>NC_072406.2:2505000-3130000 GCF_028858775.2 Pan troglodytes
GTATAAACATGGAAATACCTACACAGTCATGTGTAGGAACATTTAAATATCTACACTGCCATCTGTATAAATATAGAAATATCTACACAGCCCTCTGTATAAATATGGAAATATCTGCATAGGCATCATTGTAAACATGGAAATATCTGCACTGCTATCTCTATAAACATGGAAACACCTACACCGCTGTCTCTATAAACATGGAAATATGTACACCCCTATGTGTATAAACATGGAAATATCTCCACAGCTCTCTGTATAAACATGGAAATATCTCCACCGTTATCTGTATAAACATGGAAATATCAACAGCGCCATCTATATAAACATTGAAATATCTACACTGCCATCTGTAAAAACATGGAAATATCTACACAGTCATCTGAATAAACATGGAAATATCTACACCACCATCTGTATAAACATGGAAGTAGCTACAATACCATCTGTATACACATGGAAATATCTACACAGACATCTGTATAAATAAGGAAATATCTACACGGCCATCTGTATAAACATGGAAATATCTACACTGCCATCTGTAGAAAGATGGAAATATCTACACTGCTATCTCTATAAATATGGAAATATCTACACCGCCATCTCTATGAACATGAAAATATCTACACTGCCATCTCCATAAAGATGGAAGTATCTACTCCGCCATGTGTATAAACACGGAAATATCTACACCACCATCTGTGTAAACATGGAAATACCTACACCGCTATCTGTATAAACATGGAAATAACTACACCGCCCTCTGCATGTCCTTGGAAATATCTACGCCGCCATCTGAATAAACATGGAAATATCTACACGGCCATCTGTGTATAGATGGAAATATCAACACCGCCATCTGTACAAACATGGAAATATCTACACCGCTATCTCTATAGACATGGAAATATCTGCACCGCCATCTGTAAAAACATGGAAATACCTTTACAGTCATCTGTAAAACATGGAAATATCTACAATGCCATCTGTAGAAAGATGGAAATATCTACACCGCAATCTGTGTAAAGATGGAAATATCTACACCGATATCTGTAAAAACATGGAAATATCTACACCGCTATCTGTATAAACATGGAAATACCTACACCACGATCTGTATAAACATGGAAATATCTACACCGCGATCTGTATAAACATGGAAATATCTACACCGCTATCTGTATAAACATGGAAATATCTACAAAGTTATCTCTATAAACATGGAAATTTCTACACCGCCATCTGTATAAACATGGAAATACCTACAAAGTCATCTGTATAAACATGGAAATATCTACACAGCCATCTGTATAAACATGGAAATATCTACACAGCCATCTGTATATACATGGAAATATCTACACCACTATCTGTATAAACATGGAAATAACTACACCGCTATTTGTATAAACAAGGAAATATCTACACCGTGATCTGTATAAACATGGAAATATCTACACCGCCATCTCTATAAACAGGGAAATATCTACACCCCTATCTCTATAAACATGGAAATATCCACACCGCTTTCTCTATAAACATGGAAAAATCAACACCGCTATCTCTATGAACATGGAAATACCTACACCGCCATCTCTATAAACATGGAAATGTCTACACCACGATCAGTATAAACATGGAAATATCTACACCGCTATCTGTATAAACATGGAAATATCTCCACTGCTATCTCTATAAACATCGAAATATCTACACCGCCATCTGTATAAACATGGAAAGATCTACATAGCCATGTGTACATACATGGAAATATCTACACCGCTATCTATATAAACATGGAAATAACTACACCGCTATCTGTATAAACATGGAAATATCTACACCGCCATCTACATATCCATGGAAATATCTGCGCCGCCATCTGTATAAACATGGAAATATCTACACGGTCATCTGTGTATAGATGGAAATATCAACACCGCCATCTGTACAAACATGGAAATATCTGCACCGCTATCTGTATAAACATGGAAATATCTACACCGCGGTCTGTATAAACATGGAAATACCAACACCGCTATCGGTATAAACATGGAAATATCTACACCGCTATCTCTATAAACATGGAAATATCTACACCGTGATCTGTATAAACATGGAAATATTTACACCGCTATCTGTATAAACATGGAAACTTCTACACCGTTATCTGTGTAAATATGGAAATATCTACACCGCTATCTCTATAAACATGGAAATATCTACAATGCCATCTGTATACACATGGAAATAACTACACGGCAATCAGTGTATAGATGGAAACACCAACACCGCCATCTGTACAAACATGGAAATATCTACACTGCTATCTCTACAAACATGGAAATATCTTCACTGCGGTCTGTATAAACATGCAAATATCTACACCGGTATCTGTATAAACATGGAAATATCTACACCATGATCTGTATAAACATGGAAATATATACACCGCTATCTGTATAAACATGGAAATATCTGCACCGCTATCTCTATAAACATGGAAATAACTACAAAGACATCTGTATAAACATGGAAATACCTACACAGTCATGTGTAGGAACATTTAAATATCTACACTGCCATCTGTATAAATATAGAAATATCTACACAGCCCTCTGTATAAATATGGAAATATCTGCATAGGCATTTGTGTAAACATGGAAATATCTGCACCGCTATCTGTATAAACATGGAAATACCTACACCGCTGTCTCTATAAACATGGAAATATGTACACCGCTATGTGTATAAACATGGAAATATCTCCACTGCTCTCTGTATAAACATGGAAATATCTCCACCGTTATCTGTATAAACATGGAAATATCAACAGCGCCATCTATATAAACATTCAAATATCTACACTGCCATCTGTAAAAACATGGAAATATCTACACAGTCATCTGAATAAACATGGAAATATCTACACCACCATCTGTATAAACATGGAAATAGCTACAATACCATCTGTATACACATGGAAATATCTACACAGACATCTGTATAAATATGGAAATATCTACACGGCCATCTGTATAAACATGGAAATATCTACACTGCCATCTGTAGAAAGATGGAAATATCTACACCGCTATCTCTATAAATATGGAAATATCTACACTGCCATCTCTATGAACATGAAAATATCTACACTGCCATCTCCAGAAAGATGGAAGTATCTACTCCGCCATATGTATAAACACGGAAATATCTACACCACCATCTGTGTAAACATGGAAATACCTACACCGCTATCTGTATAAACATGGAAATAACTACACCGCCATCTGCATGTCCTTGGAAATATCTACGCCGCCATCTGAATAAACATGGAAATATCTACACGGCCATCTGTGTATAGATGGAAATATCAACACCGCCATCTGTACAAACATGGAAATATCTACACCGATATCTCTATAGACATGGAAATATCAGCAACCCCCTCTGAAAAAACATGGAAATACCTATACAGTCATCTGTATAAACATGAAAATATCTAAAATGCCATCTGTAGAAAGATGGAAATATCTACACCGCAATCTGTGTAAACATGGAAATATCTACACCGATATCTGGAAAAACATGGAAATATCTACACCGCTATCTGTATAAACATGGAAATATCTACAGCGCGATCTGTATAAACATTGAAATATCTACACCGCGATCTGTATAAACATGGAAATATCTACACCGCTATCTGTATAAACATGGAAATGTCTACACAGTTATCTCTATAAACATGGAAATATCTACACCGCCATCTCTATAAACATGGAAATACCTACAAAGTCATCTGTATAAACATGGAAATATCTACACAGCCATCTGTATAAACATGGAAATATCTACACAGCCATCTGTATATACATGGAAATAACTACACCACTATCTGTATAAACATGGAAATAACTACACCGCTATTTGTATAAACAAGGAAATATCTACACCGTGATCTGTATAAACATGGAAATATCTACACCGACATCTCTATAAACAGGGAAATATCTACACCCCTATCTGTATACACTTGGAAATATCCACACCACTATCTCTAAAAACATGGAAAAATCAACACCGCTATCTCAATGAACATGGAAGTATCTACACCGCCATCTCTATAAACATGGAAATGTCTACACCACGATCAGTATAAACATGGAAATATCTACACCGCTATCTGTATAAACCTGGAAATATCTCCACTGCTATCTCTATAAACATCGAAATATCTACACCGCCATCTCTATAAACATGGAAATACTTACAAAGTTATCTGTATAAACATGGAAAATCTACACCACCATCTGTATAAACATGGAAATATCTACACAGCCATGTGTACATACATGGAAATATCTACACCGCTATCTATATAAACATGGAAATAACTACACCGCTATCTGTATAAACATGGAAATATCTACACCGCCATCTACATATCCATGGAAATATCTGCGCCGCCATCTGTATAAAGATGGAATTATCTACACGGTCATCTGTGTATAGATGGAAATATCAACACCGCCATCTGTACAAACATGGAAATATCTGCACCGCTATTTGTATAAACATGGAAATATCTACACCGCGGTCTGTATAAACATGGAAATATCAACACCGCTATCGGTATAAACCTGGAAATATCTACACCGATATCTCCATGAACATGGAAATACCTACACCGTGATCTGCATAAACATGGGAATATTTACACCGATATCTGTATAAACATGGAAACTTCTACACCGTTATCTGTATAAATATGGAAATATCTACACCGCTATCCCTATAAACTTGGAAATATCTACAACGCTATCTGTATAAACATGGAAATACCTATACAGTCATCTGTGTAAACATGGAAATATCTACACCACCATCTGTATAAACATGGAAATATCTACAATCCCATCTGTATACACATGGAAATACCTACACGGCAATCAGTGTATAGATGGAAACATCAACAACGCCATCTGTACAAACATGGAAATATCTACACTGCTATCTCTATAAACATGGAAATATCTACACTGCGGTCTGTATAAACATGGAAATATCTACACCGGTATCTGAATAAACATGGAAATATCAACACGGCCATCTGTGTATAGATGGAAATATCAACACCGCCATCTGTACAAACATGGAGATATCTACACCGCTATCTCTGTAGACATGGAAATATCTGCACCGCCATCTGTAAAAACATGGAAATACCTATACAGTCATCTGTATAAACATGGAAATATCTACAATGCCATCTGTAGAAAGATGGAAATATCTACACCGCAATCGGTGTAAACATGGAAATATCTACACCGATATCTGTAAAAACATGGAAATATCTACACTGCTATCTGTATAAACATGGAAATATCTACACCGCGATCTGTATAAACATGGAAATATCTACACCGCGATCTGTATAAACATGGAAATATCTACACCGCAATCTGTATAAACATGGAAATATCTACACAGTTATCTGTATAAAAATGGAAATATCTACACCGTCATCTGTGTAAACATTGAAATACCTACAAAGTCGTCTGTATAAACATGGAAATATCTACACAGCCGTCTGTATAAACATGGAAATATCTACACAGCCCTCTGTATATACATGGAAATATCTACACCACTATCTATATAAACATGGAAATAACTACACCGCTATTTGTATAAACAAGGAAGTATCTACACCGTGATCTGTATAAACATGGAAATATCTACGCCGCCCTCTCTATAAACAGGAAAATATGTACACCCCTCTCTGTATAAACATGGAAATATCCACACCGCTATCTCTATAAACATGGAAAAATCAACACCGCTATCTCTATGAACATGGAAATATCTACACCACGATCAGTATAAATATGGAAATATCTACACCGCTATCTGTATAAACATGGAAATATCTCCAATGCTATCTCTATGAACATCAAAATATCTACACCGCCATCTGTATAAACATGGAAATACTTACAAAGTTATCTGTATAAACATGGAAATACTTACAAAGTTATCTGTATAAACATGGAAATATCTACACCGCCGTCTGTATAAACATGGAAATATCTACACAGCCATGTGTACATACATGGAAATATCTACACTGCTATCTATATAAACATGGAAATAACTACACCGCTATCTGTATAAACATGGAAATATCAACACTGCCATCTACATATCCATGGAAATTTCTGCGCCGCCATCTGTATAAACATGGAAATATCTACACGGTCATCTGTGTATAGATGGAAATATCAACACCGCCATCTGTACAAACATGGAAATATCAGCACCGCTATCTGTATAAACATGGAAATATCTACACTGCTATCTCTATAAACATGGAAATATCTTCACCATGATCTGTATAAACATGGAAATATTTACACCGCTATCTGTATAAACATGGAAACTTCTACACCGTTATCTGTATAAATATGGAAATATCTACACCGCTATCTCTATAAACTTGGAAATATCTACACCGCCAACTGTATAAACAAGGAAATACCTATACAGTCATCTGTTTAAACATGGAAATATCTACACCACCATCTGTATAAACATGGAAATATCTACAATGCCATCTGTATACACATGGAAATACCTACACGGCAATCAGTGTATAGATGGAAACATCAACACCGCCATCTGTACAAACATGGAAATATCTACACTGCTATCTCTATAAACATGGAAATATCTACACTGCGGTCTGTATAAACATGGAAATATCTACACCGGTATCTGTATAAACATGGAAATATCTACACCATGATCTGTATAAACATGGAAATATATACACCGCTATCTGTATAAACATGGAAATATCTGCACCGCTATCTCTATAAACATGGAAATAACTACAAAGACATCTGTATAAACATGGAAATACCTACACAGTCATGTGTAGGAACATTTAAATATCTACACTGACATCTGTATAAATATAGAAATATCTACACAGCCCTCTGTATAAATATGGAAATATCTGCATAGGCATCTGTGTAAACATGGAAATACCTGCACCGCTATCTGTATAAACATGGAAATACCTACACCGCTGTCTCTATAAACATGGAAATATGTACACCGCTATGTGTATAAACATGGAAATATCTCCACTGCTCTCTGTATAAACATGGAAATATCTCCACCGTTATCTGTATAAACATGGAAATATCAAAAGCGCCATCTATATAAACATTGAAATATCTACACTGCCATCTGTAAAAACATGGAAATATCTACACAGTCATCTGAATAAACATGGAAATATCTACACCACCATCTGTATAAACATGGAAATAGCTACAATACCATCTGTATACACATGGAAATATCTACACAGACATCTGTATAAATATGGAAATATCT
The DNA here is from genome assembly GCF_028858775.2 of Pan troglodytes. Classification (NCBI taxonomy): domain Eukaryota; kingdom Metazoa; phylum Chordata; class Mammalia; order Primates; family Hominidae; genus Pan; species Pan troglodytes. The sequence continues at coordinate 2,512,411 of NC_072406.2, forward strand.
ACACGGCCATCTGTATAAACATGGAAATATCTACACTGCCATCTGTAGAAAGATGGAAATATCTACACCGCTATCTCTATAAATATGGAAATATCTACACCGCCATCTCTATGAACACGAAAATATCTACACTGCCATTTCCATAGAGATGGAAGTATCTACTCCGCCATGTGTATAAACACGGAAATATCTACACCACCATCTGTGTAAACATGGAAATACCTACACCGCTATCTGTATAAACATGGAAATAACTACACCACCATCTACATGTCCTTGGAAATATCTACGCCGCCATCTGAATAAACATGGAAATATCTACACGGTCATCTGTGTATAGATGGAAATATCAACACCGCCATCTGTACAAACATGGAATAACTACACCACTATCTCTATAGACATGGAAATATCTGCACCGCCATCTGTAAAAACATGGAAATATCTATACAGTCATCTGTATAAACATGGAAATATCTACAATGCCATCTGTAGAAAGATGGAAATATCTACACCGCAATCTGTGTAAAGATGGAAATATCTACACCGATATCTGTAAAAACATGGAAATATCTACACCGCTATCTGTATAAACATGGAAATATCTACACCGCGATCAGTATAAACATGGAAATATCTACACCGCGATCTGTATAAACATGGAAATATCTACACCGCAATCTGTATAAACATGGAAATATCTACACAGTTATCTGTATAAACCTGGAAATATCTACACCGCCATCTGTATAAACATGGAAATACCTAGAAAGTCATCTGTATAAACATGGAAATATCTACACAGCCATCTGTATAAACATGGAAATATCTACACAGCCATCTGTATATACATGGAAATATCTACACCACTATCTGTATAAACATGGAAATAACTACACCGCTATTTGTATAAACAAGGAAATATCTACACCGTGATCTGTATAAACATTGAAATATCTACACCGCCATCTCTATAAACAGGGAAATATCTACACCCCTATCTGTATAAACATGGAAATATCCACACCGCTATATCTATAAACATGGAAAAATCAACACCGCTATCTCTGCGAACATGGAAATATCTACACCGCCATCTCTATAAACATGGAAATGTCTACACCACGATCAGTATAAACATGGAAATATCTACACCGCTATCTGTATAAATATGGAAATATCTCCACTGCTATCTCTATAAACATCGAAATATCTACACCGCCATCTGTATAAACATGGAAATACTTACAAAGTTATCTGTATAAACGTGGAAATATCTGCACCGCCATCTGTATAAACATGCAAATATCTACACAGCCATGTGTACATACATGGAAATAACACCGCTATCTATATAAACATGGAAATAACTACACCGCTATCTGTATAAACATGGAAATATCTACACCGCCATCTACATATCCATGGAAATATCTGCGCCGCCGTCTGTATAAACATGGAAATATCTACACGGTCATCTGTGTATAGATGGAAATATCAACACCGCCATCTGTACAAACATGGAAATATCTGCACCGCTATCTGTATAAACATGGAAATATCTACACCGCGGTCTGTATAAACATGGAAATATCAACAACGCTATCGGTATAAACATGGAAATATCTACACCGCAATCTCTATAAACATGGAAATATCTACACCGTGATCTGTATAAACATGGAAATATTTACACTGCTATCTGTATAAACATGGAAACTTCTACACCATTATCTGTATAAATATGGAAATATCTACACCGCTATCTCTATAAACTTGGAAATATCTACACCGCCATCTGTATAAACATGGAAATACCTATACAGTCATCTGTGTAAACATGGAAATATCTACACCACCATCTGTATAAACATGGAAATATCTACAATGCCATCTGTATACACATGGAAATACCTACACGGCAATCAGTGTATAGATGGAAACATCAACACCGCCATCTGTACAAACATGGAAATATCTACACTGCTATCTCTATAAACATGGAAATATCTACACTGCGGTCTGTATAAACATGGAAATATCTACACCGGTATCTGTATAAACATGGAAGTATCTACACCGTGATCTGTATAAACATGGAAATATCTACACCGGGATCTGTATAAACTTGGAAATATCTACACCGCTATCTGTTTAAACATGGAAATATCTACACAGTTATCTCTATAAACATGGAAATATCTACACCGCCATCTGTATAAACATGGAAATACCTACAAAGTCATCTGTATAAACATAGAAATATCTACACAGCCATCTGTATAAACATGGAAATATCTACACAGCCATCTGTATATACATGGAAATATCTACACCACTATCTGTATAAACATGGAAATAACTACACCGCTATTTGTATAAACAATTAAATATCTACACCGTGATCTGTATAAACATGGAAATATCTACACCGCCATCTCTATAAACAGGGAAATATCTACACCCCTATCTGTATAAACATGGAAATATCCACACCGCTATCTCTATAAACATGGGAAAATCAACACCGCTATCTCTATGAACATGGAAATATCTACACCGCCATCTCTATAAACATGGAAATGTCTACACCACGATCAGTATAAACATGGAAATATCTACACCGCTATCTGTATAAACATGGAAATATCTCCACTGCTATCTCAATAAACATCGAAATATCTACACCGCCATCTGTATAAACATGGATATACTTACAAAGTTATCTGTATAAACATGGAAATATCTACACCGCCATCTGTAGAAACATGCAAATATCTACACAGCCATGAGTACATACATGGAAATATCTACAACGCTATCTATATAAACATGGAAATAACTACACCGCTATCTCTATAAACATGGAAATATCTACACCGCCATCTACATATCCATGGAAATATCTGCGCCGCCTTCTGTATAAACATGGAAATATCTACACGGTCATCTGTGTATAGATGGAAATATCAACACCGCCATCTGTACAAACATGGAAATATCTGCACCGCTATCTGTATAAACATGGAAATATCTACACCGCGGTCTGTATAAACATGGAAATATCAACAACGCTATCGGTATAAACATGGAAATATCTACACCGCAATCTCTATAAACATGGAAATATCTACACCGTGATCTGTATAAACATGGAAATATTTACACTGCTATCTGTATAAACATGGAAACTTCTACACCATTATCTGTATAAATATGGAAATATCTACACCGCTATCTCTATAAACTTGGAAATATCTACACCGCCATCTGTATAAACATGGAAATACCTATACAGTCATCTGTGTAAACATGGAAATATCTACACCACCATCTGTATAAACATGGAAATATCTACAATGCCATCTGTATACACATGGAAATACCTACACGGCAATCAGTGTATAGATGGAAACATCAACACCGCCATCTGTACAAACATGGAAATATCTACACTGCTATCTCTATAAACATGGAAATATCTACACTGCGGTCTGTATAAACATGGAAATATCTACACCGGTATCTGTATAAACATGGAAGTATCTACACCGTGATCTGTATAAACATGGAAATATCTACACCGGGATCTGTATAAACTTGGAAATATCTACACCGCTATCTGTTTAAACATGGAAATATCTACACAGTTATCTCTATAAACATGGAAATATCTACACCGCCATCTGTATAAACATGGAAATACCTACAAAGTCATCTGTATAAACATAGAAATATCTACACAGCCATCTGTATAAACATGGAAATATCTACACAGCCATCTGTATATACATGGAAATATCTACACCACTATCTGTATAAACATGGAAATAACTACACCGCTATTTGTATAAACAATTAAATATCTACACCGTGATCTGTATAAACATGGAAATATCTACACCGCCATCTCTATAAATAGGGAAATATCTACACCCCTATCTGTATAAACATGGAAATATCCACACCGCTATCTCTATAAACATGGGAAAATCAACACCGCTATCTCTATGAACATGGAAATATCTACACCGCCATCTCTATAAACATGGAAATGTCTACACCACGATCAGTATAAACATGGAAATATCTACACCGCTATCTGTATAAACATGGAAATATCTCCACTGCTATCTCAATAAACATCGAAATATCTACACCGCCATCTGTATAAACATGGATATACTTACAAAGTTATCTGTATAAACATGGAAATATCTACACCGCCATCTGTATAAACATGCAAATATCTACACAGCCATGAGTACATACATGGAAATATCTACAACGCTATCTATATAAACATGGAAATAACTACACCGCTATCTCTATAAACATGGAAATATCTACACCGCCATCTACATATCCATGGAAATATCTGCGCCGCCTTCTGTATAAACATGGAAATATCTACACGGTCATCTGTGTATAGATGGAAATATCAACACCGCCATCTGTACAAACATGGAAATATCTGCACCGCTATCTGTATAAACATGGAAATATCTACACCGTGGTCTGTATAAACATGGAAATATCAACAACGCTATCAGTATAAACATGGAACTATCTACACCGCTATCTCTATAATCATGGAAATATCTACACCGTGATCTGTATAAACATGGAAATATTTGCACTGCTATCTGTATAAACATGGAAACTTCTACACCGTTATCTGTATAAATATGGAAATATCTACACCGCTATCTCTATAAACTTGGAAATATCTACACCGCCAACTGTATAAACATGGAACTACCTATACAGTCATCTGTGTAAACATGGAAATATCTACACCACCATCTGTATAAACATGGAAATATCTACAATGCCATTTGTATACACATGTTAATACATACACGGCAATCAGTATATAGTTGGAAACATCAACACCGCCATCTGTACAAACATGGAAATATCTACACTGCTATCTCTATAAACATGGAAATATCTACACTGCGGTCTGTATAAACATGGAAATATCTACACCGGTATCTGTATAAACATGGAAATATCTACACCATGACCTGTATAAACATGGAAATATATACACCGCTATCTGTATAAACATGGAAATATCTGCACCGCTATCTCTATAAACATGGAAATAACTACAAAGACATCTGTATAAACATGGAAATACCTACACAGTCATGTGTGGGAACATTTAAATATCTACACTGCCATCTGTATAAATATAGAAATATCTACACAGCCCTCTGTATAAATATGGAAATATCTGCATAGGCATCTGTGTAAACATGGAAATATCTGCACCGCTATCTGTATAAACATGGAAATACCTACACCGCTGTCTCTATAAACATGGAAATATGTACACCGCTATGTGTATAAACATGGAAATATCTCCACTGCTCTCTGTATAAACATGGAAATATCTCCACCGTTATCTGTATAAACATGGAAATATCAACAGCGCCATCTATATAAACATTGAAATATCTACACTGCCATCTGTATAAACATGGAAATATCTACACGGTCATCTGTGTATAGATGGAAATATCAACACCGCCATCTGTACAAACATGGAAATATCTGCACCGCTATCTGTATAAACATGGAAATATCTACACTGCGGTCTGTATAAACATAGAAATATCAACACCGCTATCGGTATAAACATGGAAATATCTACACCGCTATCTGTATAAACGTGGAAATATCTACACCGTGATCTGTATAAACATGGAAATATTTACACCACTATCTGTATAAACATGGAAACTTCTACACCGTTATCTGTATAAATATGGAAATATCTACACCGCTATCTCCATAAACTTGGAAATATCTACACCGCCATCTGCATAAACATGGAAATACCTATACAGTCATCTGTGTAAACATGGAAATATCTACACCACCATGTGTATAAACATGGAAATATCTACAATGCCATCTGTATACTCATGGAAATACCTACACGGCAATCAGTGTATAGATGGAAACATCAACACCGCCATCTGTACAAACATGGAAATATCTACACTGCTATCTCTATAAACATGGAAATATCTACACTGCGGTCTGTATAAACATGGAAATATCTACAACGCTATCTGTATAAACATGGGAATATCTGCACCGATATCTCTATAAACATGGAAATAACTACAAAGACATCTGTATAAACATGGAAATACCTACACAGTCATGTGTAGGAACATTTAAATATCTACACTGCCATCTGTATAAACATAGAAATATCTACACAGCCCTCTGTATAAATATGGAAATATCTGCATAGGCATCAGTGTAAACATGGAAATATCTGCACTGCTATCTGTATAAACATGGAAACACCTACACCGCTGTCTCTATAAACATGGAAATATGTACACCGCTATGTGTATAAACATGGAAATATCTCCACTGCTCTCTGTATAAACATGGAAATATCTCCACCGTTATCTGTATAAACATGGAAATATCAACAGCGCCATCTATATAAACATTGAAATATCTACACTGCCATCTGTAAAAACATGGAAATATCTACACAGTCATCTGAATAAACATGGAAATATCTACACCACCATCTGTATAAACATGGAAATAGCTACAATACCATCTGTATACACATGGAAATATCTACACAGACATCTGTATAAATAAGGAAATATCTACACGGCCATCTGTATAAACATGGAAATATCTACACTGCCATCTGTAGAAAGATGGAAATATCTACACCGCTATCTCTATAAATATGGAAATATCTACACCGCCATCTCTATGAACACGAAAATATCTACACTGCCATCTTCAGAAAGATGGAATTATCTACTCCGCCATGTGTATAAACACGGAAATATCTACACCACCATCTGTGTAAACATGGAAATACCTACACCGCTATCTGTATAAACATGGAAATAACTACACCACCATCTACATGTCCTTGGAAATATCTACGCCGCCATCTGAATAAACATGGAAATATCTACACGGCCATCTGTGTATAGATGGAAATATCAACACCGCCATCTGTAGAAACATGGAAATATCTACACCGCTATCTCTATAGACATGGAAATATCTGCACCGCCATCTGTAAAAACATGGAAATATCTATACAGTCATCTGTATAAACATGGAAATATCTACAATGCCATCTGTAGAAAGATGGAAATATCTACACCGCAATCTGTGTAAAGATGGAAATATCTACACCGATATCTGTAAAAACATGGAAATATCTACACCGCTATCTGTATAAACATGGAAATATCTACACCGCGATCGGTATAAACATGGAAATATCTACACCGCGATCTGTATAAACATGGAAATATCTACACCGCAATCTGTATAAACATGGAAATACCTAGAAAGTCATCTGTATAAACATGGAAATATCTACACAGCCATCTGTATAAACATGGAAATATCTACACAGCCATCTGTATATACATGGAAATATCTACACCACTATCTGTATAAACATGGAAATAACTACACCGCTATTTGTATAAACAAGGAAATATCTACACCGTGATCTGTATAAACATGGAAATATCTACACCGCCATCTCTATAAACAGGGAAATATCTACACCCCTATCTGTATAAACATGGAAATATCCACACCGCTATCTCTATAAACATGGAAAAATCAACACTGCTATCTCTGCGAACATGGAAATATCTACACCGCCATCTCTATAAACATGGAAATGTCTACACCACGATCAGTATAAACATGGAAATATCTACACCGCTATCTGTATAAATATGGAAATATCTCCACTGCTATCTCTATAAACATCGAAATATCTACACCGCCATCTGTATAAACATGGAAATACTTACAAAGTTATCTGTATAAACGTGGAAATATCTACACCGCCATCTGTATAAACATGCAAATATCTACACAGCCATGTGTACATACATGGAAATATCAACACCGCTATCTATATAAACATGGAAATAACTACACCGCTATCTGTATAAACATGGAAATATCTACACCGCCATCTACATATCCATGGAAATATCTGCGCCGCCGTCTGTATAAACATGGAAATATCTACACGGTCATCTGTGTATAGATGGAAATATCAACCCCGCTATCTGTACAAACATGGAAATATCTGCACCGCTATCTGTATAAACATGGAAATATCTACACCGCGGTCTGTATAAACATGGAAATATCAACAACGCTATCGGTATAAACATGGAAATATCTACACCGCAATCTCTATAAACATGGAAATATCTACACCGTGATCTGTATAAACATGGAAATATTTACACTGCTATCTGTATAAACATGGAAACTTCTACACCATTATCTGTATAAATATGGAAATATCTACACCGCTATCTCTATAAACTTGGAAATATCTACACCGCCATCTGTATAAACATGGAAATACCTATACAGTCATCTGTGTAAACATGGAAATATCTACACCACCATCTGTATAAACATGGAAATATCTACAATGCCATCTGTATACACATGGAAATACCTACACGGCAATCAGTGTATAGATGGAAACATCAACACCGCCATCTGTACAAACATGGAAATATCTACACTTCTATCTCTATAAACATGGAAATATCTACACTGCGGTCTGTATAAACATGGAAATATCTACACCGGTATCTGTATAAACATGGAAGTATCTACACCGTGATCTGTATAAACATGGAAATATCTACACCGGGATCTGTATAAACTTGGAAATATCTACACCGCTATCTGTTTAAACATGGAAATATCTACACAGTTATCTCTATAAACATGGAAATATCTACACCGCCATCTGTATAAACATGGAAATACCTACAAAGTCATCTGTATAAACATAGAAATATCTACACAGCCATCTGTATAAACATGGAAATATCTACACAGCCATCTGTATATACATGGAAATATCTACACCACTATCTGTATAAACATGGAAATAACTACACCGCTATTTGTATAAACAATTAAATATCTACACCGTGATCTGTATAAACATGGAAATATCTACACCGCCATCTCTATAAACAGGGAAATATCTACACCCCTATCTGTATAAACATGGAAATATCCACACCGCTATCTCTATAAACATGGGAAAATCAACACCGCTATCTCTATGAACATGGAAATATCTACACCGCCATCTCTATAAACATGGAAATGTCTACACCACGATCAGTATAAACATGGAAATATCTACACCGCTATCTGTATAAACATGGAAATATCTCCACTGCTATCTCAATAAACATCGAAATATCTACACCGCCATCTGTATAAACATGGATATACTTACAAAGTTATCTGTATAAACATGGAAATATCTACACCGCCATCTGTATAAACATGCAAATATCTACACAGCCATGAGTACATACATGGAAATATCTACACCGCTATCTATATAAACATGGAAATAACTACACCGCTATCTCTATAAACATGGAAATATCTACACCACCATCTACATATCCATGGAAATATCTGCGCCGCCTTCTGTATAAACATGGAAATATCTACACGGTCATCTGTGTATAGATGGAAATATCAACACCGCCATCTGTACAAACATGGAAATATCTGCACCGCTATCTGTATAAACATGGAAATATCTACACCGTGGTCTGTATAAACATGGAAATATCAACAACGCTATCAGTATAAACATGGAACTATCTACACCGCTATCTCTATAATCATGGAAATATCTACACCGTGATCTGTATAAACATGGAAATATTTGCACTGCTATCTGTATAAACATGGAAACTTCTACACCGTTATCTGTATAAATATGGAAATATCTACACCGCTATCTCTATAAACTTGGAAATATCTACACCGCCAACTGTATAAACATGGAACTACCTATACAGTCATCTGTGTAAACATGGAAATATCTACACCACCATCTGTATAAACATGGAAATATCTACAATGCCATTTGTATACACATGGAAATACATACACGGCAATCAGTATATAGTTGGAAACATCAACACCGCCATCTGTACAAACATGGAAATATCTACACTGCTATCTCTATAAACATGGAAATATCTACACTGCGGTCTGTATAAACATGGAAATATCTACACCGGTATCTGTATAAACATGGAAATATCTACACCATGATCTGTATAAACATGGAAATATATACACCGCTATCTGTATAAACATGGAAATATCTGCACCGCTATCTCTATAAACATGGAAATAACTACAAAGACATCTGTATAAACATGGAAATACCTACACAGTCATGTGTGGGAACATTTAAATATCTACACTGCCATCTGTATAAATATAGAAATATCTACACAGCCCTCTGTATAAATATGGAAATATCTGCATAGGCATCTGTGTAAACATGGAAATATCTGCACCGCTATCTGTATAAACATGGAAATACCTACACCGCTGTCTCTATAAACATGGAAATATGTACACCGCTATGTGTATAAACATGGAAATATCTCCACTGCTCTCTGTATAAACATGGAAATATCTCCACCGTTATCTGTATAAACATGGAAATATCAACAGCGCCATCTATATAAACATTGAAATATCTACACTGCCATCTGTATAAACATGGAAATATCTACACGGTCATCTGTGTATAGATGGAAATATCAACACCGCCATCTGTACAAACATGGAAATATCTGCACCGCTATCTGTATAAACATGGAAATATCTACACTGCGGTCTGTATAAACATAGAAATATCAACACCGCTATCGGTATAAACATGGAAATATCTACACCGCTATCTGTATAAACGTGGAAATATCTACACCGTGATCTGTATAAACATGGAAATATTTACACCACTATCTGTATAAACATGGAAACTTCTACACCGTTATCTGTATAAATATGGAAATATCTACACCGCTATCTCCATAAACTTGGAAATATCTACACCGCCATCTGCATAAACATGGAAATACCTATACAGTCATCTGTGTAAACATGGAAATATCTACACCACCATGTGTATAAACATGGAAATATCTACAATGCCATCTGTATACTCATGGAAATACCTACACGGCAATCAGTGTATAGATGGAAACATCAACACCGCCATCTGTACAAACATGGAAATATCTACACTGCTATCTCTATAAACATGGAAATATCTACACTGCGGTCTGTATAAACATGGAAATATCTACACCGCTATCTGTATAAACATGGGAATATCTGCACCGATATCTCTATAAACATGGAAATAACTACAAAGACATCTGTATAAACATGGAAATACCTACACAGTCATGTGTAGGAACATTTAAATATCTACACTGCCATCTGTATAAACATAGAAATATCTACACAGCCCTCTGTATAAATATGGAAATATCTGCATAGGCATCAGTGTAAACATGGAAATATCTGCACTGCTATCTGTATAAACATGGAAACACCTACACCGCTGTCTCTATAAACATGGAAATATGTACACCGCTATGTGTATAAACATGGAAATATCTCCACTGCTCTCTGTATAAACATGGAAATATCTCCACCGTTATCTGTATAAACATGGAAATATCAACAGCGCCATCTATATAAACATTGAAATAACTACACTGCCATCTGTAAAAACATGGAAATATCTACACAGTCACCTGAATAAACATGGAAATATCTACACCACCATCTGTATAAACATGGAAATAGCTACAATACCATCTGTATACACATGGGAATATCTACACAGACATCTGTATAAATAAGGAAATATCTACACGACCATCTGTATAAACATGGAAATATCTACACTGCCATCTGTAGAAAGATGGAAATATCTACACCGCTATCTCTATAAATATGGAAATATCTACACCGCCATCTCTATGAACATGAAAATATCTACACTGCCATCTTCAGAAAGATGGAAGTATCTACTCCGCCATGTGTATAAACACGGAAATATCTACACCACCATCTGTGTAAACATGGAAATACCTACACCGCTATCTGTATAAACATGGAAATAACTACACCGCCATCTGCATGTCCTTGGAAATATCTACGCCGCCATCTGAATAAACATGGAAATATCTACACGGCCATCTGTGTATAGATGGAAATATCAACACCGCCATCTGTACAAACATGGAAATATCTACACCGCTATCTCTATAGACATGGAAATATCTGCACCGCCATCTGTAAAAACATGGAAATACGATTACAGTCATCTGTATAAACATGGAAATATCTACAATGCCATCTGTAGAAAGATGGAAATATCTACACCGCAATCTGTGTAAAGATGGAAATATCTACACAGATATCTGTAAAAACATGGAAATATCTACACCGCTATCTGTATAAACATGGAAATACCTACACCACGATCTGTATAAACATGGAAATATCTACACCGCGATCTGTATAAACATGGAAATATCTACACCGCTATCTGTATAAACATGGAAATATCTACAAAGTTATCTCTATAAACATGGAAATTTCTACACCGCCATCTGTATAAACATGGAAATACCTACAAAGTCATCTGTATAAACATGGAAATATCTACACAGCCATCTGTATAAACATGGAAATATCTACACAGCCATCTGTATATACATGGAAATATCTACACCACTATCTGTATAAACATGGAAATAACTACACCGCTATTTGTATAAACAAGGAAATATCTACACCGTGATCTGTATAAACATGGAAATATCTACACCGCCATCTCTATAAACAGGGAAATATCTACACCCCTATCTCTATAAACATGGAAATATCCACACCGCTTTCTCTATAAACATGGAAAAATCAACACCGCTATCTCTATGAACATGGAAATATCTACACCGCCATCTCTATAAACATGGAAATGTCTACACCACGATCAGTATAAACATGGAAATATCTACACCGCTATCTGTATACACATGGAAATATCTCCACTGCTATCTCTATAAACATCGAAATATCTACACCGCCATCTGTATAAACATGGAAAGATCTACATAGCCATGTGTACATACATGGAAATATCTACACCGCTATCTATATAAACATGGAAATAACTACACCGCTATCTGTAGAAACATGGAAATATCTACACCGCCATCTACATATCCATGGAAATATCTGCGCCGCCATCTGTATAAACATGGAAATATCTACACGGTCATCTGTGTATAGATGGAAATATCAACACCGCCATCTGTACAAACATGGAAATATCTGCACCGCTATCTGTATAAACATGGAAATATCTGCACCGCGGTCTGTATAAACATGGAAATATCAACACCGCTATCGGTATAAACATGGAAATATCTACACTGCTATCTCTATAAACATGGAAATATCTACACCGTGATCTGTATAAACATGGAAATATTTACACCGCTATCTGTATAAACATGGAAACTTCTACACCGTTATCTGTGTAAATATGGAAATATCTACACCGCTATCTCTATAAACTTGGAAATATCTACACCGCCATCTGTATAAACATGGAAATACCTATACAGTCATCTGTGTAAACATGGAAATATCTACACCACCATCTGTATAAACATGGAAATATCTACAATGCCATCTGTATACACATGGAAATACCTACACGGCAATCAGTGTATAGATGGAAACACCAACACCGCCATCTGTACAAACATGGAAATATCTACACTGCTATCTCTACAAACATGGAAATACCTTCACTGCGGTCTGTATAAACATGCAAGTATCTACACCGGTATCTGTATAAACATGAAAATGTCTACAACATGATCTGTATAAATATGGAAATATATACACCGCTATCTGTATAAACATGGAAATATCTGCACCGCTATCTCTATAAACATGGAAATAACTACAAAGACATCTGTATAAACATGGAAATACCTACACAGTCATGTGTAGGAACTTTTAAATATCTACACTGCCATCTGTATAAATATAGAAATATCTACACAGCCCTCTGTATAAATATGGAAATATCTGCATAGGCATTTGTGTAAACATGGAAATATCTGCACCGCTATCTGTATAAACATGGAAATACCTACACCGCTGTCTCTATAAACATGGAAATATGTACACCGCAATGTGTATAAACATGGAAATATCTCCACTGCTCTCTGTATAAACATGGAAATATCTCCACCGTTATCTGTATAAACATGGAAATATCAACAGCGCCATCTATATAAACATTCAAATATCTACACTGCCATCTGTAAAAACATGGAAATATCTACACAGTCATCTGAATAAACATGGAAATATCTACACCACCATCTGTATAAACATGGAAATAGCTACAATACCATCTGTATACACATGGAAATATCTACACAGACATCTGTATAAATATGGAAATATCTACACGGCCATCTGTATAAACATGGAAATATCTACACTGCCATCTGTAGAAAGATGGAAATATCTACACCGCTATCTCTATAAATATGGAAATATCTACACCGCCATCTCTATGAACACGAAAATATCTACACTGCCATTTCCATAAAGATGGAAGTATCTACTCCGCCATGTGTATAAACACGGAAATATCTACACCACCATCTGTGTAAACAGGGAAATACCTACACCGCTATCTGTATAAACATGGAAATAACTACACCACCATCTGCATGTCCTTGGAAATATCTACGCCGCCATCTGAATAAACATGGAAATATCTACATGGCCATCTGTGTATAGATGGAAATATCAACACCGCCATCTGTACAAACATGGAAATATCTACACCGCTATCTCTATAGACATGGAAATATCTGCACCGCCATCTGTAAAAACATGGAAATATCTATACAGTCATCTGTATAAACATGGAAATATCTACAATGCCATCTGTAGAAAGATGGAAATATCTACACCGCAATCTGTGTAAAGATGGAAATATCTACACCGATATCTGTAAAAACATGGAAATATCTACACCGCTATCTGTATAAACATGGAAATATCTACACCGCGATCGGTATAAACTTGGAAATATCTACACCGCGATCTGTATAAACATGGAAATATCTACACCGCTATCTGTATAAACATGGAAATATCTACACCGCGATCGGTATAAACCTGGAAATATCTACACCGCCATCTGTATAAACATGGAAATACCTAGAAAGTCATCTGTATAAACATGGAAATATCTACACAGCCATCTGTATAAACATGGAAATATCTACACAGCCATCTGTATATACATGGAAATATCTACACCACTATCTGTATAAACATGGAAATAACTACACCGCTATTTGTATAAACAATTAAATATCTACACCGTGATCTGTATAAACATGGAAATATCTACACCGCCATCTCTATAAACAGGGAAATATCTACACCCCTATCTGTATAAACATGGAAATATCCACACCGCTATCTCTATAAACATGGGAAAATCAACACCGCTATCTCTATGAACATGCAAATATCTTCACCGCCATCTCTATAAACATGGAAATGTCTACACCACGATCAGTATAAACATGGAAATATCTACACCGCTATCTGTATAAACATGGAAATATCTCCACTGCTATCTCAATAAACATCGAAATATCTACACCGCCATCTGTATAAACATGGATATACTTACAAAGTTATCTGTATAAACATGGAAATATCTACACCGCCATCTGTATAAACATGCAAATATCTACACAGCCATGAGTACATACATGGAAATATCTACACCGCTATCTATATAAACATGGAAATAACTACACCGCTATCTCTATAAACATGGAAATATCTACACCGCCATCTACATATCCATGGAAATATCTGCGCCGCCTTCTGTATAAACATGGAAATATCTACACGGTCATCTGTGTATAGATGGAAATATCAACACCGCCATCTGTACAAACATGGAAATATCTGCACCGCTATCTGTATAAACATGGAAATATCTACACCGTGGTCTGTATAAACATGGAAATATCAACAACGCTATCAGTATAAACATGGAACTATCTACACCGCTATCTCTATAATCATGGAAATATCTACACCGTGATCTGTATAAACATGGAAATATTTGCACTGCTATCTGTATAAACATGGAAACTTCTACACCGTTATCTGTATAAATATGGAAATATCTACACCGCTATCTCTATAAACTTGGAAATATCTACACCGCCAACTGTATAAACATGGAACTACCTATACAGTCATCTGTGTAAACATGGAAATATCTACACCACCATCTGTATAAACATGGAAATATCTACAATGCCATTTGTATACACATGGAAATACATACATGGCAATCAGTATATAGTTGGAAACGTCAACACCGCCATCTGTAGAAACATGGAAATATCTACACTGCTATCTCTATAAACATGGAAATATCTACACTGCGGTCTGTATAAACATGGAAATATCTACACCGGTATCTGTATAAACATGGAAATATCTACACCATGATCTGTATAAACATGGAAATATATACACCGCTATCTGTATAAACATGGAAATATCTGCACCGCTATCTCTATAAACATGGAAATAACTACAAAGACATCTGTATAAACATGGAAATACCTACACAGTCATGTGTGGGAACATTTAAATATCTACACTGCCATCTGTATAAATATAGAAATATCTACACAGCCCTCTGTATAAATATGGAAATATCTGCATAGGCATCTGTGTAAACATGGAAATATCTGCACCGCTATCTGTATAAACATGGAAATACCTACACCGCTGTCTCTATAAACATGGAAATATGTACACCGCTATGTGTATAAACATGGAAATATCTCCACTGCTCTCTGTATAAACATGGAAATATCTCCACCGTTATCTGTATAAACATGGAAATATCAACAGCGCCATCTATATAAACATTGAAATATCTACACTGCCATCTGTATAAACATGGAAATATCTACACGGTCATCTGTGTATAGATGGAAATATCAACACCGCCATCTGTACAAACATGGAAATATCTGCACCGCTATCTGTATAAACATGGAAATATCTACACTGCGGTCTGTATAAACATAGAAATATCAACACCGCTATCGGTATAAACATGGAAATATCTACACCGCTATCTGTATAAACGTGGAAATATCTACACCGTGATCTGTATAAACATGGAAATATTTACACCACTATCTGTATAAACATGGAAACTTCTACACCGTTATCTGTATAAATATGGAAATATCTACACCGCTATCTCCATAAACTTGGAAATATCTACACCGCCATCTGCATAAACATGGAAATACCTATACAGTCATCTGTGTAAACATGGAAATATCTACACCACCATGTGTATAAACATGGAAATATCTACAATGCCATCTGTATACTCATGGAAATACCTACACGGCAATCAGTGTATAGATGGAAACATCAACACCGCCATCTGTACAAACATGGAAATATCTACACTGCTATCTCTATAAACATGGAAATATCTACACTGCGGTCTGTATAAACATGGAAATATCTACACCGCTATCTGTATAAACCTGGGAATATCTGCACCGATATCTCTATAAACATGGAAATAACTACAAAGACATCTGTATAAACATGGAAATACCTACACAGTCATGTGTAGGAACATTTAAATATCTACACTGCCATCTGTATAAACATAGAAATATCTACACAGCCCTCTGTATAAATATGGAAATATCTGCATAGGCATCAGTGTAAACATGGAAATATCTGCACTGCTATCTGTATAAACATGGAAACACCTACACCGCTGTCTCTATAAACATGGAAATATGTACACCGCTATGTGTATAAACATGGAAATATCTCCACTGCTCTCTGTATAAACATGGAAATATCTCCACCGTTATCTGTATAAACATGGAAATATCAACAGCGCCATCTATATAAACATTGAAATAACTACACTGCCATCTGTAAAAACATGGAAATATCTACACAGTCATCTGAATAAACATGGAAATATCTACACCACCATCTGTATAAACATGGAAATAGCTACAATACCATCTGTATACACATGGGAATATCTACACAGACATCTGTATAAATAAGGAAATATCTACACGACCATCTGTATAAACATGGAAATATCTACACTGCCATCTGTAGAAAGATGGAAATATCTACACCGCTATCTCTATAAATATGGAAATATCTACACCGCCATCTCTATGAACATGAAAATATCTACACTGCCATCTTCAGAAAGATGGAAGTATCTACTCCGCCATGTGTATAAACACGGAAATATCTACACCACCATCTGTGTAAACATGGAAATACCTACACCGCTATCTGTATAAACATGGAAATAACTACACCGCCATCTGCATGTCCTTGGAAATATCTACGCCGCCATCTGAATAAACATGGAAATATCTACACGGCCATCTGTGTATAGATGGAAATATCAACACCGCCATCTGTACAAACATGGAAATATCTACACCGCTATCTCTATAGACATGGAAATATCTGCACTGCCATCTGTAAAAACATGGAAATACTTTTACAGTCATCTGTATAAACATGGAAATATCTACAATGCCATCTGTAGAAAGATGGAAATATCTACACCGCAATCTGTGTAAAGATGGAAATATCTACACAGATATCTGTAAAAACATGGAAATATCTACACCGCTATCTGTATAAACATGGAAATACCTACACCACGATCTGTATAAACATGGAAATATCTACACCGCGATCTGTATAAACATGGAAATATCTACACCGCTATCTGTATAAACATGGAAATATCTACAAAGTTATCTCTATAAACATGGAAATTTCTACACCGCCATCTGTATAAACATGGAAATACCTACAAAGTCATCTGTATAAACATGGAAATATCTACACAGCCATCTGTATAAACATGGAAATATCTACACAGCCATCTGTATATACATGGAAATATCTACACCACTATCTGTATAAACATGGAAATAACTACACCGCTATTTGTATAAACAAGGAAATATCTACACCGTGATCTGTATAAACATGGAAATATCTACACCGCCATCTCTATAAACAGGGAAATATCTACACCCCTATCTCTATAAACATGGAAATATCCACACCGCTTTCTCTATAAACATGGAAAAATCAACACCGCTATCTCTATGAACATGGAAATATCTACACCGCCATCTCTATAAACATGGAAATGTCTACACCACGATCAGTATAAACATGGAAATATCTACACCGCTATCTGTATACACATGGAAATATCTCCACTGCTATCTCTATAAACATCGAAATATCTACACCGCCATCTGTATAAACATGGAAAGATCTACATAGCCATGTGTACATACATGGAAATATCTACACCGCTATCTATATAAACATGGAAATAACTACACCGCTATCTGTAGAAACATGGAAATATCTACACCGCCATCTACATATCCATGGAAATATCTGCGCCGCCATCTGTATAAACATGGAAATATCTACACGGTCATCTGTGTATAGATGGAAATATCAACACCGCCATCTGTACAAACATGGAAATATCTGCACCGCTATCTGTATAAACATGGAAATATCTGCACCGCGGTCTGTATAAACATGGAAATATCAACACCGCTATCGGTATAAACATGGAAATATCTACACTGCTATCTCTATAAACATGGAAATATCTACACCGTGATCTGTATAAACATGGAAATATTTACACCGCTATCTGTATAAACATGGAAACTTCTACACCGTTATCTGTGTAAATATGGAAATATCTACACCGCTATCTCTATAAACTTGGAAATATCTACACCGCCATCTGTATAAACATGGAAATACCTATACAGTCATCTGTGTAAACATGGAAATATCTACACCACCATCTGTATAAACATGGAAATATCTACAATGCCATCTGTATACACATGGAAATACCTACACGGCAATCAGTGTATAGATGGAAACACCAACACCGCCATCTGTACAAACATGGAAATATCTACACTGCTATCTCTACAAACATGGAAATACCTTCACTGCGGTCTGTATAAACATGCAAATATCTACACCGGTATCTGTATAAACATGAAAATGTCTACACCATGATCTGTATAAATATGGAAATATATACACCGCTATCTGTATAAACATGGAAATATCTGCACCGCTATCTCTATAAACATGGAAATAACTACAAAGACATCTGTATAAACATGGAAATACCTACACAGTCATGTGTAGGAACTTTTAAATATCTACACTGCCATCTGTATAAATATAGAAATATCTACACAGCCCTCTGTATAAATATGGAAATATCTGCATAGGCATTTGTGTAAACATGGAAATATCTGCACCGCTATCTGTATAAACATGGAAATACCTACACCGCTGTCTCTATAAACATGGAAATATGTACACCGCAATGTGTATAAACATGGAAATATCTCCACTGCTCTCTGTATAAACATGGAAATATCTCCACCGTTATCTGTATAAACATGGAAATATCAACAGCGCCATCTATATAAACATTCAAATATCTACACTGCCATCTGTAAAAACATGGAAATATCTACACAGTCATCTGAATAAACATGGAAATATCTACACCACCATCTGTATAAACATGGAAATAGCTACAATACCATCTGTATACACATGGAAATATCTACACAGACATCTGTATAAATATGGAAATATCTACACGGCCATCTGTATAAACATGGAAATATCTACACTGCCATCTGTAGAAAGATGGAAATATCTACACCGCTATCTCTATAAATATGGAAATATCTACACCGCCATCTCTATGAACACGAAAATATCTACACTGCCATTTCCATAAAGATGGAAGTATCTACTCCGCCATGTGTATAAACACGGAAATATCTACACCACCATCTGTGTAAACAGGGAAATACCTACACCGCTATCTGTATAAACATGGAAATAACTACACCACCATCTGCATGTCCTTGGAAATATCTACGCCGCCATCTGAATAAACATGGAAATATCTACACGGCCATCTGTGTATAGATGGAAATATCAACACTGCCATCTGTACAAACATGGAAATATCTACACCGCTATCTCTATAGACATGGAAATATCTGCACCGCCATCTGTAAAAACATGGAAATATCTATACAGTCATCTGTATAAACATGGAAATATCTACAATGCCATCTGTAGAAAGATGGAAATATCTACACCGCAATCTGTGTAAAGATGGAAATATCTACACCGATATCTGTAAAAACATGGAAATATCTACACCGCTATCTGTATAAACATGGAAATATCTACACCGCGATCGGTATAAACTTGGAAATATCTACACCGTGATCTGTATAAACATGGAAATATCTACACCGCTATCTGTATAAACATGGAAATATCTACACCGCGATCGGTATAAACCTGGAAATATCTACACCGCCATCTGTATAAACATGGAAATACCTAGAAAGTCATCTGTATAAACATGGAAATATCTACACAGCCATCTGTATAAACATGGAAATATCTACACAGCCATCTGTATATACATGGAAATATCTACACCACTATCTGTATAAACATGGAAATAACTACACCGCTATTTGTATAAACAAGGAAATATCTACACCGTGATCTGTATAAACATGGAAATATCTACACCGCCATCTCTATAAACAGGGAAAAATCTACACCCCTATCTGTATAAACATGGAAATATCCACACCGCTATCTCTATAAACATGGAAAAATCAACACCGCTATCTCTATGAACATGGAAATATCTACACCGCCATCTCTATAAACATGGAAATGTCTACACCACGATCAGTATAAACATGGAAATATCTACACCGCTATCTGTATAAATATGGAAATATCTCCACTGCTATCTCTATAAACATCGAAATATCTACACCGCCATCTGTATAAACATGGAAATACTTACAAAGTTATCTGTATAAACGTGGAAATATCTACACCGCCATCTGTATAAACATGCAAATATCTACACAGCCATGTGTACATACATGGAAATATCAACACCGCTATCTATATAAACATGGAAATAACTACACCGCTATCTGTATAAACATGGAAATATCTACACCGCCATCTACATATCCATGGAAATATCTGCGCCGCCGTCTGTATAAACATGGAAATATCTACACGGTCATCTGTGTATAGATGGAAATATCAACACCGCCATCTGTACAAACATGGAAATATCTGCACTGCTATCTGTATAAACATGGAAATATCTACACCGCGGTCTGTATAAACATGGAAATATCAACAACGCTATCGGTATAAACATGGAAATATCTACACCGCAATCTCTATAAACATGGAAATATCTACACCGTGATCTGTATAAACATGGAAATATTTACACTGCTATCTGTATAAACATGGAAACTTCTACACCATTATCTGTATAAATATGGAAATATCTACACCGCTATCTCTATAAACTTGGAAATATCTACACCGCCATCTGTATAAACATGGAAATACCTATACAGTCATCTGTGTAAACATGGAAATATCTACACCACCATCTGTATAAACATGGAAATATCTACAATGCCATCTGTATACACATGGAAATACCTACACGGCAATCAGTGTATAGATGGAAACATCAACACCGCCATCTGTACAAACATGGAAATATCTACACTGCTATCTCTATAAACATGGAAATATCTACACTGCGGTCTGTATAAACATGGAAATATCTACACCGGTATCTGTATAAACATGGAAGTATCTACACCGTGATCTGTATAAACATGGAAATATCTACACCGGGATCTGTATAAACTTGGAAATATCTACACCGCTATCTGTTTAAACATGGAAATATCTACACAGTTATCTCTATAAACATGGAAATATCTACACCGCCATCTGTATAAACATGGAAATACCTACAAAGTCATCTGTATAAACATAGAAATATCTACACAGCCATCTGTATAAACATGGAAATATCTACACAGCCATCTGTATATACATGGAAATATCTACACCACTATCTGTATAAACATGGAAATAACTACACCGCTATTTGTAAAAACAATTAAATATCTACACCGTGATCTGTATAAACATGGAAATATCTACACCGCCATCTCTATAAACAGGGAAATATCTACACCCCTATCTGTATAAACATGGAAATATCCACACCGCTATCTCTATAAACATGGGAAAATCAACACCGCTATCTCTATGAACATGGAAATATCTACACCGCCATCTCTATAAACATGGAAATGTCTACACCACGATCAGTATAAACATGGAAATATCTACACCGCTATCTGTATAAACATGGAAATATCTCCACTGCTATCTCAATAAACATCGAAATATCTACACCGCCATCTGTATAAACATGGATATACTTACAAAGTTATCTGTATAAACATGGAAATATCTACACCGCCATCTGTATAAACATGCAAATATCTACACAGCCATGAGTACATACATGGAAATATCTACAACGCTATCTATATAAACATGGAAATAACTACACCGCTATCTCTATAAACATGGAAATATCTACACCGCCATCTACATATCCATGGAAATATCTGCGCCGCCTTCTGTATAAACATGGAAATATCTACACGGTCATCTGTGTATAGATGGAAATATCAACACCGCCATCTGTACAAACATGGAAATATCTGCACCGCTATCTGTATAAACATGGAAATATCTACACCGTGGTCTGTATAAACATGGAAATATCAACAACGCTATCAGTATAAACATGGAACTATCTACACCGCTATCTCTATAATCATGGAAATATCTACACCGTGATCTGTATAAACATGGAAATATTTGCACTGCTATCTGTATAAACATGGAAACTTCTACACCGTTATCTGTATAAATATGGAAATATCTACACCGCTATCTCTATAAACTTGGAAATATCTACACCGCCAACTGTATAAACATGGAACTACCTATACAGTCATCTGTGTAAACATGGAAATATCTACACCACCATCTGTATAAACATGCAAATATCTACAATGCCATTTGTATACACATGGAAATACATACACGGCAATCAGTATATAGTTGGAAACATCAACACCGCCATCTGTACAAACATGGAAATATCTACACTGCTATCTCTATAAACATGGAAATATCTACACTGCGGTCTGTATAAACATGGAAATATCTACACCGGTATCTGTATAAACATGGAAATATCTACACCATGATCTGTATAAACATGGAAATATATACACCGCTATCTGTATAAACATGGAAATATCTGCACCGCTATCTCTATAAACATGGAAATAACTACAAAGACATCTGTATAAACATGGAAATACCTACACAGTCATGTGTGGGAACATTTAAATATCTACACTGCCATCTGTATAAATATAGAAATATCTACACAGCCCTCTGTATAAATATGGAAATATCTGCATAGGCATCTGTGTAAACATGGAAATATCTGCACCGCTATCTGTATAAACATGGAAATACCTACACCGCTGTCTCTATAAACATGGAAATATGTACACCGCTATGTGTATAAACATGGAAATATCTCCACTGCTCTCTGTATAAACATGGAAATATCTCCACCGTTATCTGTATAAACATGGAAATATCAACAGCGCCATCTATATAAACATTGAAATATCTACACTGCCATCTGTATAAACATGGAAATATCTACACGGTCATCTGTGTATAGATGGAAATATCAACACCGCCATCTGTACAAACATGGAAATATCTGCACCGCTATCTGTATAAACATGGAAATATCTACACTGCGGTCTGTATAAACATAGAAATATCAACACCGCTATCGGTATAAACATGGAAATATCTACACCGCTATCTGTATAAACGTGGAAATATCTACACCGTGATCTGTATAAACATGGAAATATTTACACCACTATCTGTATAAACATGGAAACTTCTACACCGTTATCTGTATAAATATGGAAATATCTACACCGCTATCTCCATAAACTTGGAAATATCTACACCGCCATCTGCATAAACATGGAAATACCTATACAGTCATCTGTGTAAACATGGAAATATCTACACCACCATGTGTATAAACATGGAAATATCTACAATGCCATCTGTATACTCATGGAAATACCTACACGGCAATCAGTGTATAGATGGAAATATCAACACCGCCATCTGTACAAACATGGAAATATCTACACTGCTATCTCTATAAACATGGAAATATCTACACTGCGGTCTGTATAAACATGGAAATATCTACAACGCTATCTGTATAAACATGGGAATATCTGCACCGATATCTCTATAAACATGGAAATAACTACAAAGACATCTGTATAAACATGGAAATACCTACACAGTCATGTGTAGGAACATTTAAATATCTACACTGCCATCTGTATAAACATAGAAATATCTACACAGCCCTCTGTATAAATATGGAAATATCTGCATAGGCATCAGTGTAAACATGGAAATATCTGCACTGCTATCTGTATAAACATGGAAACACCTACACCGCTGTCTCTATAAACATGGAAATATGTACACCGCTATGTGTATAAACATGGAAATATCTCCACTGCTCTCTGTATAAACATGGAAATATCTCCACCGTTATCTGTATAAACATGGAAATATCAACAGCGCCATCTATATAAACATTGAAATATCTACACTGCCATCTGTAAAAACATGGAAATATCTACACAGTCATCTGAATAAACATGGAAATATCTACACCACCATCTGTATAAACATGGAAATAGCTACAATACCATCTGTATACACATGGAAATATCTACACAGACATCTGTATAAATAAGGAAATATCTACACGGCCATCTGTATAAACATGGAAATATCTACACTGCCATCTGTAGAAAGATGGAAATATCTACACCGCTATCTCTATAAATATGGAAATATCTACACCGCCATCTCTATGAACATGAAAATATCTACACTGCCATCTTCAGAAAGATGGAAGTATCTACTCCGCCATGTGTATAAACACGGAAATATCTACACCACCATCTGTGTAAACATGGAAATACCTACACCGCTATCTGTATAAACATGGAAATAACTACACCGCCATCTGCATGTCCTTGGAAATATCTACGCCGCCATCTGAATAAACATGGAAATATCTACACGGCCATCTGTGTATAGATGGAAATATCAACACCGCCATCTGTACAAACATGGAAATATCTACACCGCTATCTCTATAGACATGGAAATATCTGCACCGCCATCTGTAAAAACATGGAAATACTTTTACAGTCATCTGTATAAACATGGAAATATCTACAATGCCATCTGTAGAAAGACGGAAATATCTACACCGCAATCTGTGTAAAGATGGAAATATCTACACAGATATCTGTAAAAACATGGAAACATCTACACCGCTATCTGTATAAACATGGAAATACCTACACCACGATCTGTATAAACATGGAAATATCTACACCGCGATCTGTATAAACATGGAAATAACTACACCGCTATCTGTATAAACATGGAAATATCTACAAAGTTATCTCTATAAACATGGAAATTTCTACACCGCCATCTGTATAAACATGGAAATACCTACAAAGTCATCTGTATAAACATGGAAATATCTACACAGCCATCTGTATAAACATGGAAATATCTACACAGCCATCTGTATATACATGGAAATATCTACACCACTATCTGTATAAACATGGAAATAACTACACCGCTATTTGTATAAACAAGGAAATATCTACACCGTGATCTGTATAAACATGGAAATATCTACACCGCCATCTCTATAAACAGGGAAATATCTACACCCCTATCTCTATAAACATGGAAATATCCACACCGCTTTCTCTATAAACATGGAAAAATCAACACCGCTATCTCTATGAACATGGAAATATCTACACTGCCATCTCTATAAACATGGAAATGTCTACACCACGATCAGTATAAACATGGAAATATCTACACCGCTATCTGTATACACATGGAAATATCTCCACTGCTATCTCTATAAACATCGAAATATCTACACCGCCATCTGTATAAACATGGAAAGATCTACATACCCATGTGTACATACATGGAAATATCTACACCGCTATCTATATAAACATGGAAATAACTACACCGCTATCTGTAGAAACATGGAAATATCTACACCGCCATCTACATATCCATGGAAATATCTGCGCCGCCATCTGTATAAACATGGAAATATCTACACGGTCATCTGTGTATAGATGGAAATATCAACACCGCCATCTGTACAAACATGGAAATATCTGCACCGCTATCTGTATAAACATGGAAATATCTGCACCGCGGTCTGTATAAACATGGAAATATCAACACCGCTATCGGTATAAACATGGAAATATCTACACTGCTATCTCTATAAACATGGAAATATCTACACCGTGATCTGTATAAACATGGAAATATTTACACCGCTATCTGTATAAACATGGAAACTTCTACACCGTTATCTGTGTAAATATGGAAATATCTACACCGCTATCTCTATAAACTTGGAAATATCTACACCGCCATCTGTATAAACATGGAAATACCTATACAGTCATCTGTGTAAACATGGAAATATCTACACCACCATCTGTATAAACATGGAAATATCTACAATGCCATCTGTATACACATGGAAATACCTACACGGCAATCAGTGTATAGATGGAAACACCAACACCGCCATCTGTACAAACATGGAAATATCTACACTGCTATCTCTATAAACATGGAAATATCTACACTGCGGTCTGTATAAACATGGAAATATCTACACCGGTATCTGTATAAACATGGAAATATCTACACCATGATCTGTATAAACATGGAAATATATACACCGCTATCTGTATAAACATGGAAATATCTGCACCGCTATCTCTATAAACATGGAAATAACTACAAAGACATCTGTATAAACATGGAAATACCTACACAGTCATGTGTAGGAACATTTAAATATCTACACTGACATCTGTATAAATATAGAAATATCTACACAGCCCTCTGTATAAATATGGAAATATCTGCATAGGCATCTGTGTAAACATGGAAATACCTGCACCGCTATCTGTATAAACATGGAAATACCTACACCGCTGTCTCTATAAACATGGAAATATGTACACCGCTATGTGTATAAACATGGAAATATCTCCACTGCTCTCTGTATAAACATGGAAATATCTCCACCGTTATCTGTATAAACATGGAAATATCAAAAGCGCCATCTATATAAACATTGAAATATCTACACTGCCATCTGTAAAAACATGGAAATATCTACACAGTCATCTGAATAAACATGGAAATATCTACACCACCATCTGTATAAACATGGAAATAGCTACAATACCATCTGTATACACATGGAAATATCTACACAGACATCTGTATAAATATGGAAATATCTACACGGCCATCTGTATAAACATGGAAATATCTACACTGCCATCTGTAGAAAGATGGAAATATCTACACCGCTATCTCTATAAATATGGAAATATCTACACCGCCATCTCTATGAACACGAAAATATCTACACTGCCATTTCCATAGAGATGGAAGTATCTACTCCGCCATGTGTATAAACACGGAAATATCTACACCACCATCTGTGTAAACATGGAAATACCTACACCGCTATCTGTATAAACATGGAAATAACTACACCACCATCTACATGTCCTTGGAAATATCTACGCCGCCATCTGAATAAACATGGAAATATCTACACGGCCATCTGTGTATAGATGGAAATATCAACACCGCCATCTGTACAAACATGGAAATATCTACACCGCTATCTCTATAGACATGGAAATATCTGCACCGCCATCTGTAAAAACATGGAAATATCTATACAGTCATCTGTATAAACATGGAAATATCTACAATGCCATCTGTAGAAAGATGGAAATATCTACACCGCAATCTGTGTAAAGATGGAAATATCTACACCGATATCTGTAAAAACATGGAAATATCTACACCGCTATCTGTATAAACATGGAAATATCTACACTGCGATCGGTATAAACATGGAAATATCTACACCGCGATCTGTATAAACATGGAAATATCTACACCGCAATCTGTATAAACATGGAAATATCTACACAGTTATCTGTATAAACCTGGAAATATCTACACCGCCATCTGTATAAACATGGAAATACCTAGAAAGTCATCTGTATAAACATGGAAATATCTACACAGCCATCTGTATAAACATGGAAATATCTACACAGCCATCTGTATATACATGGAAATATCTACACCACTATCTGTATAAACATGGAAATAACTACACCGCTATTTGTATAAACAAGGAAATATCTACACCGTGATCTGTATAAACATGGAAATATCTACACCGCCATCTCTATAAACAGGGAAATATCTACACCCCTATCTGTATAAACATGGAAATATCCACACCGCTATCTCTATAAACATGGAAAAATCAACACTGCTATCTCTGCGAACATGGAAATATCTACACCGCCATCTCTATAAACATGGAAATGTCTACACCACGATCAGTATAAACATGGAAATATCTACACCGCTATCTGTATAAATATGGAAATATCTCCACTGCTATCTCTATAAACATCGAAATATCTACACCGCCATCTGTATAAACATGGAAATACTTACAAAGTTATCTGTATAAACGTGGAAATATCTACACCGCCATCTGTATAAACATGCAAATATCTACACAGCCATGTGTACATACATGGAAATATCAACACCGCTATCTATATAAACATGGAAATAACTACACCGCTATCTGTATAAACATGCAAATATCTACACCGCCATCTACATATCCATGGAAATATCTGCGCCGCCGTCTGTATAAACATGGAAATATCTACACGGTCATCTGTGTATAGATGGAAATATCAACACCGCCATCTGTACAAACATGGAAATATCTGCACCGCTATCTGTATAAACATGGAAATATCTACACCGCGGTCTGTATAAACATGGAAATATCAACAACGCTATCGGTATAAACATGGAAATATCTACACCGCAATCTCTATAAACATGGAAATATCTACACCGTGATCTGTATAAACATGGAAATATTTACACTGCTATCTGTATAAACATGGAAACTTCTACACCATTATCTGTATAAATATGGAAATATCTACACCGCTATCTCTATAAACTTGGAAATATCTACACCGCCATCTGTATAAACATGGAAATACCTATACAGTCATCTGTGTAAACATGGAAATATCTACACCACCATCTGTATAAACATGGAAATATCTACAATGCCATCTGTATACACATGGAAATACCTACACGGCAATCAGTGTATAGATGGAAACATCAACACCGCCATCTGTACAAACATGGAAATATCTACACTGCTATCTCTATAAACATGGAAATATCTACACTGCGGTCTGTATAAACATGGAAATATCTACACCGGTATCTGTATAAACATGGAAGTATCTACACCGTGATCTGTATAAACATGGAAATATCTACACCGGGATCTGTATAAACTTGGAAATATCTACACCGCTATCTGTTTAAACTTGGAAATATCTACACAGTTATCTCTATAAACATGGAAATATCTACACCGCCATCTGTATAAACATGGAAATACCTACAAAGTCATCTGTATAAACATAGAAATATCTACACAGCCATCTGTATAAACATGGAAATATCTACACAGCCATCTGTATATACATGGAAATATCTACACCACTATCTGTATAAACATGGAAATAACTACACCGCTATTTGTATAAACAATTAAATATCTACACCGTGATCTGTATAAACATGGAAATATCTACACCGCCATCTCTATAAACAGGGAAATATCTACACCCCTATCTGTATAAACATGGAAATATCCACACCGCTATCTCTATAAACATGGGAAAATCAACACCGCTATCTCTATGAACATGGAAATATCTACACCGCCATCTCTATAAACATGGAAATGTCTACACCACGATCAGTATAAACATGGAAATATCTACACCGCTATCTGTATAAACATGGAAATATCTCCACTGCTATCTCAATAAACATCGAAATATCTACACCGCCATCTGTATAAACATGGATATACTTACAAAGTTATCTGTATAAACATGGAAATATCTACACCGCCATCTGTATAAACATGCAAATATCTACACAGCCATGAGTACATACATGGAAATATCTACACCGCTATCTATATAAACATGGAAATATCTACACCGCCATCTACATATCCATGGAAATATCTGCGCCGCCTTCTGTATAAACATGGAAATATCTACACGGTCATCTGTGTATAGATGGAAATATCAACACCGCCATCTGTACAAACATGGAAATATCTGCACCGCTATCTGTATAAACATGGAAATATCTACACCGTGGTCTGTATAAACATGGAAATATCAACAACGCTATCAGTATAAACATGGAACTATCTACACCGCTATCTCTATAATCATGGAAATATCTACACCGTGATCTGTATAAACATGGAAATATTTGCACTGCTATCTGTATAAACATGGAAACTTCTACACCGTTATCTGTATAAATATGGAAATATCTACACCGCTATCTCTATAAACTTGGAAATATCTACACCGCCAACTGTATAAACATGGAACTACCTATACAGTCATCTGTGTAAACATGGAAATATCTACACCACCATCTGTATAAACATGGAAATATCTACAATGCCATTTGTATACACATGGAAATACATACACGGCAATCAGTATATAGTTGGAAACATCAACACCGCCATCTGTACAAACATGGAAATATCTACACTGCTATCTCTATAAACATGGAAATATCTACACTGCGGTCTGTATAAACATGGAAATATCTACACCGGTATCTGTATAAACATGGAAATATCTACACCATGATCTGTATAAACATGGAAATATATACACCGCTATCTGTATAAACATGGAAATATCTGCACCGCTATCTCTATAAACATGGAAATAACTACAAAGACATCTGTATAAACATGGAAATACCTACACAGTCATGTGTGGGAACATTTAAATATCTACACTGCCATCTGTATAAATATAGAAATATCTACACAGCCCTCTGTATAAATATGGAAATATCTGCATAGGCATCTGTGTAAACATGGAAATATCTGCACCGCTATCTGTATAAACATGGAAATACCTACACCGCTGTCTCTATAAACATGGAAATATGTACACCGCTATGTGTATAAACATGGAAATATCTCCACTGCTCTCTGTATAAACATGGAAATATCTCCACCGTTATCTGTATAAACATGGAAATATCAACAGCGCCATCTATATAAACATTGAAATATCTACACTGCCATCTGTATAAACATGGAAATATCTACACGGTCATCTGTGTATAGATGGAAATATCAACACCGCCATCTGTACAAACATGGAAATATCTGCACCGCTATCTGTATAAACATGGAAATATCTACACTGCGGTCTGTATAAACATAGAAATATCAACACCGCTATCGGTATAAACATGGAAATATCTACACCGCTATCTGTATAAACGTGGAAATATCTACACCGTGATCTGTATAAACATGGAAATATTTACACCACTATCTGTATAAACATGGAAACTTCTACACCGTTATCTGTATAAATATGGAAATATCTACACCGCTATCTCCATAAACTTGGAAATATCTACACCGCCATCTGCATAAACATGGAAATACCTATACAGTCATCTGTGTAAACATGGAAATATCTACACCACCATGTGTATAAACATGGAAATATCTACAATGCCATCTGTATACTCATGGAAATACCTACACGGCAATCAGTGTATAGATGGAAACATCAACACCGCCATCTGTACAAACATGGAAATATCTACACTGCTATCTCTATAAACATGGAAATATCTACACTGCGGTCTGTATAAACATGGAAATATCTACACCGCTATCTGTATAAACATGGGAATATCTGCACCGATATCTCTATAAACATGGAAATAACTACAAAGACATCTGTATAAACATGGAAATACCTACACAGTCATGTGTAGGAACATTTAAATATCTACACTGCCATCTGTATAAACATAGAAATATCTACACAGCCATCTGTATAAATATGGAAATATCTGCATAGGCATCAGTGTAAACATGGAAATATCTGCACTGCTATCTGTATAAACATGGAAACACCTACACCGCTGTCTCTATAAACATGGAAATATGTACACCGCTATGTGTATAAACATGGAAATATCTCCACTGCTCTCTGTATAAACATGGAAATATCTCCACCGTTATCTGTATAAACATGGAAATATCAACAGCGCCATCTATATAAACATTGAAATATCTACACTGCCATCTGTAAAAACATGGAAATATCTACACAGTCATCTGAATAAACATGGAAATATCTACACCACCATCTGTATAAACATGGAAATAACTACAATACCATCTGTATACACATGGAAATATCTACACAGACATCTGTATAAATAAGGAAATATCTACACGGCCATCTGTATAAACATGGAAATATCTACACTGCCATCTGTAGAAAGATGGAAATATCTACACCGCTATCTCTATAAATATGGAAATATCTACACCGCCATCTCTATGAACATGAAAATATCTACACTGCCATCTTCAGAAAGATGGAAGTATCTACTCCGCCATATGTATAAACACGGAAATATCTACACCACCATCTGTGTAAACATGGAAATACCTACACCGCTATCTGTATAAACATGGAAATAACTACACCGCCATCTGCATGTCCTTGGAAATATCTACGCCGCCATCTGAATAAACATGGAAATATCTACACGGCCATCTGTGTATAGATGGAAATATCAACACCGCCATCTGTACAAACATGGAAATATCTACACCGCTATCTCTATAGACATGGAAATATCTGCACCGCCATCTGTAAAAACATGGAAATACTTTTACAGTCATCTGTATAAACATGGAAATATCTACAATGCCATCTGTAGAAAGATGGAAATATCTACACCGCAATCTGTGTAAAGATGGAAATATCTACACAGATATCTGTAAAAACATGGAAATATCTACACGGCTATCTGTATAAACATGGAAATACCTACACCACGATCTGTATAAACATGGAAATATCTACACCGCGATCTGTATAAACTTGGAAATATCTACACCGCTATCTGTATAAACATGGAAATATCTACAAAGTTATATCTATAAACATGGAAATTTCTACACCGCCATCTGTATAAACATGGAAATACCTACAAAGTCATCTGTATAAACATGGAAATATCTACACAGCCATCTGTATAAACATGGAAATATCTACACAGCCATCTGTATATACATGGAAATATCTACACCACTATCTGTATAAACATGGAAATAACTACACCGCTATTTGTATAAACAAGGAAATATCTACACCGTGATCTGTATAAACATGGAAATATCTACACCGCCATCTCTATAAACAGGGAAATATCTACACCCCTATCTCTATAAACATGGAAATATCCACACCGCTTTCTCTATAAACATGGAAAAATCAACACCGCTATCTCTATGAACATGGAAATATCTACACCGCCATCTCTATAAACATGGAAATGTCTACACCACGATCAGTATAAACATGGAAATATCTACACCGCTATCTGTATACACATGGAAATATCTCCACTGCTATCTCTATAAACATCGAAATATCTACACCGCCATCTGTATAAACATGGAAAGATCTACATAGCCATGTGTACATACATGGAAATATCTACACCGCTATCTATATAAACATGGAAATAACTACACCGCTATCTGTAGAAACATGGAAATATCTACACCGCCATCTACATATCCATGGAAATATCTGCGCCGCCATCTGTATAAACATGGAAATATCTACACGGTCATCTGTGTATAGATGGAAATATCAACACCGCCATCTGTACAAACATGGAAATATCTGCACCGCTATCTGTATAAACATGGAAATATCTGCACCGCGGTCTGTATAAACATGGAAATATCAACACCGCTATCGGTATAAACATGGAAATATCTACACTGCTATCTCTATAAACATGAAAATATCTACACCGTGATCTGTATAAACATGGAAATATTTACACCGCTATCTGTATAAACATGGAAACTTCTACACCGTTATCTGTGTAAATATGGAAATATCTACACCGCTATCTCTATAAACTTGGAAATATCTACACCGCCATCTGTATAAACATGGAAATACCTATACAGTCATCTGTGTAAACATGGAAATATCTACACCACCATCTGTATAAACATGGAAATATCTACAATGCCATCTGTATACACATGGAAATACCTACACGGCAATCAGTGTATAGATGGAAACACCAACACCGCCATCTGTACAAACATGGAAATATCTACACTGCTATCTCTACAAACATGGAATTACCTTCACTGCGGTCTGTATAAACATGCAAATATCTACACCGGTATCTGTATAAACATGAAAATGTCTACACCATGATCTGTATAAATATGGAAATATATACACCGCTATCTGTATAAACATGGAAATATCTGCACCGCTATCTCTATAAACATGGAAATAACTACAAAGACATCTGTATAAACATGGAAATACCTACACAGTCATGTGTAGGAACTTTTAAATATCTACACTGCCATCTGTATAAATATAGAAATATCTACACAGCCCTCTGTATAAATATGGAAATATCTGCATAGGCAT
Organism: Pan troglodytes; assembly: GCF_028858775.2. Lineage (NCBI taxonomy): Eukaryota > Metazoa > Chordata > Mammalia > Primates > Hominidae > Pan > Pan troglodytes. The sequence goes on from NC_072406.2 coordinate 2,548,353, forward strand.
TTGTGTAAACATGGAAATATCTGCACCGCTATCTCTATAAACATGGAAATACCTACACCGCTGTCTCTATAAACATGGAAATATGTACACCGCAATGTGTATAAACATGGAAATATCTCCACTGCTCTCTGTATAAACATGGAAATATCTCCACCGTTATCTGTATAAACATGGAAATATCAACAGCGCCATCTATATAAACATTCAAATATCTACACTGCCATCTGTAAAAACATGGAAATATCTACACAGTCATCTGAATAAACATGGAAATATCTACACCACCATCTGTATAAACATGGAAATAGCTACAATACCATCTGTATACACATGGAAATATCTACACAGACATCTGTATAAATATGGAAATATCTACACGGCCATCTGTATAAACATGGAAATATCTACACTGCCATCTGTAGAAAGATGGAAATATCTACACCGCTATCTCTATAAATATGGAAATATCTACACCGCCATCTCTATGAACACGAAAATATCTACACTGCCATTTCCATAAAGATGGAAGTATCTACTCCGCCATGTGTATAAACACGGAAATATCTACACCACCATCTGTGTAAACAGGGAAATACCTACACCGCTATCTGTATAAACATGGAAATAACTACACCACCATCTGCATGTCCTTGGAAATATCTACGCCGCCATCTGAATAAACATGGAAATATCTACACGGCCATCTGTGTATAGATGGAAATATCAACACCGCCATCTGTACAAACATGGAAATATCTACACCGCTATCTCTATAGACATGGAAATATCTGCACCGCGATCTGTAAAAACATGGAAATATCTATACAGTCATCTGTATAAACATGGAAATATCTACAATGCCATCTGTAGAAAGATGGAAATATCTACACCGCAATCTGTGTAAAGATGGAAATATCTACACCGATATCTGTAAAAACATGGAAATATCTACACCGCTATCTGTATAAACATGGAAATATCTACACCGCGATCGGTATAAACTTGGAAATATCTACACCGCGATCTGTATAAACATGGAAATATCTACACCGCTATCTGTATAAACATGGAAATATCTACACCGCGATCGGTATAAACCTGGAAATATCTACACCGCCATCTGTATAAACATGGAAATACCTAGAAAGTCATCTGTATAAACATGGAAATATCTACACAGCCATCTGTATAAACATGGAAATATCTACACAGCCATCTGTATATACATGGAAATATCTACACCACTATCTGTATAAACATGGAAATAACTACACCGCTATTTGTATAAACAATTAAATATCTACACGGTGATCTGTATAAACATGGAAATATCTACACCGCCATCTCTATAAACAGGGAAATATCTACACCCCTATCTGTATAAACATGGAAATATCCACACCGCTATCTCTATAAACATGGGAAAATCAACACCGCTATCTCTATGAACATGGAAATATCTACACCGCCATCTCTATAAACATGGAAATGTCTACACCACGATCAGTATAAACATGGAAATATCTACACCGCTATCTGTATAAACATGGAAATATCTCCACTGCTATCTCAATAAACATCGAAATATCTACACCGCCATCTGTATAAACATGGATATACTTACAAAGTTATCTGTATAAACATGGAAATATCTACACCGCCATCTGTATAAACATGCAAATATCTACACAGCCATGAGTACATACATGGAAATATCTACACCGCTATCTATATAAACATGGAAATAACTACACCGCTATCTCTATAAACATGGAAATATCTACACCGCCATCTACATATCCATGGAAATATCTGCGCCGCCTTCTGTATAAACATGGAAATATCTACACGGTCATCTGTGTATAGATGGAAATATCAACACCGCCATCTGTACAAACATGGAAATATCTGCACCGCTATCTGTATAAACATGGAAATATCTACACCGTGGTCTGTATAAACATGGAAATATCAACAACGCTATCAGTATAAACATGGAACTATCTACACCGCTATCTCTATAATCATGGAAATATCTACACCGTGATCTGTATAAACATGGAAATATTTGCACTGCTATCTGTATAAACATGGAAACTTCTACACCGTTATCTGTATAAATATGGAAATATCTACACCGCTATCTCTATAAACTTGGAAATATCTACACCGCCAACTGTATAAACATGGAACTACCTATACAGTCATCTGTGTAAACATGGAAATATCTACACCACCATCTGTATAAACATGGAAATATCTACAATGCCATTTGTATACACATGGAAATACATACATGGCAATCAGTATATAGTTGGAAACATCAACACCGCCATCTGTAGAAACATGGAAATATCTACACTGCTATCTCTATAAACATGGAAATATCTACACTGCGGTCTGTATAAACATGGAAATATCTACACCGGTATCTGTATAAACATGGAAATATCTACACCATGATCTGTATAAACATGGAAATATATACACCGCTATCTGTATAAACATGGAAATATCTGCACCGCTATCTCTATAAACATGGAAATAACTACAAAGACATCTGTATAAACATGGAAATACCTACACAGTCATGTGTGGGAACATTTAAATATCTACACAGCCCTCTGTATAAATATGGAAATATCTGCATAGGCATCTGTGTAAACATGGAAATATCTGCACCGCTATCTGTATAAACATGGAAATACCTACACCGCTGTCTCTATAAACATGGAAATATGTACACCGCTATGTGTATAAACATGGAAATATCTCCACTGCTCTCTGTATAAACATGGAAATATCTCCACCGTTATCTGTATAAACATGGAAATATCAACAGCGCCATCTATATAAACATTGAAATATCTACACTGCCATCTGTATAAACATGGAAATATCTACACGGTCATCTGTGTATAGATGGAAATATCAACACCGCCATCTGTACAAACATGGAAATATCTGCACCGCTATCTGTATAAACATGGAAATATCTACACTGCGGTCTGTATAAACATAGAAATATCAACACCGCTATCGGTATAAACATGGAAATATCTACACCGCTATCTGTATAAACGTGGAAATATCTACACCGTGATCTGTATAAACATGGAAATATTTACACCACTATCTGTATAAACATGGAAACTTCTACACCGTTATCTGTATAAATATGGAAATATCTACACCGCTATCTCCATAAACTTGGAAATATCTACACCGCCATCTGCATAAACATGGAAATACCTATACAGTCATCTGTGTAAACATGGAAATATCTACACCACCATGTGTATAAACATGGAAATATCTACAATGCCATCTGTATACTCATGGAAATACCTACACGGCAATCAGTGTATAGATGGAAACATCAACACCGCCATCTGTACAAACATGGAAATATCTACACTGCTATCTCTATAAACATGGAAATATCTACACTGCGGTCTGCATAAACATGGAAATATCTACACCGCTATCTGTATAAACATGGGAATATCTGCACCGATATCTCTATAAACATGGAAATAACTACAAAGACATCTGTATAAACATGGAAATACCTACACAGTCATGTGTAGGAACATTTAAATATCTACACTGCCATCTGTATAAACATAGAAATATCTACACAGCCCTCTGTATAAATATGGAAATATCTGCATAGGCATCAGTGTAAACATGGAAATATCTGCACTGCTATCTGTATAAACATGGAAACACCTACACCGCTGTCTCTATAAACATGGAAATATGTACACCGCTATGTGTATAAACATGGAAATATCTCCACTGCTCTCTGTATAAACATGGAAATATCTCCACCGTTATCTGTATAAACATGGAAATATCAACAGCGCCATCTATATAAACATTGAAATATCTACACTGCCATCTGTAAAAACATGGAAATATCTACACAGTCATCTGAATAAACATGGAAATATCTACACCACCATCTGTATAAACATGGAAATAGCTACAATACCATCTGTATACACATGGGAATATCTACACAGACATCTGTATAAATAAGGAAATATCTACACGACCATCTGTATAAACATGGAAATATCTACACTGCCATCTGTAGAAAGATGGAAATATCTACACCGCTATCTCTATAAATATGGAAATATCTACACCGCCATCTCTATGAACATGAAAATATCTACACTGCCATCTTCAGAAAGATGGAAGTATCTACTCCGCCATGTGTATAAACACGGAAATATCTACACCACCATCTGTGTAAACATGGAAATACCTACACCGCTATCTGTATAAACATGGAAATAACTACACCGCCATCTGCATGTCCTTGGAAATATCTACGCCGCCATCTGAATAAACATGGAAATATCTACACGGCCATCTGTGTATAGATGGAAATATCAACACCGCCATCTGTACAAACATGGAAATATCTACACCGCTATCTCTATAGACATGGAAATATCTGCACCGCCATCTGTAAAAACATGGAAATACTTTTACAGTCATCTGTATAAACATGGAAATATCTACAATGCCATCTGTAGAAAGATGGAAATATCTACACCGCAATCTGTGTAAAGATGGAAATATCTACACAGATATCTGTAAAAACATGGAAATATCTACACCGCTATCTGTATAAACATGGAAATACCTACACCACGATCTGTATAAACATGGAAATATCTACACCGCGATCTGTATAAACATGGAAATATCTACACCGCTATCTGTATAAACATGGAAATATCTACAAAGTTATCTCTATAAACATGGAAATTTCTACACCGCCATCTGTATAAACATGGAAATACCTACAAAGTCATCTGTATAAACATGGAAATATCTACACAGCCATCTGTATAAACATGGAAATATCTACACAGCCATCTGTATATACATGGAAATATCTACACCACTATCTGTATAAACATGGAAATAACTACACCGCTATTTGTATAAACAAGGAAATATCTACACCGTGATCTGTATAAACATGGAAATATCTACACCGCCATCTCTATAAACAGGGAAATATCTACACCCCTATCTCTATAAACATGGAAATATCCACACCGCTTTCTCTATAAACATGGAAAAATCAACACCGCTATCTCTATGAACATGGAAATATCTACACCGCCATCTCTATAAACATGGAAATGTCTACACCACGATCAGTATAAACATGGAAATATCTACACCGCTATCTGTATACACATGGAAATATCTCCACTGCTATCTCTATAAACATCGAAATATCTACACCGCCATCTGTATAAACATGGAAAGATCTGCATAGCCATGTGTACATACATGGAAATATCTACACCGCTATCTATATAAACATGGAAATAACTACACCGCTATCTGTAGAAACATGGAAATATCTACACCGCCATCTACATATCCATGGAAATATCTGCGCCGCCATCTGTATAAACATGGAAATATCTACACGGTCATCTGTGTATAGATGGAAATATCAACACCGCCATCTGTACAAACATGGAAATATCTGCACCGCTATCTGTATAAACATGGAAATATCTGCACCGCGGTCTGTATAAACATGGAAATATCAACACCGCTATCGGTATAAACATGGAAATATCTACACTGCTATCTCTATAAACATGGAAATATCTACACCGTGATCTGTATAAACATGGAAATATTTACACCGCTATCTGTATAAACATGGAAACTTCTACACCGTTATCTGTGTAAATATGGAAATATCTACACCGCTATCTCTATAAACTTGGAAATATCTACACCGCCATCTGTATAAACATGGAAATACCTATACAGTCATCTGTGTAAACATGGAAATATCTACACCACCATCTGTATAAACATGGAAATATCTACAATGCCATCTGTATACACATGGAAATACCTACACGGCAATCAGTGTATAGATGGAAACACCAACACCGCCATCTGTACAAACATGGAAATATCTACACTGCTATCTCTACAAACATGGAAATACCTTCACTGCGGTCTGTATAAACATGCAAATATCTACACCGGTATCTGTATAAACATGAAAATGTCTACACCATGATCTGTATAAATATGGAAATATATACACCGCTATCTGTATAAACATGGAAATATCTGCACCGCTATCTCTATAAACATGGAAAAACTACAAAGACATCTGTATAAACATGGAAATACCTACACAGTCATGTGTAGGAACTTTTAAATATCTACACTGCCATCTGTATAAATATAGAAATATCTACACAGCCCTCTGTATAAATATGGAAATATCTGCATAGGCATTTGTGTAAACATGGAAATATCTGCACCGCTATCTGTATAAACATGGAAATACCTACACCGCTGTCTCTATAAACATGGAAATATGTACACCGCAATGTGTATAAACATGGAAATATCTCCACTGCTCTCTGTATAAACATGGAAATATCTCCACCGTTATCTGTATAAACATGGAAATATCAACAGCGCCATCTATATAAACATTCAAATATCTACACTGCCATCTGTAAAAACATGGAAATATCTACACAGTCATCTGAATAAACATGGAAATATCTACACCACCATCTGTATAAACATGGAAATAGCTACAATACCATCTGTATACACATGGAAATATCTACACAGACATCTGTATAAATATGGAAATATCTACACGGCCATCTGTATAAACATGGAAATATCTACACTGCCATCTGTAGAAAGATGGAAATATCTACACCGCTATCTCTATAAATATGGAAATATCTACACCGCCATCTCTATGAACACGAAAATATCTACACTGCCATTTCCATAAAGATGGAAGTATCTACTCCGCCATGTGTATAAACACGGAAATATCTACACCACCATCTGTGTAAACAGGGAAATACCTACACCGCTATCTGTATAAACATGGAAATAACTACACCACCATCTGCATGTCCTTGGAAATATCTACGCCGCCATCTGAATAAACATGGAAATATCTACACGGCCATCTGTGTATAGATGGAAATATCAACACCGCCATCTGTACAAACATGGAAATATCTACACCGCTATCTCTATAGACATGGAAATATCTGCACCGCCATCTGTAAAAACATGGAAATATCTATACAGTCATCTGTATAAACATGGAAATATCTACAATGCCATCTGTAGAAAGATGGAAATATCTACACCGCAATCTGTGTAAAGATGGAAATATCTACACCGATATCTGTAAAAACATGGAAATATCTACACCGCTATCTGTATAAACATGGAAATATCTACACCGCGATCGGTATAAACTTGGAAATATCTACACCGTGATCTGTATAAACATGGAAATATCTACACCGCTATCTGTATAAACATGGAAATATCTACACCGCGATCGGTATAAACCTGGAAATATCTACACCGCCATCTGTATAAACATGGAAATACCTAGAAAGTCATCTGTATAAACATGGAAATATCTACACAGCCATCTGTATAAACATGGAAATATCTACACAGCCATCTGTATATACATGGAAATATCTACACCACTATCTGTATAAACATGGAAATAACTACACCGCTATTTGTATAAACAAGGAAATATCTACACCGTGATCTGTATAAACATGGAAATATCTACACCGCCATCTCTATAAACAGGGAAAAATCTACACCCCTATCTGTATAAACATGGAAATATCCACACCGCTATCTCTATAAACATGGAAAAATCAACACCGCTATCTCTATGAACATGGAAATATCTACACCGCCATCTCTATAAACATGGAAATGTCTACACCACGATCAGTATAAACATGGAAATATCTACACCGCTATCTGTATAAATATGGAAATATCTCCACTGCTATCTCTATAAACATCGAAATATCTACACCGCCATCTGTATAAACATGGAAATACTTACAAAGTTATCTGTATAAACGTGGAAATATCTACACCGCCATCTGTATAAACATGCAAATATCTACACAGCCATGTGTACATACATGGAAATATCAACACCGCTATCTATATAAACATGGAAATAACTACACCGCTATCTGTATAAACATGGAAATATCTACACCGCCATCTACATATCCATGGAAATATCTGCGCCGCCGTCTGTATAAACATGGAAATATCTACACGGTCATCTGTGTATAGATGGAAATATCAACACCGCCATCTGTACAAACATGGAAATATCTGCACCGCTATCTGTATAAACATGGAAATATCTACACCGCGGTCTGTATAAACATGGAAATATCAACAACGCTATCGGTATAAACATGGAAATATCTACACCGCAATCTCTATAAACATGGAAATATCTACACCGTGATCTGTATAAACATGGAAATATTTACACTGCTATCTGTATAAACATGGAAACTTCTACACCATTATCTGTATAAATATGGAAATATCTACACCGCTATCTCTATAAACTTGGAAATATCTACACCGCCATCTGTATAAACATGGAAATACCTATACAGTCATCTGTGTAAACATGGAAATATCTACACCACCATCTGTATAAACATGGAAATATCTACAATGCTATCTGTATACACATGGAAATACCTACACGGCAATCAGTGTATAGATGGAAACATCAACACCGCCATCTGTACAAACATGGAAATATCTACACTGCTATCTCTATAAACATGGAAATATCTACACTGCGGTCTGTATAAACATGGAAATATCTACACCGGTATCTGTATAAACATGGAAGTATCTACACCGTGATCTGTATAAACATGGAAATATATACACCGGGATCTGTATAAACTTGGAAATATCTACACCGCTATCTGTTTAAACATGGAAATATCTACACAGTTATCTCTATAAACATGGAAATATCTACACCGCCATGTGTATAAACATGGAAATACCTACAAAGTCATCTGTATAAACATAGAAATATCTATACAGCCATCTGTATAAACATGGAAATATCTACACAGCCATCTGTATATACATGGAAATATCTACACCACTATCTGTATAAACATGGAAATAACTACACCGCTATTTGTATAAACAATTAAATATCTACACCGTGATCTGTATAAACATGGAAATATCTACACCGCCATCTCTATAAACAGGGAAATATCTACACCCCTATCTGTATAAACATGGAAATATCCACACCGCTATCTCTATAAACATGGGAAAATCAACACCGATATCTCTATGAACATGGAAATATCTACACCGCCATCTCTATAAACATGGAAATGTCTACACCACGATCAGTATAAACATGGAAATATCTACACCGCTATCTGTATAAACATGGAAATATCTCCACTGCTATCTCAATAAACATCGAAATATCTACACCGCCATCTGTATAAACATGGAAATACTGACAAAGTTATCTGTATAAACATGGAAATATCTACACCGCCATCTGTATAAACATGCAAATATCTACACAGCCATGTGTACATACATGGAAATATCTACACCGCTATCTATATAAACATGGAAATAACTACACCGCTATCTGTATAAACATGGAAATATCTACACCGCCATATACATATCCATGGAAATATCTGCGCGTCCTTCTGTATAAACATGGAAATATCTACACGGTCATCTGTGTATAGATGGAAATATCAACACCGCCATCTGTACAAACATGGAAATATCTGCACCGCTATCTGTATAAACATGGAAATATCTACACCGTGGTCTGTATAAACATGGAAATATCAACAACGCTATCAGTATAAACATGGAACTATCTACACCGCTATCTCTATAATCATGGAAATATCTACACCGTGATCTGTATAAACACGGAAATATTTGCACTGCTATCTGTATAAACATGGAAACTTCTACACCGTTATCTGTATAAATATGGAAATATCTACACCGCTATCTCTATAAACTTGGTAATATCTACACCGCCAATTGTATAAACATGGAACTACCTATACAGTCATCTGTGTAAACATGGAAATATTTACACCACCATCTGTATAAACATGGAAATATCTACAATGCCATTTGTATACACATGGAAATACCTACACGGCAATCAGTATATAGTTGGAAACATCAACACCGCCATCTGTACAAACATGGAAATATCTACACTGCTATCTCTATAAACATGGAAATATCTACACTGCGGTCTGTATAAACATGGAAATATCTACACCGGTATCTGTATAAACATGGAAATATCTACACCATGATCTGTATAAACATGGAAATATATACACCGCTATCTGTATAAACATGGAAATATCTGCACCGCTATCTCTATAAACATGGAAATAACTACAAAGACATCTGTATAAACATGGAAATACCTACGCAGTCATGTGTGGGAACATTTAAATATCTACACTGCCATCTGTATAAATATAGAAATATCTACACAGCCCTCTGTATAAATATGGAAATATCTGCATAGGCATCTGTGTAAACATGGAAATATCTGCACCGCTATCTGTATAAACATGGAAATACCTACACCGCTGTCTCTATAAACATGGAAATATGTACACCGCTATGTGTATAAACATGGAAATATCTCCACTGCTCTCTGTATAAACATGGAAATATCTCCACCGTTATCTGTATAAACATGGAAATATCAACAGCGCCATCTATATAAACATTGAAATATCTACACTGCCATCTGTATAAACATGGAAATATCTACACGGTCATCTGTGTATAGATGGAAATATCAACACCGCCATCTGTACAAACATGGAAATATCTGCACCGCTATCTGTATAAACATGGAAATATCTACACTGCGGTCTGTATAAACATAGAAATATCAACACCGCTATCGGTATAAACATGGAAATATCTACACCGCTATCTGTATAAACGTGGAAATATCTACACCGTGATCTGTATAAACATGGAAATATTTACACCACTATCTGTATAAACATGGAAACTTCTACACCGTTATCTGTATAAATATGGAAATATCTACACCGCTATCTCCATAAACTTGGAAATATCTACACCGCCATCTGCATAAACATGGAAATACCTATACAGTGATCTGTGTAAACATGGAAATATCTACACCACCATGTGTATAAACATGGAAATATCTACAATGCCATCTGTATACTCATGGAAATACCTACACGGCAATCAGTGTATAGATGGAAACATCAACACCGCCATCTGTACAAACATGGAAATATCTACACTGCTATCTCTATAAACATGGAAATATCTACACTGCGGTCTGTATAAACATGGAAATATCTACACCGCTATCTGTATAAACATGGGAATATCTGCACCGATATCTCTATAAACATGGAAATAACTACAAAGACATCTGTATAAACATGGAAATACCTACACAGTCATGTGTAGGAACATTTAAATATCTACACTGCCATCTGTATAAACATAGAAATATCTACACAGCCCTCTGTATAAATATGGAAATATCTGCATAGGCATCAGTGTAAACATGGAAATATCTGCACTGCTATCTGTATAAACATGGAAACACCTACACAGCTGTCTCTATAAACATGGAAATATGTACACCGCTATGTGTATAAACATGGAAGTATCTCCACTGCTCTCTGTATAAACATGGAAATATCTCCACCGTTATCTGTATAAACATGGAAATATCAACAGCGCCATCTATATAAACATTGAAATATCTACACTGCCATCTGTAAACACATGGAAATATCTACACAGTCATCTGAATAAACATGGAAATATCTACACCACCATCTGTATAAACATGGAAATAGCTACAATACCATCTGTATACACATGGAAATATCTACACAGACATCTGTATAAATAAGGAAATATCTACACGGCCATCTGTATAAACATGGAACTATCTACACTGCCATCTGTAGAAAGATGGAAATATCTACACCGCTATCTCTATAAATATGGAAATATCTACACCGCCATCTCTATGAACATGAAAATATCTACACTGCCATCTTCAGAAAGATGGAAGTATCTACTCCGCCATGTGTATAAACACGGAAATATCTACACCACCATCTGTGTAAACATGGAAATACCTACACCGCTATCTGTATAAACATGGAAATAACTACACCGCCATCTGCATGTCCTTGGAAATATCTACGCCGCCATCTGAATAAACATGGAAATATCTACACGGCCATCTGTGTATAGGTGGAAATATCAACACCGCCATCTGTACAAACATGGAAATATCTACACCGCTATCTCTATAGACATGGAAATATCTGCACCGCCATCTGTAAAAACATGGAAATACCTTTACAGTCATCTGTATAAACATGGAAATATCTACAATGCCATCTGTAGAAAGATGGAAATATCTACACCGCAATCTGTGTAAAGATGGAAATATCTACACAGATATCTGTAAAAACATGGAAATATCTACACCGCTATCTGTATAAACATGGAAATACCTACACCACGATCTGTATAAACATGGAAATATCTACACCGCGATCTGTATAAACATGGAAATATCTACAACGCTATCTGTATAAACATGGAAATATCTACAAAGTTATCTCTATAAACATGGAAATTTCTACACCGCCATCTGTATAAACATGGAAATACCTACAAAGTCATCTGTATAAACATGGAAATATCTACACAGCCATCTGTATAAACATGGAAATATCTACACAGCCATCTGTATATACATGGAAATATCTACACCACTATCTGTATAAACATGGAAATAACTACACCGCTATTTGTATAAACAAGGAAATATCTACACCGTGATCTGTATAAACATGGAAATATCTACACCGCCATCTCTATAAACAGGGAAATATCTACACCCCTATCTCTATAAACATGGAAATATCCACACCGCTTTCTCTATAAACATGGAAAAATCAACACCGCTATCTCTATGAACATGGAAATATCTACACCGCCATCTCTATAAACATGGAAATGTCTACACCACGATCAGTATAAACATGGAAATATCTACACCGCTATCTGTATAAACACGGAAATATCTCCACTGCTATCTCTATAAACATCGAAATATCTACACCGCCATCTGTATAAACATGGAAAGATCTACATAGCCATGTGTACATACATGGAAATATCTACACCGCTATCTATATAAACATGGAAATAACTACACCGCTGTCTGTATAAACATGGAAATATCTACACCGCCATCTACATATCCATGGAAATATCTGCGCCGCCATCTGTATAAACATGGAAATATCTACACGGTCATCTGTGTATAGATGGAAATATCAACACCGCCATCTGTACAAACATGGAAATATCTGCACCGCTATCTGTATAAACATGGAAATATCTACACCGCGGTCTGTATAAACATGGAAATATCAACACCGCTATCGGTATAAACATGGAAATATCTACACTGCTATCTCTATAAACATGGAAATATCTACACCGTGATCTGTATAAACATGGAAATATTTACACCGCTATCTGTATAAACATGGAAACTTCTACACCGTTATCTGTGTAAATATGGAAATATCTACACCGCTATCTCTATAAACTTGGAAATATCTACACCGCGATCTGTATAAACATGGAAATACCTATACAGTCATCTGTGTAAACATGGAAATATCTACACCACCATCTGTATAAACATGGAAATATCTACAATGCCATCTGTATACACATGGAAATACCTACACGGCAATCAGTGTATAGATGGAAACACCAACACCGCCATCTGTACAAACATGGAACTATCTACGCTGCTATCTCTACAAACATGGAAATATCTTCACTGCGGTCTGTATAAACATGCAAATATCTACACCGGTATCTGTATAAACATGGAAATGTCTACACCATGATCTGTATAAACATGGAAATATATACACCGCTATCTGTATAAACATGGAAATATCTGCACCGCTATCTCTATAAACATGGAAATAACTACAAAGACATCTGTATAAACATGGAAATACCTACACAGTCATGTGTAGGAACATTTAAATATCTACACTGCCATCTGTATAAATATAGAAATATCTACACTGCCCTCTGTATAAATATGGAAATATCTGCATAGGCATTTGTGTAAACATGGAAATATCTGCACCGCTATCTGTATAAACATGGAAATACCTACACCGCTGTCTCTATAAACATGGAAATATGTACACCGCTATGTGTATAAACATGGAAATATCTCCACTGCTCTCTGTATAAACATGGAAATATCTCCACCGTTATCTGTATAAACATGGAAATATCAACAGCGCCATCTATATAAACATTCAAATATCTACACTGCCATCTGTAAAAACATGGAAATATCTACACAGTCATCTGAATAAACATGGAAATATCTACACCACCATCTGTATAAACATGGAAATAGCTACAATACCATCTGTATACACATGGAAATATCTACACAGACATCTGTATAAATATGGAAATATCTACACGGCCATCTGTATAAACATGGAAATATCTACACTGCCATCTGTAGAAAGATGGAAATATCTACACCGCTATCTCTATAAATATGGAAATATCTACACCGCCATCTCTATGAACATGAAAATATCTACACTGCCATCTCCAGAAAGATGGAAGTATCTACTCCGCCATGTGTATAAACACGGAAATATCTACACCACCATCTGTGTAAACATGGAAATACCTACACCGCTATCTGTATAAACATGGAAATAACTACACCGCCATCTGCATGTCCTTGGAAATATCTACGCCGCCATCTGAATAAACATGGAAATATCTACACGGCCATCTGTGTATAGATGGAAATATCAACACCGCCATCTGTACAAACATGGAAATATCTACACCGCTATCTCTATAGACATGGAAATATCTGTAACCCCCTCTGTAAAAACATGGAAATACCTATACAGTCATCTGTATAAACATGAAAATATCTACAATGCCATCTGTAGAAAGATGGAAATATCTACACCGCAATCTGTGTAAAGATGGAAATATCTACACCGATATCTGGAAAAACATGGAAATATCTACACCGCTATCTGTATAAACATGGAAATATCTACACCGCGATCTGTATAAACATGGAAATATCTACACCGCGATCTGTATAAACATGGAAATATCTACACCGCTATCTGTATAAACATGGAAATGTCTACACAGTTATCTCTATAAACATGGAAATATCTACACCGCCATCTGTATAAACATGGAAATACCTACAAAGTCATCTGTATAAACATGGAAATATCTACACAGCCATCTGTATAAACATGGAAATATCTACACAGCCATGTGTATATACATGGAAATATCTACACCACTATCTGTATAAACATGGAAATAACTACACCGCTATTTGTATAAACAAGGAAATATCTACACCGTGATCTGTATAAACATGGAAATATCTACACCGACATCTCTATAAACAGGGAAATATCTACACCCCTATCTGTATACACTTGGAAATATCCACACCACTATCTCTATAAACATGGAAAAATCAACACCGCTATCTCTATTAACATGGAAATATCTACACCGCCATCTCTATAAACATGGAAATGTCTACACCACGATCAGTATAAACATGGAAATATCTACACCGCTATCTGTATAAACCTGGAAATATCTCCACTGCTATCTCTATAAACATCAAAATATCTACACCGCCATCTCTATAAACATGGAAATACTTACAAAGTTATCTGTATAAACATGGAAATATCTACACCACCATCTGTATAAACATGGAAATATCTACACAGCCATGTGTACATACATGGAAATATCTACACCGCTATCTATATAAACATGGAAATAACTACACCGCTATCTGTATAAACATGGAAATATCTACCATGCCATCTACATATCCATGGAAATATCTGCGCCGCCATCTGTATAAAGATGGAATTATCTAAACGGTCATCTGTGTATAGATGGAAATATCAACAACGCCATCTGTACAAACATGGAAATATCTGCAACGCTATTTGTATAAACATGGAAATATGTACACCGCGGTCTGTATAAACATGGAAATATCAACACCGCTATCGGTATAAACCTGGAAATATCTACACCGGTATCTCTATGAATATGGAAATATCTACACCGTGATCTGCATAAACATGGAAATATTTACACCGATATCTGTATAAACATGGAAACTTCTACACCGTTATCTGTATAAATATGGAAATATCTACACCGCTATCCCTATAAACTTGGAAATATCTACACCGCCATCAGTATAAACATGGAAATACCTATACAGTCATCTGTGTAAACATGGAAATACCTACACCACCATCTGTATAAACATGGAAATATCTACAATGCCATCTGTATACACATGGAAATACGTACACGGCAATCAGTGTATAGATGGAAACATCAACACCGCCATCTGTACAAACATGGAAATATCTACACTGCTATCTCTATAGACATGGAAATATCTACACTGCGGTCTGTATAAACATGGAAATATCTACACCGGTTTCTGAATAAACATGGAAATATCAACACGGCCATCTGTGTATGGATGGAAATATCAACACCGCCATCTGTACAAACTTGGAAATATCTACACCGCTATCTCTGTAGACATGGAAATATCTGCACCGCCATCTGTAAAAACAAGGAAATACCTATACAGTCATCTGTATAAACATGGAAATATCTACAATGCCATCTGTAGAAAGATGGAAATATCTACACCGCAATCTGTGTAAACATGGAAATATCTACACCGATATCTGTAAAAACATGGAAATATCTACACCACTATCTGTAAAAACATGGAAATATCTACACCGCGATCTGTGTAAACATGGAAATATCTACACCGCGATCTGTATAAACATGGAAATATCTACACCGCAATCTGTATAAACATGGAAATATCTACACAGTTATCTGTATAAAAATGGAAATATCTACACCGTCATCTGTATAAACATTGAAATACCTACAAAGTCGTCTGTATAAACATGGAAATATCTACACAGCCGTCTGTATAAACATGGAAATATCTACACAGCCCTCTGTATATACATGGAAATATCTACACCACTATCTGTATAAACATGGAAATAACTACACCGCTATTTGTATAAACAAGGAAATATCTCCACCGTGATCTGTATAAACATGGAAATATCTACGCCGCCCTCTCTATAAACAGGGAAATATCTACACCCCTATCTGTATAAACATGGAAATATCCACACCGCTATCTCTATAAACATGGAAAAATCAACACCACTATCTCTATGAACATGGAAATATCTACACCGCCATCTCTATAAACATGGAAATGTCTACACCACGATCAGTATAAATATGGAAATATCTACACCGCTATCTGAATAAACATGGAAATATCTCCAATGCTATCTCTATGAACATCAAAATATCTACACCGCCATCTGTATAAACATGGAAATACTTACAAAGTTATCTGTATAAACATGGAAATACTTACAAAGTTATCTGTATAAACATGGAAATATCTACACCGCCATCTGTATAAACATGGAAATATCTACACAGCCATGTGTACATACATGGAAATATCTACACTGCTATCTATATAAACATGGAAATAACTACACCGCTATCTGTATAAACATGGAAATATCAACACTGCCATCTACATATCCATGGAAATTTCTGCGCCGCCATCTGTATAAACATGGAAATATCTACACGGTCATCTGTGTATAGATGGAAATATCAACACCGCCATCTGTACAAACATGGAAATATCAGCACCGCTATCTGTATAAACATGGAAATATCTACACCGCAGTCTGTATAAACATGGAAATATCAACACCGCTATCGGTATAAACATGGAAATATCTACACTGCTATCTCTATAAACATGGAAATATCTACACCGTGATCTGTATAAACATGGAAATATTTACACCGCTATCTGTATAAACATGGAAACTTCTACACCGTTATCTGTATAAATATGGAAATATCTACACCGCTATCTCTATAAACTTGGAAATAACTACACCGCCAACTGTATAAACAAGGAAATACCTATACAGTCATCTATTTAAACATGGAAATATCTACACCACCATCTGTATAAACATGGAAATATCTACAATGCCATCTGTATACACATGGAAATACCTACACGGCAATCAGTGTATAGATGGAAACATCAACACCGCCATCTGTACAAACATGGAAATATCTACACTGCTATCTCTATAAACATGGAAATATCTACACTGCGGTCTGTATAAACATGGAAATATCTACACCGGTATCTGTATAAACATGGAAATATCTACACCATGATCTGTATAAACATGGAAATATATACACCGCTATCTGTATAAACATGGAAATATCTGCACCGCTATCTCTATAAACATGGAAATAACTACAAAGACATCTGTATAAACATGGAAATACCTACACAGTCAAGTGTAGGAACATTTAAATATCTACACTGACATCTGTATAAATATAGAAATATCTACACAGCCCTCTGTATAAATATGGAAATATCTGCATAGGCATCTGTGTAAACATGGAAATTCCTGCACCGCTATCTGTATAAACGTGGAATTACCTACACCGCTGTCTCTATAAACATGGAAATATGTACACCGCTATGTGTATAAACATGGAAATATCTCCACTGCTCTCTGTATAAACATGGAAATATCTCCACCGTTATCTGTATAAACATGGAAATATCAACAGCGCCATCTATATAAACATTGAAATATCTACACTGCCATCTGTAAAAACATGGAAATATCTACACAGTCATCTGAATAAACATGGAAATATCTACACCACCATCTGTATAAACATGGAAATAGCTACAATACCATCTGTATACACATGGAAATATCTACACAGACATCTGTATAAATATGGAAATATCTACACGGCCATCTGTATAAACATGGAAATATCTACACTGCCATCTGTAGAAAGATGGAAATATCTACACCGCTATCTCTATAAATATGGAAATATCTACACCGCCATCTCTATGAACACGAAAATATCTACACTGCCATTTCCATAAAGATGGAAGTATCTACTCCGCCATGTGTATAAACACGGAAGTATCTACACCACCATCTGTGTAAACAGGGAAATACCTACACCGCTATCTGTATAAACATGGAAATAACTACACCACCATCTGCATGTCCTTGGAAATATCTACGCCGCCATCTGAATAAACATGGAAATATCTACACGGCCATCTGTGTATAGATGGAAATATCAACACCGCCATCTGTACAAACATGGAAATATCTACACCGCTATCTCTATAGACATGGAAATATCTGCACCGCCATCTGTAAAAACATGGAAGTATCTATACAGTCATCTGTATAAACATGGAAATATCTACAATGCCATCTGTAGAAAGATGGAAATATCTACACCGCAATCTGTGTAAAGATGGAAATATCTACACCGATATCTGTAAAAACATGGAAATATCTACACCGCTATCTGTATAAACATGGAAATATCTACACCGCGATCGGTATAAACATGGAAATATCTACACCGCGCTCTGTATAAACATGGAAATATCTACACCGCTATCTGTATAAACATGGAAATATCTACACAGTTATCTCTATAAACATGGAAATACCTACAAAGTCATCTGTATAAACATGGAAATATCTACACCGCTATCTGTATAAACATGGAAATATCTACACAGTTATCTCTATAAACATGGAAATATCTACACCGCTATCTGTATAAACCTGGAAATATCTACACCGCAATCTGTATAAACATGGAAATACCTACAAAGTCATCTGTATAAACATGGAAATATATACACAGCCATCTGTATAAACATGGAAATATCTACACAGCCATCTGTATATACATGGAAATATCTACACAACTATCTGTATAAACATGGAAATATCTACACCGCTATTTGTATAAACAAGGAAATATCTACACCGTGATCTGTATAAACATGGAAATATCTACACCGCCATCTCTATAAACAGGGAAATATCTACACCCCTATCTGTATAAACATGGAAATATCCACACCGCTATCTCTATAAACATGGATAAATCAACACCGCTATCTCTATGAACATGGAAATATCTACACCGCCATCTCTATAAACATGGAAATGTCTACACCACGATCAGTATAAACATGGAAATATCTACACCGCTATCTGTATAAACATGGAAATATCTCCACTGCTATCTCTATAAACGTCGAAATATCTACACCGCCATCTGTATAAACATGGAAATACTTACAAAGTTATCTGTATAAACGAGGAAATATCTACACCGCCATCTGTATAAACATGCAAATATCTACACAGCCATGTGTACATACATGGAAATATCAACACCGCTATCTATATAAACATGGAAATAACTACACCGCTATCTGTATAAACATGGAAATATCTACACCGCCATCTACATATCCAGGGAAATATCTGCGCCGCCGTCTTATAAACATGGAAATATCTACACGGTCATCTGTGTATAGATGGAAATATCAACACCGCCATCTGTACAAACATGGAAATATCTGCACCGCTATCTGTATAAACATGGAAATATCTACACCGCGGTCTGTATAAACATGGAAATATCAACACTGCTATCGGTGTAAACATGGAAATATCTACACCGCTATCTCTATAAACATGGAAATATCTATACCGTGATCTGTATAAACATGGAAATATTTACACTGCTATCTGTATAAACATGGAAACTTCTACACCGTTATCGGTATAAATATGGAAATATCTACACCGCTATCTCTATAAACTTGGAAATATCTACACCGCCATCTGTATAAACATGGAAATACCTTTACAGTCATCTGTGTAAACATGGAAATATCTACACCACCATCTGTATAACCAAGGAAATATCTACAATGCCATCTGTATACACAGGGAAATACCTACACGGCAATCAGTGTATAGATGGAAACATCAACACCGCCATCTGTACAAACATGGAAATATCTACACTGCTATCTCTATAAACATGGAAATATCTACACTGCTGTCTGTATAAACATCGAAATATCTACACCGGTATCAGTATAAACATGGAAATATCTACACCATGATCTGTAAAAACATGGAAATATATACACCGCTATCTGTATAAACATGGAAATATCTGCACCGCTATCTCTATAAACATGGAAATAACTACAAAGACATCTGTATAAACATGGAAATACTTACACAGTCATGTGTAGGAACATTTAAATATCTACACTGCCATCTGTATAAATATAGAAATATCTACACAGCCCTCTGTGTAAATATGGAAATATCTGCACAGGCATCTGTGTAAACATGGAAATATCTGCACCGCTATCTGTATAAACATGGAAATACCTACACCGCTGTCTCTATAAACATGGAAATATGTACACCGCTATGTGTATAAACATGGAAATATCTCCACTGCTCTCTGTATAAACATGGAAATATCTCCACCGTTATCTGTATTAACATGGAAATATCAACAGCGCCATCTATATAAACATTGAAATAGCTACACTGCCATCTGTAAAAACATGGAAATATCTACACATTCATCTGAATAAACATGGAAATATCTACACCACCATCTGTATAAACATAAATAGCTACAATACCATCTGTTTACACATGGAAATATCTACACAGACATCTGTATAAATATGGAAATATCTAAACCGCCATCTGTATAAACATGGAAATATCTACACTGCCATCTGTAGAAAGATGGCAATATCTACACCGCTATCTCTATAAATATGGAAATATCTACACCGTGGTCTGTATAAACATGGAAATATCAACAACGCTATCAGTATAAACATGGAACTATCTACACCGCTATCTCTATAAAGGTGGAAATATCTACACCGTGATCTGTATAAACATGGAAATATTTACACCACTATCTGTATAAACATGGAAACTTCTACACCGTTATCTGTATAAATATGGAAATATCTACACCGCTATCTCCATAAACTTGGAAATATCTACACCGCCATCTGCATAAACATGGAAATACCTATACAGTCATCTGTGTAAACATGGAAATATCTAAACCACCATCTGTATAAACATGGAAATATCTACAATGCCATCTGTATACTCATGGAAATACCTACACGGCAATCAGTGTATAGATGGAAACATCAACACCGCCATGGGTACAAACATGGAAATATCTACACTGCTATCTCTATAAACATGGAAATATCTACACTGCGGTCTGTATAAACATGGAAATATCTACACCGCTATCTGTATAAACATGGGAATATCTGCACCGATATCTCCATAAACATGGAAATAACTACAAAGACATCTGTATAAACATGGAAATACCTACACAGTCATGTGTAGGAACATTTAAATATCTACACTGCCATCTGTATAAATATAGAAATATCTATACAGCCCTCTGTGTAAATATGGAAATATCTGCATAGGCATCTGTGTAAACATGGAAATACCTACACCGCTGTCTCTATAAACATGGAAATATGTACACCGCTATGTGTATAAACATGGAAATATCTCCACTGCTCTCTGTATAAACATGGAAATCTCTCCACCGTTATCTGTATAAACATGGAAATATCAACAGCGCCATCTATATAAACATTGAAATATCTACACTGCCATCTGTAAAAACATGGAAATATCTATACAGTCATCCGAATAAACATGGAAATATCTACACCACCATCTGTATAAACATGGAAATAGCTACAATACCATCTGTATACACATGGAAATATCTACACAGACATCTGTATAAATATGGAAATATCTACACGGCCATCTGTATAAACATGGAAATATCTACACTGCCATCTGTAGAAAGATGGAAATATCTACACCGCTATCTCTATAAATATGGAAATATCTACACCGCCATCTCTATGAACATGAAAATATCTACACTGCCATCTCCATAAAGATGGAAGTATCTACTCCGCCATGTGTATAAACACGGAAATATCTACACCACCATCTGTGTAAACATGGAAATACCTACACCGCTATCTGTATAAACATGGAAATAACTACACCGCCATCTGCATGTCCTTGGAAATATCTACGCCACCATCTGAATAAACATGGAAATATCTACACGGCCATCTGTGTATAGATGGAAATATCAACACCGCCATCTGTACAAACATGGAAATCTCTACACCGCTATCTCTATAGACATGGAAATATCTGCACCGCCATCTTAAAAAACATGGAAATACCTATACAGTCATCTGTATAAACATGGAAATTTCTACAATGCCATCTGTAGAAAGATGGAAATATCTACACCGCAATCTGTGTAAACAAGGAAATATCTACACCGATATCTGTAAAAACATGGAAATATCTACACTGCTATCTGTATAAACATGGAAATATCTACACCGCGATCTGTATAAACATGGAAATATCTACACCGCGATCTGTATAAACATGGAAATATCTACACCGCTATCTGTATAAACATGGAAATATCTACACAGTTATTTCCATAAACATGGAAATATCTACACCGCCATCTGTATAAACATGGAAATACCTACAAAGTCATCTGTATAAACATGGAAATATCTACACAGCCATCTGTATAAACATGGAAATATCTACACAGCCATCTGTATATACATGGAAATATCTACACCAGTATCTGTATAAACATGGAAATAACTACACCGCTATTTGTATAAACAATTAAATATCTACACCGTGATCTGTATAAACATGGATATATCTACACCGCCATCTCTATAAACAGGGAAATATCTACACCCCTATCTGTATAAACATGGAAATATCCACACAGCTATCTCTATAAACATGGAAAAATCAACACCGCTATCTCTATGAACATGGAAATATCTACACCGCCATCTCTATAAACATGGAAATGTCTACACCACGATCAGTATAAACATGGAAATATCTACACCGCTATCTGTATAAACATGGAAATATCTCCACAGCTATCTCTATAAACATGGAAATATCTACACAGCCATCTGTATAAACATGGAAATATCTACACAGCCATCTGTATATACATGGAAATGTCTACCCCACTATCTGTATAAACATGGAAATAACTACACCGCTATTTGTATAAACATCGAAATATCTACACCGGTATCTGTATAAACATGGAAATATCTACACCATGATCTGTAAAAACATGGAAATATATACACCGCTATCTGTATAAACATGGAAATATCTGCACCGCTATCTCTATAAACATGGAAATAACTACAAAGACATCTGTATAAACTTGGAAATACTTACACAGTCATGTGTAGGAACATTTAAATATCTACACTGCCATCTGTATAAATATAGAAATATCTACACAGCCCTCTGTGTAAATATGGAAATATCTGCATAGGCATCTGTGTAAACATGGAAATATCTGCACCGCTATCTGTATAAACATGGAAATACCTACACCGCTGTCTCTATAAACATGGAAATATGTACACCGCTATGTGTATAAACATGGAAATATCTCCACTGCTCTCTGTATAAACATGGAAATATCTCCACCGTTATCTGTATAAACATGGAAATATCAACAGCGCCATCTATATAAACATTGAAATAGCTACACTGCCATCTGTAAAAACATGGAAATATCTACACATTCATCTGAATAAACATGGAAATATCTACACCACCATCTGTATAAACATAAATAGCTACAATACCATCTGTTTACACATGGAAATATCTACACAGACATCTGTATAAATATGGAAATATCTACACCGGCATCTGTATAAACATGGAAATATCTATACTGCCATCTGTAGAAAGATGGAAATATCTACACCGCTATCTCTATAAATATGGAAATATCTACACCGCCATCTCTATGAACATGAAAATATCTACACTGCCATCTCCATAAAGATGGAAGTATCTACTCCGCCATGTGTATAAACACGGAAATATCTACACCACCATCGGTGTAAACATGGAAATACCTACACCGCTATCTGAATAAACATGGAAATAACTACACCGCCATCTGCATGTCCTTGCAAATATCTACGCCGCCGTCTGAATAAACATGGAAATATCTACACGGCCATCTGTGTATAGATGAAATATCAACACCGCCATCTGTACAAACATGGAAATATCTACACCGCTATCTCTATAGACATGGAAATATCTGCACCGCCATCTTAAAAAACATGGAAATACCTATACAGTCATCTGTATAAACATGGAAATATCTACAATGCCGTCTGTATAAAGATGGAAATATCTACACCGCAATCTGTGTAAACAAGGAAATATCTACACCGATATCTGTAAAAACATGGAAATATCTACACTGCTATCTGTATAAACATGGAAATATCTACACCGCGATCTGTATAAACATGGAAATATCTACACCGCGATCTGTATAAACATGGAAATATCTACACCGCTATCTGTATAAACATGGAAATATCTGCACAGTTATCTCCATAAACATGGAAATATCTACACCGCCATCTGTATAAACATGGAAATACCTACAAAGTCATCTGTATAAACATGGAAATATCTACACAGCCATCTGTATAAACATGGAAATATCTACACAGCCATCAGTATATACATGGAAATATCTACACCACTATCTGTATAAACATGGAAATAACTACACCGCTATTTGTATAAACAATTAAATATCTACACCGTGATCTGTATAAACATGGAAATATCTACACCACCATCTCTATGAACATGAAAATATCTACACTGCCATCTCCATAAAGATGGAAGTATCTACTCCGCCATGTGTATAAACACGGAAATATCTACACCACCATCGGTGTAAACATGGAAATACCTACACCGCTATCTGAATAAACATGGAAATAACTACACCGCCATCTGCATGTCCTTGCAAATATCTACGCCGCCATCTGAATAAACATGGAAATATCTACACGGCCATCTGTGTATAGATGGAAATATCAACACCGCCATCTGTATAAACATGGAAATACCTACAAAGTCATCTGTATAAACATGGAAATATCTACACAGCCATCTGTATAAACATGGAAATATCTACACAGCCATCTGTATATACATGGAAATATCTACACCACTATCTGTATAAACATGGAAATAACTACACCGCTATTTGTATAAACAATTAAATATCTACACCGTGATCTGTATAAACATGGAAATATCTACACCGCCATCTGTATAAACATGGAAATATCTTCACCGCCATCTACATATCCATGGAAATATCTGCGCCGCCGTCTGTATAAACATGGAAATATCTACACTGTCATCTGTGTATAGATGGAAATATCAACACCGCCTTCTGTACAAACATGGAAATATCTGCACCGCTATCTGTATAAACATGGAAATATCTACACCGCGGTCTGTATAAACATGGAAATATCAACACTGCTATCGGTGTAAACATGGAAATATCTACACCGCTATCTCTATAAACATGGAAATATCTATACCGTGATCTGTATAGACATGGAAATATTTACACTGCTATCTGTATAAACATGGAAACTTCTACACCGTTATCTGTATAAATATGGAAATATCTACACCGCTATCTCTATAAACTTGGAAATATCTACACCGCCATCTGTATAAACATGGAAATAGCTTTACAGTCATCTGTGTAAACTTGGAAATATCTACACCACCATCTGTATAACCAAGGAAATATCTACAATGCCATCTGTATACACAGGGAAATACCTACACGGCAATCAGTGTATAGATGGAAACATCAACACCGCCATCTGTACAAACATGGAAATATCTACACTGCTATCTCTATAAACATGGAAATATCTACACTGCTGTCTGTATAAACATCGAAATATCTACACCGGTATCAGTATAAACATGGAAATATCTACACCATGATCTGTAAAAACATGGAAATATATACACCGCTATCTGTATAAACATGGAAATATCTGCACTGCTATCTCTATAAACATGGAAATAACTACAAAGACATCTGTATAAACATGGAAATACTTACACAGTCATGTGTAGGAACATTTAAATATCTACACTGCCATCTGTATAAATATAGAAATATCTACACAGCCCTCTGTGTAAATATGGAAATATCTGCACAGGCATCTGTGTAAACATGGAAATATCTGCACCGCTATCTGTATAAACATGGAAATACCTACACCGCTGTCTCTATAAACATGGAAATATGTACACCGCTATGTGTATAAACATGGAAATATCTCCACTGCTCTCTGTAGAAACATGGAAATATCTCCACCGTTATCTGTATAAACATGGAAATATCAACAGCGCCATCTATATAAACATTGAAATAGCTACACTGCCATCTGTAAAAACATGGAAATATCTACACATTCATCTGAATAAACATGGAAATATCTACACCACCATCTGTATAAACATAAATAGCTACAATACCATCTGTTTACACATGGAAATATCTACACAGACATCTGTATAAATATGGAAATATCTACACCGCCATCTGTATAAACATGGAAATATCTATACTGCCATCTGTAGAAAGATGGAAATATCTACACCGCTATCTCTATAAATATGGAAATATCTACACCGCCATCTCTATGAACATGAAAATATCTACACTGCCATCTCCATAAAGATGGAAGTATCTACTCCGCCATGTGTATAAACACGGAAATATCTACACCACAATCGGTGCAAACATGGAAATACCTACACCGCTATCTGAATAAACATGGAAATAACTACACCGCCATCTGCATGTCCTTGGAAATATCTACGCCACCATCTGAATAAACATGGAAATATCTACACGGCCATCTGTGTATAGATGGAAATATCAACACCGCCATCTGTACAAACATGGAAATATCTACACCGCTATCTCTATAGACATGGAAATATCTGCACCGCCATCTCAAAAAACATGGAAATACCTATACACTCATCTGTATAAACATGGAAATATCTACAATGCCATCTGTAGAAAGATGGAAATATCTACACCGCAATCTATGTAAACAAGGAAATATCTGCACCGATATCTGTAAAAACATGGAAATATCTACACCGCGATCTGTATAAACATGGAAATATCTACACCGCTATCTGTATAAACATGGAAATATCTACACAGTTATCTCCATAAACATGGAAATATCTACACCGCCATCTGTATAAACATGGAAATACCTACAAAGTCATCTGTATAAACATGGAAATATCTACACAGTCATCTGTATATACATGGAAATATCATCACCACTATCTGTATAAACATGGAAATAACGACACCGCTATTTGTATAAACAAGGAAATATCTACACCGTGATCTGTATAAACATGGAAATATCTACACCACCATCCCTATAAACAGGGAAATATCTTCATCCCTATCTGTATAAACATGGAAATATCCACACCGCTATCTCTATAAACATGGAAAAATCAACACCGCTATCTCTATGAACATGGAAATATCTACACCGCCATCTCTATAAACATGGAAATGTCTACACCACGATCAGTATAAACATGGAAATATCTACACCGCTATCTGTATAAACATGGAAATATCTCCACTGCTATCTCTATTAACATCGAAATATCTACACCGCCATCTGTGTAAACATGGAAATACTTACAAAGTTATCTGTATAAACATAGAAATATGTACACCGCCATCTGTATAAACATGGAAATATCTACACAGCCATGTGTACATACATGGAAATATCTACACCGCTGTCTATATAAACATGGAAATAACTACACCGTTATCTGTATAAACATGGAAATATCTACACCACCATCTACATATCCATGGAAATATCTGCGCCGCCATCTGTATAAACATGGAAATATCTACACGGTCATCTGTGTATAGATGGAAATATCAACACCGCCATCTGTACAAACATGGAAATATCTGCACCGCTATCTGTATAAACATGGAAATATCTACACCGCGGTCTGTATAAACATGGAAATATCAACACTGTTATCGGTGTAAACATGGAAATATCTACACCGCTATCTCTTTAAATACGGAAATATCTACACCGTGATCTATATAAACATGGAAATATTTACACTGCTATCTGTATAAACATGGAAACTTCTACACCGTTATCTGTATAAATATGGAAATATCTACACCGCTATCTCTATAAACTTCAAAATATCTACACCGCCATCTGTATAAACATGGAAATACCTTTACAGTCATCTGTGTAAACATGGAAATATCTACACCACCATCTGTATAAACATGGAAATATCTACAATGCCATCTGTATACACATGGAAATACCTACACGGCAATCAGTGTATAGATGGAAACATCAACACCGCCATCTGTACAAACATGGAAATATCTACACTGCTATCTCTATAAACATGGAAATATCTACACTGCGGTCTGTATAAACATGGAAATATCTACACCGGTATCTGTATAAACATGGAAATATCTACACCATGATCTGTATAAACACGGAAATATATACACCGCTATCTGTATAAACATGGAAATATCTGCACCGCTATCTCTATAAACATGGAAATAACTACAAAGACATCTGTATAAACATGGAAATACCTACACAGTCATGTGTAGGAACATTTAAATATCTACACTGCCATCTGTATAAATATAGAAATATCTATACAGCCCTCTGTGTAAATATGGAAATATCTGCATAGGCATCTGTGTAAACATGGAAATACCTACACCGCTGTCTCTATAAACATGGAAATATGTACACCGCTATGTGTATAAACATGGAAATATCTCCACTGCTCTCTGTATAAACATGGAAATCTCTCCACCGTTATCTGTATAAACATGGAAATATCAACAGCGCCATCTATATAAACATTGAAATATCTACACTGCCATCTGTAAAAACATGGAAATATCTATACAGTCATCCGAATAAACATGGAAATATCTACACCACCATCTGTATAAACATGGAAATAGCTACAATACCATCTGTATACACATGGAAATATCTACACAGACATCTGTATAAATATGGAAATATCTACACGGCCATCTGTATAAACATGGAAATATCTACACTGCCATCTGTAGAAAGATGGAAATATCTACACCGCTATCTCTATAAATATGGAAATATCTACACCGCCATCTCTATGAACATGAAAATATCTACACTGCCATCTCCATAAAGATGGAAGTATCTACTCCGCCATGTGTATAAACACGGAAATATCTACACCACCATCTGTGTAAACATGGAAATACCTACACCGCTATCTGTATAAACATGGAAATAACTACACCGCCATCTGCATGTCCTTGGAAATATCTACGCCACCATCTGAATAAACATGGAAATATCTACACGGCCATCTGTGTATAGATGGAAATATCAACACCGCCATCTGTACAAACATGGAAATCTCTACACCGCTATCTCTATAGACATGGAAATATCTGCACCGCCATCTTAAAAAACATGGAAATACCTATACAGTCATCTGTATAAACATGGAAATTTCTACAATGCCATCTGTAGAAAGATGGAAATATCTACACCGCAATCTGTGTAAACAAGGAAATATCTACACCGATATCTGTAAAAACATGGAAATATCTACACTGCTATCTGTATAAACATGGAAATATCTACACCGCGATCTGTATAAACATGGAAATATCTACACCGCGATCTGTATAAACATGGAAATATCTACACCGCTATCTGTATAAACATGGAAATATCTACACAGTTATTTCCATAAACATGGAAATATCTACACCGCCATCTGTATAAACATGGAAATACCTACAAAGTCATCTGTATAAACATGGAAATATCTACACAGCCATCTGTATAAACATGGAAATATCTACACAGCCATCTGTATATACATGGAAATATCTACACCAGTATCTGTATAAACATGGAAATAACTACACCGCTATTTGTATAAACAATTAAATATCTACACCGTGATCTGTATAAACATGGATATATCTACACCGCCATCTCTATAAACAGGGAAATATCTACACCCCTATCTGTATAAACATGGAAATATCCACACAGCTATCTCTATAAACATGGAAAAATCAACACCGCTATCTCTATGAACATGGAAATATCTACACCGCCATCTCTATAAACATGGAAATGTCTACACCACGATCAGTATAAACATGGAAATATCTACACCGCTATCTGTATAAACATGGAAATATCTCCACAGCTATCTCTATAAACATGGAAATATCTACACAGCCATCTGTATAAACATGGAAATATCTACACAGCCATCTGTATATACATGGAAATGTCTACCCCACTATCTGTATAAACATGGAAATAACTACACCGCTATTTGTATAAACATCGAAATATCTACACCGGTATCTGTATAAACATGGAAATATCTACACCATGATCTGTAAAAACATGGAAATATATACACCGCTATCTGTATAAACATGGAAATATCTGCACCGCTATCTCTATAAACATGGAAATAACTACAAAGACATCTGTATAAACTTGGAAATACTTACACAGTCATGTGTAGGAACATTTAAATATCTACACTGCCATCTGTATAAATATAGAAATATCTACACAGCCCTCTGTGTAAATATGGAAATATCTGCATAGGCATCTGTGTAAACATGGAAATATCTGCACCGCTATCTGTATAAACATGGAAATACCTACACCGCTGTCTCTATAAACATGGAAATATGTACACCGCTATGTGTATAAACATGGAAATATCTCCACTGCTCTCTGTATAAACATGGAAATATCTCCACCGTTATCTGTATAAACATGGAAATATCAACAGCGCCATCTATATAAACATTGAAATAGCTACACTGCCATCTGTAAAAACATGGAAATATCTACACATTCATCTGAATAAACATGGAAATATCTACACCACCATCTGTATAAACATAAATAGCTACAATACCATCTGTTTACACATGGAAATATCTACACAGACATCTGTATAAATATGGAAATATCTACACCGGCATCTGTATAAACATGGAAATATCTATACTGCCATCTGTAGAAAGATGGAAATATCTACACCGCTATCTCTATAAATATGGAAATATCTACACCGCCATCTCTATGAACATGAAAATATCTACACTGCCATCTCCATAAAGATGGAAGTATCTACTCCGCCATGTGTATAAACACGGAAATATCTACACCACCATCGGTGTAAACATGGAAATACCTACACCGCTATCTGAATAAACATGGAAATAACTACACCGCCATCTGCATGTCCTTGCAAATATCTACGCCGCCGTCTGAATAAACATGGAAATATCTACACGGCCATCTGTGTATAGATGAAATATCAACACCGCCATCTGTACAAACATGGAAATATCTACACCGCTATCTCTATAGACATGGAAATATCTGCACCGCCATCTTAAAAAACATGGAAATACCTATACAGTCATCTGTATAAACATGGAAATATCTACAATGCCGTCTGTATAAAGATGGAAATATCTACACCGCAATCTGTGTAAACAAGGAAATATCTACACCGATATCTGTAAAAACATGGAAATATCTACACTGCTATCTGTATAAACATGGAAATATCTACACCGCGATCTGTATAAACATGGAAATATCTACACCGCGATCTGTATAAACATGGAAATATCTACACCGCTATCTGTATAAACATGGAAATATCTGCACAGTTATCTCCATAAACATGGAAATATCTACACCGCCATCTGTATAAACATGGAAATACCTACAAAGTCATCTGTATAAACATGGAAATATCTACACAGCCATCTGTATAAACATGGAAATATCTACACAGCCATCAGTATATACATGGAAATATCTACACCACTATCTGTATAAACATGGAAATAACTACACCGCTATTTGTATAAACAATTAAATATCTACACCGTGATCTGTATAAACATGGAAATATCTACACCACCATCTCTATGAACATGAAAATATCTACACTGCCATCTCCATAAAGATGGAAGTATCTACTCCGCCATGTGTATAAACACGGAAATATCTACACCACCATCGGTGTAAACATGGAAATACCTACACCGCTATCTGAATAAACATGGAAATAACTACACCGCCATCTGCATGTCCTTGCAAATATCTACGCCGCCATCTGAATAAACATGGAAATATCTACACGGCCATCTGTGTATAGATGGAAATATCAACACCGCCATCTGTATAAACATGGAAATACCTACAAAGTCATCTGTATAAACATGGAAATATCTACACAGCCATCTGTATAAACATGGAAATATCTACACAGCCATCTGTATATACATGGAAATATCTACACCACTATCTGTATAAACATGGAAATAACTACACCGCTATTTGTATAAACAATTAAATATCTACACCGTGATCTGTATAAACATGGAAATATCTACACCGCCATCTGTATAAACATGGAAATATCTTCACCGCCATCTACATATCCATGGAAATATCTGCGCCGCCGTCTGTATAAACATGGAAATATCTACACTGTCATCTGTGTATAGATGGAAATATCAACACCGCCTTCTGTACAAACATGGAAATATCTGCACCGCTATCTGTATAAACATGGAAATATCTACACCGCGGTCTGTATAAACATGGAAATATCAACACTGCTATCGGTGTAAACATGGAAATATCTACACCGCTATCTCTATAAACATGGAAATATCTATACCGTGATCTGTATAGACATGGAAATATTTACACTGCTATCTGTATAAACATGGAAACTTCTACACCGTTATCTGTATAAATATGGAAATATCTACACCGCTATCTCTATAAACTTGGAAATATCTACACCGCCATCTGTATAAACATGGAAATAGCTTTACAGTCATCTGTGTAAACTTGGAAATATCTACACCACCATCTGTATAACCAAGGAAATATCTACAATGCCATCTGTATACACAGGGAAATACCTACACGGCAATCAGTGTATAGATGGAAACATCAACACCGCCATCTGTACAAACATGGAAATATCTACACTGCTATCTCTATAAACATGGAAATATCTACACTGCTGTCTGTATAAACATCGAAATATCTACACCGGTATCAGTATAAACATGGAAATATCTACACCATGATCTGTAAAAACATGGAAATATATACACCGCTATCTGTATAAACATGGAAATATCTGCACTGCTATCTCTATAAACATGGAAATAACTACAAAGACATCTGTATAAACATGGAAATACTTACACAGTCATGTGTAGGAACATTTAAATATCTACACTGCCATCTGTATAAATATAGAAATATCTACACAGCCCTCTGTGTAAATATGGAAATATCTGCACAGGCATCTGTGTAAACATGGAAATATCTGCACCGCTATCTGTATAAACATGGAAATACCTACACCGCTGTCTCTATAAACATGGAAATATGTACACCGCTATGTGTATAAACATGGAAATATCTCCACTGCTCTCTGTAGAAACATGGAAATATCTCCACCGTTATCTGTATAAACATGGAAATATCAACAGCGCCATCTATATAAACATTGAAATAGCTACACTGCCATCTGTAAAAACATGGAAATATCTACACATTCATCTGAATAAACATGGAAATATCTACACCACCATCTGTATAAACATAAATAGCTACAATACCATCTGTTTACACATGGAAATATCTACACAGACATCTGTATAAATATGGAAATATCTACACCGCCATCTGTATAAACATGGAAATATCTATACTGCCATCTGTAGAAAGATGGAAATATCTACACCGCTATCTCTATAAATATGGAAATATCTACACCGCCATCTCTATGAACATGAAAATATCTACACTGCCATCTCCATAAAGATGGAAGTATCTACTCCGCCATGTGTATAAACACGGAAATATCTACACCACAATCGGTGCAAACATGGAAATACCTACACCGCTATCTGAATAAACATGGAAATAACTACACCGCCATCTGCATGTCCTTGGAAATATCTACGCCACCATCTGAATAAACATGGAAATATCTACACGGCCATCTGTGTATAGATGGAAATATCAACACCGCCATCTGTACAAACATGGAAATATCTACACCGCTATCTCTATAGACATGGAAATATCTGCACCGCCATCTCAAAAAACATGGAAATACCTATACACTCATCTGTATAAACATGGAAATATCTACAATGCCATCTGTAGAAAGATGGAAATATCTACACCGCAATCTATGTAAACAAGGAAATATCTGCACCGATATCTGTAAAAACATGGAAATATCTACACCGCGATCTGTATAAACATGGAAATATCTACACCGCTATCTGTATAAACATGGAAATATCTACACAGTTATCTCCATAAACATGGAAATATCTACACCGCCATCTGTATAAACATGGAAATACCTACAAAGTCATCTGTATAAACATGGAAATATCTACACAGTCATCTGTATATACATGGAAATATCATCACCACTATCTGTATAAACATGGAAATAACGACACCGCTATTTGTATAAACAAGGAAATATCTACACCGTGATCTGTATAAACATGGAAATATCTACACCACCATCCCTATAAACAGGGAAATATCTTCATCCCTATCTGTATAAACATGGAAATATCCACACCGCTATCTCTATAAACATGGAAAAATCAACACCGCTATCTCTATGAACATGGAAATATCTACACCGCCATCTCTATAAACATGGAAATGTCTACACCACGATCAGTATAAACATGGAAATATCTACACCGCTATCTGTATAAACATGGAAATATCTCCACTGCTATCTCTATTAACATCGAAATATCTACACCGCCATCTGTGTAAACATGGAAATACTTACAAAGTTATCTGTATAAACATAGAAATATGTACA
Organism: Pan troglodytes; assembly: GCF_028858775.2. Lineage (NCBI taxonomy): Eukaryota > Metazoa > Chordata > Mammalia > Primates > Hominidae > Pan > Pan troglodytes. The sequence goes on from NC_072406.2 coordinate 2,584,460, forward strand.
CCGCCATCTGTATAAACATGGAAATATCTACACAGCCATGTGTACATACATGGAAATATCTACACCGCTGTCTATATAAACATGGAAATAACTACACCGTTATCTGTATAAACATGGAAATATCTACACCACCATCTACATATCCATGGAAATATCTGCGCCGCCATCTGTATAAACATGGAAATATCTACACGGTCATCTGTGTATAGATGGAAATATCAACACCGCCATCTGTACAAACATGGAAATATCTGCACCGCTATCTGTATAAACATGGAAATATCTACACCGCGGTCTGTATAAACATGGAAATATCAACACTGTTATCGGTGTAAACATGGAAATATCTACACCGCTATCTCTTTAAATACGGAAATATCTACACCGTGATCTATATAAACATGGAAATATTTACACTGCTATCTGTATAAACATGGAAACTTCTACACCGTTATCTGTATAAATATGGAAATATCTACACCGCTATCTCTATAAACTTCAAAATATCTACACCGCCATCTGTATAAACATGGAAATACCTTTACAGTCATCTGTGTAAACATGGAAATATCTACACCACCATCTGTATAAACATGGAAATATCTACAATGCCATCTGTATACACATGGAAATACCTACACGGCAATCAGTGTATAGATGGAAACATCAACACCGCCATCTGTACAAACATGGAAATATCTACACTGCTATCTCTATAAACATGGAAATATCTACACTGCGGTCTGTATAAACATGGAAATATCTACACCGGTATCTGTATAAACATGGAAATATCTACACCATGATCTGTATAAACACGGAAATATATACACCGCTATCTGTATAAACATGGAAATATCTGCACCGCTATCTCTATAAACATGGAAATAACTACAAAGACATCTGTATAAACATGGAAATACCTACACAGTCATGTGTAGGAACATTTAAATATCTACACTGCCATCTGTATAAATATAGAAATATCTATACAGCCCTCTGTGTAAATATGGAAATATCTGCATAGGCATCTGTGTAAACATGGAAATACCTACACCGCTGTCTCTATAAACATGGAAATATGTACACCGCTATGTGTATAAACATGGAAATATCTCCACTGCTCTCTGTATAAACATGGAAATCTCTCCACCGTTATCTGTATAAACATGGAAATATCAACAGCGCCATCTATATAAACATTGAAATATCTACACTGCCATCTGTAAAAACATGGAAATATCTATACAGTCATCCGAATAAACATGGAAATATCTACACCACCATCTGTATAAACATGGAAATAGCTACAATACCATCTGTATACACATGGAAATATCTACACAGACATCTGTATAAATATGGAAATATCTACACGGCCATCTGTATAAACATGGAAATATCTACACTGCCATCTGTAGAAAGATGGAAATATCTACACCGCTATCTCTATAAATATGGAAATATCTACACCGCCATCTCTATGAACATGAAAATATCTACACTGCCATCTCCATAAAGATGGAAGTATCTACTCCGCCATGTGTATAAACACGGAAATATCTACACCACCATCTGTGTAAACATGGAAATACCTACACCGCTATCTGTATAAACATGGAAATAACTACACCGCCATCTGCATGTCCTTGGAAATATCTACGCCACCATCTGAATAAACATGGAAATATCTACACGGCCATCTGTGTATAGATGGAAATATCAACACCGCCATCTGTACAAACATGGAAATCTCTACACCGCTATCTCTATAGACATGGAAATATCTGCACCGCCATCTTAAAAAACATGGAAATACCTATACAGTCATCTGTATAAACATGGAAATTTCTACAATGCCATCTGTAGAAAGATGGAAATATCTACACCGCAATCTGTGTAAACAAGGAAATATCTACACCGATATCTGTAAAAACATGGAAATATCTACACTGCTATCTGTATAAACATGGAAATATCTACACCGCGATCTGTATAAACATGGAAATATCTACACCGCGATCTGTATAAACATGGAAATATCTACACCGCTATCTGTATAAACATGGAAATATCTACACAGTTATTTCCATAAACATGGAAATATCTACACCGCCATCTGTATAAACATGGAAATACCTACAAAGTCATCTGTATAAACATGGAAATATCTACACAGCCATCTGTATAAACATGGAAATATCTACACAGCCATCTGTATATACATGGAAATATCTACACCAGTATCTGTATAAACATGGAAATAACTACACCGCTATTTGTATAAACAATTAAATATCTACACCGTGATCTGTATAAACATGGATATATCTACACCGCCATCTCTATAAACAGGGAAATATCTACACCCCTATCTGTATAAACATGGAAATATCCACACAGCTATCTCTATAAACATGGAAAAATCAACACCGCTATCTCTATGAACATGGAAATATCTACACCGCCATCTCTATAAACATGGAAATGTCTACACCACGATCAGTATAAACATGGAAATATCTACACCGCTATCTGTATAAACATGGAAATATCTCCACAGCTATCTCTATAAACATGGAAATATCTACACAGCCATCTGTATAAACATGGAAATATCTACACAGCCATCTGTATATACATGGAAATGTCTACCCCACTATCTGTATAAACATGGAAATAACTACACCGCTATTTGTATAAACATCGAAATATCTACACCGGTATCTGTATAAACATGGAAATATCTACACCATGATCTGTAAAAACATGGAAATATATACACCGCTATCTGTATAAACATGGAAATATCTGCACCGCTATCTCTATAAACATGGAAATAACTACAAAGACATCTGTATAAACTTGGAAATACTTACACAGTCATGTGTAGGAACATTTAAATATCTACACTGCCATCTGTATAAATATAGAAATATCTACACAGCCCTCTGTGTAAATATGGAAATATCTGCATAGGCATCTGTGTAAACATGGAAATATCTGCACCGCTATCTGTATAAACATGGAAATACCTACACCGCTGTCTCTATAAACATGGAAATATGTACACCGCTATGTGTATAAACATGGAAATATCTCCACTGCTCTCTGTATAAACATGGAAATATCTCCACCGTTATCTGTATAAACATGGAAATATCAACAGCGCCATCTATATAAACATTGAAATAGCTACACTGCCATCTGTAAAAACATGGAAATATCTACACATTCATCTGAATAAACATGGAAATATCTACACCACCATCTGTATAAACATAAATAGCTACAATACCATCTGTTTACACATGGAAATATCTACACAGACATCTGTATAAATATGGAAATATCTACACCGGCATCTGTATAAACATGGAAATATCTATACTGCCATCTGTAGAAAGATGGAAATATCTACACCGCTATCTCTATAAATATGGAAATATCTACACCGCCATCTCTATGAACATGAAAATATCTACACTGCCATCTCCATAAAGATGGAAGTATCTACTCCGCCATGTGTATAAACACGGAAATATCTACACCACCATCGGTGTAAACATGGAAATACCTACACCGCTATCTGAATAAACATGGAAATAACTACACCGCCATCTGCATGTCCTTGCAAATATCTACGCCGCCGTCTGAATAAACATGGAAATATCTACACGGCCATCTGTGTATAGATGAAATATCAACACCGCCATCTGTACAAACATGGAAATATCTACACCGCTATCTCTATAGACATGGAAATATCTGCACCGCCATCTTAAAAAACATGGAAATACCTATACAGTCATCTGTATAAACATGGAAATATCTACAATGCCGTCTGTATAAAGATGGAAATATCTACACCGCAATCTGTGTAAACAAGGAAATATCTACACCGATATCTGTAAAAACATGGAAATATCTACACTGCTATCTGTATAAACATGGAAATATCTACACCGCGATCTGTATAAACATGGAAATATCTACACCGCGATCTGTATAAACATGGAAATATCTACACCGCTATCTGTATAAACATGGAAATATCTGCACAGTTATCTCCATAAACATGGAAATATCTACACCGCCATCTGTATAAACATGGAAATACCTACAAAGTCATCTGTATAAACATGGAAATATCTACACAGCCATCTGTATAAACATGGAAATATCTACACAGCCATCAGTATATACATGGAAATATCTACACCACTATCTGTATAAACATGGAAATAACTACACCGCTATTTGTATAAACAATTAAATATCTACACCGTGATCTGTATAAACATGGAAATATCTACACCACCATCTCTATGAACATGAAAATATCTACACTGCCATCTCCATAAAGATGGAAGTATCTACTCCGCCATGTGTATAAACACGGAAATATCTACACCACCATCGGTGTAAACATGGAAATACCTACACCGCTATCTGAATAAACATGGAAATAACTACACCGCCATCTGCATGTCCTTGCAAATATCTACGCCGCCATCTGAATAAACATGGAAATATCTACACGGCCATCTGTGTATAGATGGAAATATCAACACCGCCATCTGTATAAACATGGAAATACCTACAAAGTCATCTGTATAAACATGGAAATATCTACACAGCCATCTGTATAAACATGGAAATATCTACACAGCCATCTGTATATACATGGAAATATCTACACCACTATCTGTATAAACATGGAAATAACTACACCGCTATTTGTATAAACAATTAAATATCTACACCGTGATCTGTATAAACATGGAAATATCTACACCGCCATCTGTATAAACATGGAAATATCTTCACCGCCATCTACATATCCATGGAAATATCTGCGCCGCCGTCTGTATAAACATGGAAATATCTACACTGTCATCTGTGTATAGATGGAAATATCAACACCGCCTTCTGTACAAACATGGAAATATCTGCACCGCTATCTGTATAAACATGGAAATATCTACACCGCGGTCTGTATAAACATGGAAATATCAACACTGCTATCGGTGTAAACATGGAAATATCTACACCGCTATCTCTATAAACATGGAAATATCTATACCGTGATCTGTATAGACATGGAAATATTTACACTGCTATCTGTATAAACATGGAAACTTCTACACCGTTATCTGTATAAATATGGAAATATCTACACCGCTATCTCTATAAACTTGGAAATATCTACACCGCCATCTGTATAAACATGGAAATAGCTTTACAGTCATCTGTGTAAACTTGGAAATATCTACACCACCATCTGTATAACCAAGGAAATATCTACAATGCCATCTGTATACACAGGGAAATACCTACACGGCAATCAGTGTATAGATGGAAACATCAACACCGCCATCTGTACAAACATGGAAATATCTACACTGCTATCTCTATAAACATGGAAATATCTACACTGCTGTCTGTATAAACATCGAAATATCTACACCGGTATCAGTATAAACATGGAAATATCTACACCATGATCTGTAAAAACATGGAAATATATACACCGCTATCTGTATAAACATGGAAATATCTGCACTGCTATCTCTATAAACATGGAAATAACTACAAAGACATCTGTATAAACATGGAAATACTTACACAGTCATGTGTAGGAACATTTAAATATCTACACTGCCATCTGTATAAATATAGAAATATCTACACAGCCCTCTGTGTAAATATGGAAATATCTGCACAGGCATCTGTGTAAACATGGAAATATCTGCACCGCTATCTGTATAAACATGGAAATACCTACACCGCTGTCTCTATAAACATGGAAATATGTACACCGCTATGTGTATAAACATGGAAATATCTCCACTGCTCTCTGTAGAAACATGGAAATATCTCCACCGTTATCTGTATAAACATGGAAATATCAACAGCGCCATCTATATAAACATTGAAATAGCTACACTGCCATCTGTAAAAACATGGAAATATCTACACATTCATCTGAATAAACATGGAAATATCTACACCACCATCTGTATAAACATAAATAGCTACAATACCATCTGTTTACACATGGAAATATCTACACAGACATCTGTATAAATATGGAAATATCTACACCGCCATCTGTATAAACATGGAAATATCTATACTGCCATCTGTAGAAAGATGGAAATATCTACACCGCTATCTCTATAAATATGGAAATATCTACACCGCCATCTCTATGAACATGAAAATATCTACACTGCCATCTCCATAAAGATGGAAGTATCTACTCCGCCATGTGTATAAACACGGAAATATCTACACCACAATCGGTGCAAACATGGAAATACCTACACCGCTATCTGAATAAACATGGAAATAACTACACCGCCATCTGCATGTCCTTGGAAATATCTACGCCACCATCTGAATAAACATGGAAATATCTACACGGCCATCTGTGTATAGATGGAAATATCAACACCGCCATCTGTACAAACATGGAAATATCTACACCGCTATCTCTATAGACATGGAAATATCTGCACCGCCATCTCAAAAAACATGGAAATACCTATACACTCATCTGTATAAACATGGAAATATCTACAATGCCATCTGTAGAAAGATGGAAATATCTACACCGCAATCTATGTAAACAAGGAAATATCTGCACCGATATCTGTAAAAACATGGAAATATCTACACCGCGATCTGTATAAACATGGAAATATCTACACCGCTATCTGTATAAACATGGAAATATCTACACAGTTATCTCCATAAACATGGAAATATCTACACCGCCATCTGTATAAACATGGAAATACCTACAAAGTCATCTGTATAAACATGGAAATATCTACACAGTCATCTGTATATACATGGAAATATCATCACCACTATCTGTATAAACATGGAAATAACGACACCGCTATTTGTATAAACAAGGAAATATCTACACCGTGATCTGTATAAACATGGAAATATCTACACCACCATCCCTATAAACAGGGAAATATCTTCATCCCTATCTGTATAAACATGGAAATATCCACACCGCTATCTCTATAAACATGGAAAAATCAACACCGCTATCTCTATGAACATGGAAATATCTACACCGCCATCTCTATAAACATGGAAATGTCTACACCACGATCAGTATAAACATGGAAATATCTACACCGCTATCTGTATAAACATGGAAATATCTCCACTGCTATCTCTATTAACATCGAAATATCTACACCGCCATCTGTGTAAACATGGAAATACTTACAAAGTTATCTGTATAAACATAGAAATATGTACACCGCCATCTGTATAAACATGGAAATATCTACACAGCCATGTGTACATACATGGAAATATCTACACCGCTGTCTATATAAACATGGAAATAACTACACCGTTATCTGTATAAACATGGAAATATCTACACCACCATCTACATATCCATGGAAATATCTGCGCCGCCATCTGTATAAACATGGAAATATCTACACGGTCATCTGTGTATAGATGGAAATATCAACACCGCCATCTGTACAAACATGGAAATATCTGCACCGCTATCTGTATAAACATGGAAATATCTACACCGCGGTCTGTATAAACATGGAAATATCAACACTGTTATCGGTGTAAACATGGAAATATCTACACCGCTATCTCTTTAAATACGGAAATATCTACACCGTGATCTATATAAACATGGAAATATTTACACTGCTATCTGTATAAACATGGAAACTTCTACACCGTTATCTGTATAAATATGGAAATATCTACACCGCTATCTCTATAAACTTCAAAATATCTACACCGCCATCTGTATAAACATGGAAATACCTTTACAGTCATCTGTGTAAACATGGAAATATCTACACCACCATCTGTATAAACATGGAAATATCTACAATGCCATCTGTATACACATGGAAATACCTACACGGCAATCAGTGTATAGATGGAAACATCAACACCGCCATCTGTACAAACATGGAAATATCTACACTGCTATCTCTATAAACATGGAAATATCTACACTGCGGTCTGTATAAACATGGAAATATCTACACCGGTATCTGTATAAACATGGAAATATCTACACCATGATCTGTATAAACACGGAAATATATACACCGCTATCTGTATAAACATGGAAATATCTGCACCGCTATCTCTATAAACATGGAAATAACTACAAAGACATCTGTATAAACATGGAAATACCTACACAGTCATGTGTAGGAACATTTAAATATCTACACTGCCATCTGTATAAATATAGAAATATCTATACAGCCCTCTGTGTAAATATGGAAATATCTGCATAGGCATCTGTGTAAACATGGAAATACCTACACCGCTGTCTCTATAAACATGGAAATATGTACACCGCTATGTGTATAAACATGGAAATATCTCCACTGCTCTCTGTATAAACATGGAAATCTCTCCACCGTTATCTGTATAAACATGGAAATATCAACAGCGCCATCTATATAAACATTGAAATATCTACACTGCCATCTGTAAAAACATGGAAATATCTATACAGTCATCCGAATAAACATGGAAATATCTACACCACCATCTGTATAAACATGGAAATAGCTACAATACCATCTGTATACACATGGAAATATCTACACAGACATCTGTATAAATATGGAAATATCTACACGGCCATCTGTATAAACATGGAAATATCTACACTGCCATCTGTAGAAAGATGGAAATATCTACACCGCTATCTCTATAAATATGGAAATATCTACACCGCCATCTCTATGAACATGAAAATATCTACACTGCCATCTCCATAAAGATGGAAGTATCTACTCCGCCATGTGTATAAACACGGAAATATCTACACCACCATCTGTGTAAACATGGAAATACCTACACCGCTATCTGTATAAACATGGAAATAACTACACCGCCATCTGCATGTCCTTGGAAATATCTACGCCACCAACTGAATAAACATGGAAATATCTACACGGCCATCTGTGTATAGATGGAAATATCAACACCGCCATCTGTACAAACATGGAAATCTCTACACCGCTATCTCTATAGACATGGAAATATCTGCACCGCCATCTGTAAAAACATGGAAATACCTATACAGTCATCTGTATAAACATGGAAATATCTAGAATGCCATCTGTAGAAAGATGGAAATATCTACACCGCAGTCTGTGTAAACATGGAAATATCTACACCGATATCTGGAAAAACATGGAAATATCTACACCGCTATCTGTATAAACATGGAAATATCTACACCGCGATCTGTATAAACATGGAAATATCTACCCCGCGATCTGTATAAACATGGACATATCTACACCGCTATCTGTATAAACATGGAAATATCTACACAGTTATCTCTATAAACATGGAAATATCTACACCGCCATCTGTATAAACATGGAAATACCTACAAAGTCATCTGTATAAACATGGAAATATCTACACAGCCATCTGTATAAACATGGAAATATCTACACAGCCATCTGTATATACATGGAAATATCTACACCACTATCTGTATAAACACGGAAATAACTACACCGCTATTTGTATAAACAAGGAAATATCTACACCGTGATCTTTATAAACATGGAAATATCTACACTGCCATCTCTATAAACAGGGAAATATCTACACACCTATCTGTATAAACATGGAAATATCCACACCGCTATCTCAATAAACATGGAAAAATCAACACCGCTATCTCTATGAACATGGAAATATCAACACCGCCATCACTATAAACATGGAAATGTCTACACCAGGATCAGTATAAACATGGAAATATCTACACCGCTATCTGTATAAACATGGAAATATCTCCACTGCTATCTCTATAAACATCGAAATATCTACACCGCCATCTGTATAAACATGGAAATACTTACAAAGTTATCTGTATAAACATGGAAATATCTACACCGCCATCTGTATAAACATGGAAATATCTACACAGCCATGTGTACATACACGGAAATATCCACACCGCTATCTATATAAACATGGAAATAACTACACCGCTATCTGTATAAACATGGAAATATCTGCACCCCCATCTACATATCCATGGAAATATCTGTGCCGCCATCTGTATAAACATGGAAATATCTACACGGTCATCTGTGTATAGATGGAAATATCAACACCGCCATCTGTACAAACATGGAAATATCTGCACCGCTATCTGTATGAACATGGAAATATCTACACCGCGGTCTCTATAAACATGGAAATATCAACACCGCTATCGGTATAAACATGGAAATATCTACACCGCTATCTCTATAAACATGGAAATATCTACACCGTGATCTGTATAAAAATGGAAATATTTACACCGCTCTCTGTATAAACATGGAAACTTCTACACCGTTATCTGTATAAATATGGAAATATCTACACCGCTATCTCTATAAACTTGGAAATATCTACACCGCCATCGGTATAAACATGGAAATACCTATACAGTCATCTGTGTAAACATGGAAATATCTACACCACCATCTGTATAAACATGGAAATATCTACAACGCCATCTGTATACACATGGAAATACCTACACGGCAATCAGTGTATAGATGGAAACATCAACACCGCCATCTGTACAAACATGGAAATTTCTACACTGCTATCTCTAAAAACATGGAAATATCTTCACTGCGGTCTGTATAAACATGGAAATATTTACACCGGTATCTGTATAAACATGGAAATATCTACACCATGATCTGTATAAACATGGAAATATATACACCGCTATCTGTATAAACATGGAAATATCTGCACCGCTATCTCTATAAACATGGAAATAACTACAAAGACATCTGTATAAACATGGAAATACCTACACAGTCATGTGTAGGAACATTTAAATATGTACACTGCCATCTGTATAAATATAGAAATATCTACCCAGCCCTCTGTATAAATATGGAAATATCTGCATAGGCATCTGTGTAAACATGGAAATATCTGCACCGCTATCTGTATAAACATGGAAATACCTACACCGCTGTCTCTATAAACTTGGAAATATGTACACCACTATGTGTATAAACATGGAAATATCTCCACTGCTCTCTGTATAAACATGGAAATATCTCCACCGTTATCTGTATAAACATGGAAATAACAACAGCGCCATCTATATAAACATTGAAATATCTACACTGCCATCTGTAAAAACATGGAAATATCTACACAGTCATCTGAATAAACATGGAAATATCTACACCACCATCTGTATAAACATGGAAATAGCTACAATACCATCTGTATACACATGGAAATATCTACACAGACATCTGTATAAACATGGAAATATCTACACTGCCATCTGTAGAAAGATGGAAATATCTACACCGCTATCTCTATAAATATGGAAATATCTACACCGCCATCTCTATGAACATGAAAACATCTACACTGCCATCTCCATAAAAATGGAAGTAGCTACTCCGCCATGTGTATAAACACGGAAATATCTACACCACCATCTGTGTAAACATGGAAATACCTACACCGCTATCTGTATAAACATGGAAATAACTACACCGCCATCTGAATGTCCTTGGAAATATCTACGCCGCCATCTGAATAAACATGGAAATATCTACACGGCCATCTGTGTATAGATGGAAATAACAACACCGCCATCTGTACAAACATGGAAATCTCTACACCGCTATCTCTATAGACATGGAAATATCTGCACCGCCATCTGTAAAAACATGGAAATACCTATACAGTCATCTGTATAAACATGGAAATATCTACAATGCCATCTGTAGAAAGATGGAAATATCTACACCGCAATCTGTGTAAACAAGGAAATATCTACACCGATATCTGTAAAAACATGGAAATATCTACACCGCTATCTGTATAAACATGGAAATATCTACACCACGATCTGTATAAACATGGAAATATCTACACCGCGATCTGTATAAACATGGACATATCTACACCGCTATCTGTATAAACATGGAAATATCTACACAGTTATCTCCATAAACATGGAAATATCTACACCGCCATCTGTATAAACATGGAAATACCTAGAAAGTCATCTGTATAAACATGGAAATATCTACACAGCCATCTGTATAAACATGGAAATATCTACACAGCCATCTGTATATACATGGAAATATCTACACCACTATCTGTATAAACATGGAAATAACTACACCGCTATTTGTATAAACAAGGAAATATCTACACCGTGATCTGTATAAACATGGAAATATCTACACCACCATCTCTATAAATAGGGAAATATCTACATCCCTATCTGTATAAACATGGAAATATCCACACCGCTATCTCTATAAACATGGAAAAATCAACACCGCTATCTCTATGAAAATGGAAATATCTACACCGCCATCTCTATAAACATGGAAATGTCTACACCACGATCAGTATAAACATGGAAATATCTACACCGCTATCTGTATAAACATGGAAATATCTCCACTGCTATCTCTATAAACATCGAAATATCTACTCCGCCATCTGTATAAAGATGGAAATACTTACAAAGTTATCTGTATAAACATGGAAATATCTTCACCGCCATCTGTATAAACATGGAAATATCTACACAGCCATGTGTACATACATGGAAATCTCTACACCGCTATCTATATAAACATGGAAATAACAACACCGCTATCTGTATAAACATGGAAATATCTACACCGCCATCTCCATATCCATGGAAATATCTGCGCCACCATCTGTATAAACATGGAAATATCTACACGGTCATCTGTGTATAGACGGAAATATCAACACCGCCATCTGTACAAAAATGGAAATATCTGCATCACTATCTGTATAAATATGGAAATATCTAAACCGTGGTCTGTAAACATGGAAATATCTACATCGCTATCTGCATAAACATGGAAATATCTTCACCACAATCTCTATAAACATGGAAATATCTACACCGTGATCTGTATAAACATGGAAATATTTACAACGCTATCTGTATAAACATGGAAATTTCTACACCGTTATGTGTATAAATATGGAAATATCTACACCGCCATCTGTATAAACATGGAAACACCTATACAGTCATCTGTGTAAACATGGAAATATCTACACCAGCATCTGTATAAAGATGGAAATATCTACAATGCCATCTGTATACAGATGGAAATACCTACACGGCAATCTGTGTATAGATTGAAACATCAACACCGCCATCTGTACAAACATGGAAATATCTACACTGCTATCGCTATAAACATGGAAATATCTACACTGCGGTTTGTATAAACATGGATATATCTACACCGGTATCTGTATAAACATGGAAATATCTACACCATGATCTGTATAAACATGGAAATATATACACCGCTATCTGTATAAACATGGAAATATCTGCCCCGCTATCTCTATAAACATGGAAATATCTACAAAGACATATGTAATAAACATGGAAATACCTACACAGTCATGTGTAGGAACATTTAAATATCTACACTGCCATCTGTATAAACATAGAAATATCTACACAGCCCTCTGTATAAATATGGAAATATCTGCATAGGCATCTGTGTAAACATGGAAATATCTGCACCGCTACCTGTATAAACCTGGAAATACCTACACCGCTGTCTCTATAAACATGGAAATATGTACACCGCTATGTGTATAAACATGGTAATATCTCCACTGCTCTCTGTATAAACATGGAAATATCTCCACCGTTATCTGTATAAACATGGAAATGTCTACAGCGCCATCTCTATAAACATTGAAATATCTACACTGCCATCGGAAAAAGCATGGAAATATCTACACAGTCATCTGAATAAACATGGAAATATCTACACCACCATCTGTATAAACATGGAAGTAGCTACAATACCATCTGTATACACATGGAACTATCTATAAAGACATCTGTATAAATATGGAAATATCTACACGGCCATCTGTATAAACATGGAAATATCTACACTGCCATCTGTAGAAACATGAAAATATCTACACCGCTATCTCTATAAATAAGGCAATATCTACACCGCCATGTCTATAAACATGAAAATATCTACACCACGATCAGTATAAACATGGAAATATGTACACCGCTATCTGTATAAACATGGAAATATCTCCACTGCTATCTCTATAAACATCGAAACATCTACACCGCCATCTGTATAAACATGGAAATACTTACAATGTTATCTGTATAAACATGGTAATATCTATACCGCCATCTGAATAAACATGGAAATATCTACACAGACATGTGTATATACATGGAAATATCTACACCGTTATCTATATAAACATGGAAATAACTACACCGCTATCTGTATAAACATGGAAATATCTACACCGCCATCTACATATCCATGGAAATATCTGCGCCGCCATCTGTATAAACATGGAAATATCTACACGGTCATCTGTGTATAGATGGAAATATCAACACCGCCATCTGTACAAACATGGAAATATCTGCACCGCAATCTGTATAAACATGGAAATATCTACACCGCGGTCTGTATAAACATGGAAATATCTAAATTGCTATCTGTATAAACATGGAAATATCTACACCGCTATCTCTATAAACATGGCAATATCTACACCGTGATCTGTATAAACATGGAAATATTTACACCGCTATCTGTATAAACATGGAAATATCTACACCGTTATCTGTATAAACATGGAAATAACTACAATGCCATGTGTAGAAACATGGAAATATCTACACCACCATCTGTATAAACATGGAAATATCTACAATGCCATCTGTATACACATGGAAATACTTACACGGCAATTTGTGTATAGATGGAAACATCAACACCGCCATCTGTACAGACATGGAAATATCTACACCGCTATCTGTATAAACATGGAAATACCTTCACTGCGGTCTGTATAAACATGGAAATATCTACACCGGTATCTGTATAAACATGGAAATATCTACACCAAGATCTGTATAAAACATGGAAATATTTACAATGCTATCTGCATAAACATAGAAATATCTACACCGCTATCTCTATAAACAAGGAAATAGCTGCAAAGCCATCTGCATAAACATGGAAATATCTACACAGTCATGTGTAGGAACATGGAAATATCTACACTACCATCTGTATAAACATGGAAATATGTACACAGCCCTCTGAATAAATTTGGAAATATCTGCATAGGCATCTGTATAAACATGGAAATATCCTCACCGCTATCTGTATAAACATGGAAATACCTACACTGCTGTCTCTATAAACATGGAAATATGTACACTGCTTTGTGTGTAAACATGGTAATATCTCCACTGCCGTCTGTATAAACATGGAAATATCTCCACCTTTATCTGTATAAACATGGAAACATCTACAGCGCCATCTCTATAAACATTGAAATATCTACACTGCCATCTGTAAAAACATGGAAATATCTACACAGTCATCCGAATAAACATGGAAATATCTACACCACCATCTGTATAAACATGGAAATACCCACAATACCATTTCTATACACATGGAAATATCTACACAGACATCTGTATAAATATGGAAATATCTACACCGCCATCTGTGTATACATGGAAATATCTACACCGCGATCAGTATAAACATGGAAATATCTACACCGCTATCTGTATAAACATGGAAATATCTCCACTGCTATCTCTATAAACATCGAAATATCTACACCGCCATCTGTACAAACATGGAAATACTTACAAAGTTATCTGTATAAACATGGAAATATCTACACCGCCATCTGTATAAACATGGAAATATGTACACAGCCATGTGTATATACATGGAAATATCTACACCGCTATCTATATAAACATGGAAATAACTACACCGCTATCTGTATAAACATGGAAATATCTACACCGCCATCTACATAACCATAGAAATATCTGTGCCGCCATCTGTATAAACATGGAAATATCTACGGGGTCATCTGTGTATAGATGGAAATATCAACACCGCCATCTGTACAAACATGGAAATATCTGCACCGCTATCTGTGTAAACATGGAAATATCTACACCGCGGTCTGTATAAGCATGGAAATATCTACAGCGCTATCTGTATAAACATGGAAATGCCTACACATTTATCTGTGTAAATATGGAAATATCTACACCACTATCTCTATAAACATGGAAATATCTACACCGCCATCTGTATAAACATGGAAATATCTACAATGCCATCTGTAAAACATGGAAATACCTATACAGTCATCTGTATAAACATGGAAATACCTACACCACCATCTGTATAAACATGGAAATATCTACAATGCCATCTGTATACACATGGAAATACCTACATGGCAATCTGTTTATAGATGGAAACAACAACACCGCCATCTGTACAAACATGGAAATATCTACACCGCTATCTCTATAAACATGGAAATACCTACAATGCGGTCTGTATAAACATGTAAATATCTTCACCGGTATCTGTATAAACATGGAAATATCTACACCACGATCTGTATAAACATGGAAATATTTTCACCGCTATCTGTATAAACATGGAATTATCTGCACCGCTATTTCTATAAACATGGAAATATCTACAAAGCCATCTGTATAAACATGGAAATACCTACACAGTCATATGTAGAAACATGGAAATATCTACACCGCAATCTGTATAAACATGGAAATATCTACACTGCTATCTGTATAAACATGGAAAAATCTAGACCGCTATCTGCATAAACATGGAAATATTTACATTGCTATCTGTATAAACATGGAAATATTTCCACCGCAATTTGTGTAAACATAGAAATATCTACACCGCTATCGATATAAACATGGAAATATCTACACCGCAATCTGTGTAAACATGGATATATCTACACCGGTATCTCTATAAACATGGAAATATCTACACCGCTATCTGTATAAACATGGAAATATCTACACCGCTATCTGTATAAACATGGAAATATCTACACCAATATCTGTATAAACGTTTAAATATGTACACCGCAATCTGTGCAAATATGGAAATATCTACACTTCTATCTCTGTAAATGTGGAAATATCTACACCGCTATCTGTATAAACATGGAAATATCTACACCGCTATCTGTATAAACATGGAAATATATACACCACGATCTTTATAAACATGGATATATCTACACCACTATCTGTATAAACATGGAAATATCTACACCGCTATCTCTATAAACATGGAAATTTCTACACCGCAATCTGTGTAAACATGGATATATCTACACCACTATCTGTATAAACATGGAAATATCTACACCGCTATCTGTATAAACATGGAAATATCTACACCGCTATCTGTATAAACATGGAAATATCTACACCACTATGTTTATAAACATGGAAACATGTACAACGCAATCTGTGCAAATATGGAAATATCTACACCTCTATCTCTGTAAATATGGAAATATCTACACCGCTATCTGTATAAACATGGAAATATCTACACCGCTATCTGTATAAACATGGAAATATATACACCACTATCTGTATGAACATGGATATATCTACACCGCTATCTGTATAAACATGGAAATATCTACACCGCAATCTGTATAAACGTGGAAATGTCAACACCGCTATCTGTATAAACATGGAAATATCTACATGGCTATCCCTAAAAACCTGTAAATATCCTCACCGCCTTCTGTATAAACCTGGAAATATCTACACTGCCATCTGTATAAACATGGAAATAACTAAACTGCTATCTGTATACAAACGGAAATATCTACACAGTCATCTGTATAAACATTGAAATATCTCCACTGCTATCTGTCTAATCATGGAAATATCTCCACCGCTATCTGTATAAACATGGAAATATCTACACCGCTATCTGTATAAACATGGAAATGTCTACACTGCTATCTGTATAAACATGGATATATCTACTCCGCTATCTGTTTAAACATGGAAATATTTACATCGCTATCTGTATAAACATGGAAATATTTCCACCGCAATCTGTGTAATCATAGAAATATCTACACCGCTATCTTTATAAACATGGAAATATCTACACCGCAATCTGTGTAAACATGGATATATCTACACCACTATCTGTATAAACATGGAAATATCTACACCGCTATCTGTATAAACATGGAAATATCTACACCGCTATCTGTATAAACATGGAAATATCTACACCACTATCTGTATAAACGTGGAAACATGTACACCGCAATCTGTGCAAATATGGAAATATCTACACCTCTATCTCTGTAAATATGGAAATATCTACACCGCTATCTGTATAAACATGGAAATATCTACACCGCTATCTGTATAAACATGGAAATATATATACCACGATCTGTATAAACATGGATATATCTACACCGCTATCTGTATAAACATGGAAATATCTACACCGCAATCTGTATAAACATGGAAATGTCAACACCGCTATGTGTATAAACATGGAAATATCTACACTGCCATCTGTATAAACATGGAAATATCTACACTGCCATCTGTATACAAATGGAAATATCTACACAGTCATCGGTATAAACATTGAAATATCTCCACCGCTATCTGTCTAATCATTGAAATATCTCCACCGCTCTCTGTATAAACATGGAAATATCTACACCGCTATCTGTATAAACATGGAAATGTCTACACCGCTATCTGTATTAACATGAATATAGCTACTCCGCTATCTGTATAAACATGGGAATATTTACATCGCTATCTGTATAAACATGGAAATATTTCCACCGCAATCTGTGTAAACATAGAAATATCTACACCGCTATCTTTATAAACATGGAAATATCTACACCGCAATCTGTATATACATGGATATAACTACACCGTTATCTGCATAAACATGGAAATATCTACACCACTATCTGTATAAACATGGAAATATCTACACCGCTATCTGTATAAACATGGAAATATCTACACCACTATCTGTATAAACGTGGAAATAGGTAAACCGCAATCGGTGCAAATATGGAAATATCTACACCTCTATCTCTGTAAATATGGAAATATCTACACCGCTATCTGTATAAACATGGAAATATCTACACCGCTATCTGTATAAACATGGAAATATATACACCACGATCTGTATAAACATGGATATATCTACACCGCTATCTGTATAAACATGGAAACATCTACACCGCTATCTGTATAAACATGGAAATATCTACACCGCAATCTGTAAAACTATGGAAATATCTACACCGCCATCTCTATAAACATGGAAATGTCTACACCACTGTCTGTATAAACATGGAAATATCTTCATGGCTATCTCTCTAAACATGGAAATATCTACACCGCCATATGTATAAACATGGAAATACCTACACAGTCGTCTGTATAAACATGGAAATATCTACCCCACTATCTGTATAAACATGGAAATATCTACACTGCAATCTGTATAAACATGGAAATAACTACAAAGCCATCTCTATAAACATGGAAATATCTACATCGCTGTCTGTATAAACATGGAAATATCCACACCTCTATCTGCGTAACATGGAAATCTTTACACCGCCATCTGTAAAAAACATGGAAATATCTACACAGTCATCTGTATAAACATGGAAATATCTACACCCCCATCTGTAAAAACATGGAAATATCTACACCGCTGTCTCTACAAACATGGAAATACCTGCACCGCTATCTGTATAAACACGGAAATATCGACACCGCTATCTTTATAAACTTGGAAATATCTACACTGCCATCTCTATAAACATGAAAATATGTCCACCGCTATCTGTATAAACTTGAAAATATGTCCACCGCTATCTGTATATACATGGAAATATCTACACCGCTATCTGTATAAACATGGAAATAACTAAACTGCTATCTCTATAAACATTGAAATATCAACACTGCCTTCTGGATATACGTGGAAATAACTACACAGTCATCTGTGTAAACATGGAAATATCTACACAGCCATCTCTATAAACATGGAAATACCTACACCGCTATTTCTATAAACATGAAAATAGCCACACTGCAATCTGTATAAACATGGAAATATCTACACGGCCATCTGTATAAACATGGAAATATCTACACTGCCATCTGTATGCAAATGGAAATATCTACACAGTCATCGGTATAAACATTGAAATATCTCCACCGCTATCTGTCTAATCATGGAAATATCTCCACCGCTATCTGTATAAACTTGGAAATATCTACACCGCTATCTGTATAAACATGGAAATATCTACACCGCGATCTGTATAAACATGGAAATATCTACACCGCCATCTGTATAAACATGGAAATATCTACACCGCTATCTGTATAAACATGGGAATATCTACACAGCTATCTCTATAAACATGGAAATATCTACAGCGCCATCTGTATAAACATGGAAATACATACAAAGTCATCTGTATAAACATGGAAATATCTACCCCACTATCTGTATAAACATGGAAATATCTACACTTCAATCTGTATAAACATGGAAATAACTACACAGCGATCTCTATAAACATGGAAATATCTATATCGCTGTCTGTATAAACATGGAAATATCCACACCGCTATCTGCGTAACATGGAAATATTTACACCGCCATCTGTAAAAAACATGGAAATATCTACACAGTCATCTGTATAAACATGGAAATATCTACACACACATCTGTAAAAACATGGAAATATCTACACCGCTGTCTCTACAAACATGGAAATACCTGCACCGCTATCTGTATAAACACGGAAATATCGACAGCGCTATCTTTATAAACTTGGAAATATCTACACTGCCATCTCTATAAACATGAAAATATGTCCACCGCTATCTGTATAAACTTGAAAATATGTCCAACGCTATCTGTATATACATGGAAATATCTACACCGCTATCTGTATAAACATGGAAATATCTACATGGCTATCCCTAAAAACATGTAAATATCTTCACCGCCTTCTGTATAAACCTGGAAATATCTACACTGCCATCTGTATAAACATGGAAATAACTAAACTGCTATCTGTATACAAACGGAAATATCTACACAGTCATCTGTATAAACATTGAAATATCTCCACCGCTATCTGTCTAATCATGGAAATATCTCCACCGCTATCTGTATAAACATGGAAATATCTACACCGCTATCTGTATAAACATGGAAATGTCTAAACTGCTATCTGTATAAACATGGATATATCTACTCCGCTATCTGTTTAAACATGGAAATATTTACATCGCTATCTGTATAAACATGGAAATATTTCCACCGCAATCTGTGTAATCATAGAAATATCTACACCGCTATCTTTATAAACATGGAAATATCTACACCGCAATCTGTGTAAACATGGATATATCTACACAACTATCTGTATAAACATGGAAATATCTACACCGCTATCTGTATAAACATGGAAATATCTACACCGCTATCTGTATAAACATGGAAATATCTACACCACTATCTGTATAAACGTGGAAAGATGTACACCGCAATCTGTGCAAATATGGAAATATCTACACCTCTATCTCTGTAAATATGGAAATATCTACACCGCTATCTGTATAAACATGGAAATATCTACACCGCTATCTGTATAAACATGGAAATATATACACCACGATCTGTATAAACATGGATATATCTACACCGCTATCTGTATAAACATGGAAATATCTACACTGCAATCTGTATAAACATGGAAATGTCAACACCGCTATCTGTATAAACATGGAAATATCTACATGGCTATCCCTAAAAACATGTAAATATCTTCACCGCCTTCTGTATAAACATGGAAATATCTACACTGCCATCTGTATAAACATGGAAATAACTAAACTGCTATCTCTATAAACATTGAAATATCAACACTGCCTTCTGGATATACATGGAAATAATTACACAGTCATCTGTGTAAACATGGAAATATCTACACAGCCATCTCTATAAACATGGAAATACCTACACCGCTATTTCTATAAACATGAAAATAGCCACACAGCAATCTGTATAAACATGGAAATATCTACACTGCCATCTGTATAAACATGGAAATATCTACACTGCCATCTGTATAGAAATGGAAATATCTACACAGTCATCGGTATAAACATTGAAATATCTCCACCGCTATCTGTCTAATCATGGAAATATCTCCACCGCTATCTGTATAAACATGGAAATATCTACACCGCTATCTGTATAAACGTGGAAATGTCTACACCGCTATCTGTATAAACATGGATATAGCTACTCCGCTATCTGTATAAACATGGGAATATTTACATCGCTATCTGTATAAACATGGAAATATTTCCACCGCAATCGGTGTAAACATAGAAATATCTACACCGCTATCTTTATAAACATGGAAATATCTACACCGCAATCTGTATATACATGGATATAACTACACCGTTATCTGCATAAACATGGAAATATCTTCACCACTATCTGTATAAACATGGAAATATCTACACCGCTATCTGTATAAACATGGAAATATCTACACCACTATCTGTATAAACGTGGAAATATGTAAACCGCATTCGGTGCAAATATGGAAATATCTACACCTCTATCTCTGTAAATATGGAAATATCTACACCGCTATCTGTATAAACATGGAAATATCTACACCGCTATCTGTATAAACATGGAAATATATACACCACGATCTGTATAAACATGGATATATCTACACCGCTATCTGTATAAACATGGAAACATCTACACCGCTATCTGTATAAACATGGAAATATCTACACCGCAATCTGTAAAACTATGGAAATATCTACACCGCCATCTCTATAAACATGGAAATGTCTACACCACTGTCTGTATAAACATGGAAATATCTTCATGGCTATCTCTCTAAACATGGAAATATCTACACCGCCATATGTATAAACATGGAAATACCTACACAGTCGTCTGTATAAACATGGAAATATCTACCCCACTATCTGTATAAACATGGAAATATCTACACAGCAATCTGTATAAACATGGAAATAACTACAAAGCCATCTCTATAAACATGGAAATATCTACATCGCTGTCTGTATAAACATGGAAATATCCACACCTCTATCTGCGTAACATGGAAATCTTTACACCGCCATCTGTAAAAAACATGGAAATATCTACACAGTCATCTGTATAAACATGGAAATATCTACACCCCCATCTGTAAAAACATGGAAATATCTACACCGCTGTCTCTACAAACATGGAAATACCTGCACCGCTATCTGTATAAACACGGAAATATCGACACCGCTATCTTTATAAACTTGGAAATATCTACACTGCCATCTCTATAAACATGAAAATATGTCCACCGCTATCTGCATAAACTTGAAAATATGTCCACCGCTATCTGTATATACATGGAAATATCTACACCGCTATCTGTATAAACATGGAAATAACTAAACTGCTATCTCTATAAACATTGAAATATCAACACTGCCTTCTGGATATACGTGGAAATAACTACACAGTCATCTGTGTAAACATGGAAATATCTACACAGCCATCTCTATAAACATGGAAATACCTACACCGCTATTTCTATAAACATGAAAATAGCCACACTGCAATCTGTATAAACATGGAAATATCTACACTGCCATCTGTATAAACATGGAAATATCTACACTGCCATCTGTATGCAAATGGAAATATCTACACAGTCATCGGTATAAACATTGAAATATCTCCACCGCTATCTGTCTAATCATGGAAATATCTCCACCGCTATCTGTATAAACTTGGAAATATCTACACCGCTATCTGTATAAACATGGAAATATCTACACCGCGATCTGTATAAACATGGAAATATCTACACCGCCATCTGTATAAACATGGAAATATCTACACCGCTATCTGTATAAACATGGGAATATCTACACAGCTATCTCTATAAACATGGAAATATCTACACCGCCATCTGTATAAACATGGAAATACATACAAAGTCATCTGTATAAACATGGAAATATCTACCCCACTATCTGTATAAACATGGAAATATCTACACTGCAATCTGTATAAACATGGAAATAACTACACAGCCATCTCTATAAACATGGAAATATCTATATCGCTGTCTGTATAAACATGGAAATATCCACACCGCTATCTGCGTAACATGGAAATATTTACACCGCCATCTGTAAAAAACATGGAAATATCTACACAGTCATCTTTATAAACATGGAAATATCTACACCCACATCTGTAAAAACATGGAAATATCTACACCGCTGTCTCTACAAACATGGAAATACCTGCACCGCTATCTGTATAAACACGGAAATATCGACACCGCTATCTTTATAAACTTGGAAATATCTACACTGCCATCTCTATAAACATGAAAATATGTCCACCGCTATCTGTATAAACTTGAAAATATGTCCAACGCTATCTGTATATACATGGAAATATCTACACCGCTATCTGTATAAACATGGAAATGTCTACATGGCTATCCCTAAAAACATGTAAATATCTTCACCGCCTTCTGTATAAACCTGGAAATATCTACACTGCCATCTGTATAAACATGGAAATAACTAAACTGCTATCTGTATACAAACGGAAATATCTACACAGTCATCTGTATAAACATTGAAATATCTCCACCGCTATCTGTCTAATCATGGAAATATCTCCACCGCTATCTGTATA
Source organism: Pan troglodytes (assembly GCF_028858775.2). NCBI lineage: Eukaryota > Metazoa > Chordata > Mammalia > Primates > Hominidae > Pan > Pan troglodytes. The sequence continues at coordinate 2,609,236 of NC_072406.2, forward strand.
AACATGGAAATATCTACACCGCTATCTGTATAAACATGGAAATGTCTACACTGCTATCTGTATAAACATGGATATATCTACTCCGCTATCTGTTTAAACATGGAAATATTTACATCGCTATCTGTATAAACATGGAAATATTTCCACCGCAATCTGTGTAATCATAGAAATATCTACACCGCTATCTTTATAAACATGGAAATATCTACACCGCAATCTGTGTAAACATGGATATATCTACACCACTATCTGTATAAACATGGAAATATCTACACCGCTATCTGTATAAACATGGAAATATCTACACCGCTATCTGTATAAACATGGAAATATCTACACCACTATCTGTATAAACGTGGAAACATGTACACCGCAATCTGTGCAAATATGGAAATATCTACACCTCTATCTCTGTAAATATGGAAATATCTACACCGCTATCAGTATAAACATGGAAATATCTACACCGCTATCTGTATAAACATGGAAATATATACACCACGATCTGTATAAACATGGATATATCTACACCGCTATCTGTATAAACATGGAAATATCTACACCGCAATCTGTATAAACATGGAAATTTCAACACCTCTATCTGTATAAACATGGAAATATCTACATGGCTATCCCTAAAAACATGTAAATATCTTCACCGCCTTCTGTATAAACATGGAAATATCTACACTGCCATCTGTATAAACATGGAAATAACTAAACTGCTATCTCTATAAACATTGAAATATCAACACTGCCTTCTGGATATACATGGAAATAATTACACAGTCATCTGTGTAAACATGGAAATATCTACACAGCCATCTCTATAAACATGGAAATACCTACACCGCTATTTCTATAAACATGAAAATAGCCACACAGCAATCTGTATAAACATGGAAATATCTACACTGCCATCTGTATAAACATGGAAATATCTACACTGCCATCTGTATACAAATGGAAATATCTACACAGTCATCGGTATAAACATTGAAATATCTCCACCGCTATCTGTCTAAGCATGGAAATATCTCCACCGCTATCTGTATAAACATGGAAATATCTACACCGCTATCTGTATAAACATGGAAATGTCTACACCGCTATCTGTATAAACATGGATATAGCTACTCCGCTATCTGTATAAACATGGGAATATTTACATCGCTATCTGTATAAACATGGAAATATTTCCACCGCAATCTGTGTAAACATAGAAATATCTACACCGCTATCTTTATAAACATGGAAATATCTACACCGCAATCTGTATATACATGGATATAACTACACCGTTATCTGCATAAACATGGAAATATCTACACCACTATCTGTATAAACATGGAAATATCTACACCGCTATCTGTATAAACATGGAAATATCTACACCACTATCTGTATAAACGTGGAAATAGGTAAACCGCAATCGGTGCAAATATGGAAATATCTACACCTCTATCTCTGTAAATATGGAAATATCTACACCGCTATCTGTATAAACATGGAAATATCTACACCGCTATCTGTATAAACATGGAAATATATACACCACGATCTGTATAAACATGGATATATCTACACCGCTATCTGTATAAACATGGAAACATCTACACCGCTATCTGTATAAACATGGAAATATCTACACCGCAATCTGTAAAACTATGGAAATATCTACACCGCCATCTCTATAAACATGGAAATGTCTACACCACTGTCTGTATAAACATGGAAATATCTTCATGGCTATCTCTCTAAACATGGAAATATCTACACCGCCATATGTATAAACATGGAAATACCTACACAGTCGTCTGTATAAACATGGAAATATCTACCCCACTATCTGTATAAACATGGAAATATCTACACTGCAATCTGTATAAACATGGAAATAACTACAAAGCCATCTCTATAAACATGGAAATATCTACATCGCTGTCTGTATAAACATGGAAATATCCACACCTCTATCTGCGTAACATGGAAATCTTTACACCGCCATCTGTAAAAAACATGGAAATATCTACACAGTCATCTGTATAAACATGGAAATATCTACACCCCCATCTGTAAAAACATGGAAATATCTACACCGCTGTCTCTACAAACATGGAAATACCTGCACCGCTATCTGTATAAACACGGAAATATCGACACCGCTATCTTTATAAACTTGGAAATATCTACACTGCCATCTCTATAAACATGAAAATATGTCCACCGCTATCTGTATAAACTTGAAAATATGTCCACCGCTATCTGTATATACATTTAAATATCTACACCGCTATCTGTATAAACATGGAAATAACTAAACTGCTATCTCTATAAACATTGAAATATCAACACTGCCTTCTGGATATACGTGGAAATAACTACACAGTCATCTGTGTAAACATGGAAATATCTACACAGCCATCTCTATAAACATGGAAATACCTACACCGCTATTTCTATAAACATGAATATAGCCACACAGCAATCTGTATAAACATGGAAATATCTACACTGCCATCTGTATAAACATGGAAATATCTACACTGCCATCTGTATGCAAATGGAAATATCTACACAGTCATCGGTATAAACATTGAAATATCTCCACCGCTATCTGTCTAATCATGGAAATATCTCCACCGCTATCTGTATAAACTTGGAAATATCTACACCGCTATCTGTATAAACATGGAAATATCTACACCGCGATCTGTATAAACATGGAAATATCTACACCGCCATCTGTATAAACATGGAAATATCTACACCGCTATCTGTATAAACATGGGAATATCTACACAGCTATCTCTATAAACATGGAAATATCTACACCGCCATCTGTATAAACATGGAAATACATACAAAGTCATCTGTATAAACATGGAAATATCTACCCCATTATCTGTATAAACATGGAAATATCTACACTGCAATCTGTATAAACATGGAAATAACTACACAGCCATCTCTATAAACATGGAAATATCTACATCGCTGTCTGTATAAACATGGAAATATCCACACCGATATCTGCGTAACATGGAAATATTTACACCGCCATCTGTAAAAAACATGGAAATATCTACACAGTCATCTGTATAAACATGGAAATATCTACACCCACATATGTAAAAACATGGAAATATCTACACCGCTGTCTCTACATACATGGAAATACCTGCACCGCTATCTGTATAAACACGGAAATATCGACACCGCTATCTTTATAAACTTTGAAATATCTACACTGCCATCTCTATAAACATGAAAATATGTCCACCGCTATCTGTATAAACTTGAAAATATGTCCAACGCTATCTGTATATACATGGAAATATCTACACCGCTATCTGTATAAACATGGAAATATCTACACCGCTATCTGTATAAACATGGAAATATCTAGACCGCTATCTGTATAAACATGGAAATATCTACACCGCCATCTGTATAAACATGGAAATATGTAATCAGTCATCTGTATAAACATGGAAATTACTACACCGCTATGTGTATAAAAATGGAAATATCTACACCGTTATCTATATAAACATGGAAATATCTAGACCGCTATCTGTATAAACATTCAAATATTTACATTGCTATCTGTAAAAACATGGAAATATCTCCTCCGCTATCTCTATAAACATGGAAATATCTACACAGCTGTCTTTATAAACATGGAAATATCTACACCGCTATCTGTATAAACAAGCAAATATCTACAGCGCTATCTATATAAACATGGAAATATCTCCACCGCTATCTGCATAAACATGGAAATATCTACACCGCTATCTTTATAAACATGGAAATATCTACACTGCAATCTCTATAAACATGGAAACATCTACAACAGTATCTGTGTAAACATGGGAATATCTTCAGAGCTGTCGGTTTAAATATGGAAATATGTACACAGCAATCTGTGTGAATATGGAAATATCTACACCTCTGTCTCTGTAAACAAGGAAATATATACACCACTATCTGTATAAACCTGGAAATATCTACACCGCTATCTGTATAAACATGGAAATATCTACACCACAATCTGTATAAACATGGATATATCTACACCGCTATCTGTATAAACATCTTAATATCTACACTGCTATCTGTATAAACATGGAAATATCTACTCCGCTATCTGCATAAATATGGAAATATCTACACCGCTATCTCTATAAACATGGAAATGTCAACACCGCTATCTGTATAAACATGGAAATATCTACATGGCTATCCCTAAAAACAAGGAAATATCTTCACCGCCTTCTGTATAAACTTGGAAATATCTACACTGCCATCTGTATAAACATGGAAATAACTAAACTGCTATCTCTATAAACATTGAAATATCAACACTGCCTTCTGGACATACATGGAAATACCTAAACAGTCATCTGTGTAAACATGGAAATACCTACACAGCCATCTCTATAAACATGGAAATACCTACAGCGCTATTTCTATAAACATGAAAATAGCCACACAGCAATCTGTATAAACATGGAAATATCTACACTGCCATCTGTATAAACATGGAAATATCTACACAGCCATCTGCATACAAATGGAAATATCTACACAGTCATCTGTATAAACATTGAAATATCTCCACCGCTATCTGTCTAATCATGGAAATATCTCCACCGCTATCTGTATAAACATGGAAATATCTACACCGCTATCTGTATAAACATGGAAATGCCTACACTGCTATCTGTATAAACACGGATATATCTACTCCGCTATCTGTATAAACATGGAAATATTTACATCGCTATCTGTATAAACATGGAAATATTTCCACCACAATCTGTGTAAACATAGAAATATCTACACCGCAATCTTTATAAACATGGAAATATCTACACCGCAATCTGTGTAAACATGGATATATCTACACCGCTATCTGTATAAACATGGAAATATCTACACCGCTATCTGTATAAACATGGAAATATCTACACCGCTATCTGTATAAACATGGAAATATCTACACCACTATCTGTATAAACGTGGAAAGCTGTACACCGCAATCTGTGCAAATATGGAAATATCTACACCTCTATGTCTGTAAATATGGAAATATCTACACCGCTATCTGTATAAACATGGAAATATCTACACCGCTATCTGTATAAACATGGAAATATATACACCACGATCTGTATAAACATGGATATATCTACACCGCTATCTGTATAAACATGGAAATATCTACACCGCAATCTGTATAAACATGGAAATGTCAACACCGCTATCTGTATAAACATGGAAATATCTACATGGCTATCCCTAAAAACATGTAAATATCTTCACCGCCTTCTGTATAAACATGGAAATATCTACACTGCCATCTGTATAAACATGGAAATAACTAAACTGCTATCTCTATAAACATTGAAATATCAACACTGCCTTCTGGATATACATGGAAATAATTACACAGTCATCTGTGTAAACATGGAAATATCTACACAGCCATCTCTATAAACATGGAAATACCTACACCGCTATTTCTATAAACATGAAAATAGCCACACAGCAATCTGTATAAACATGGAAATATCTACACTGCCATCTGTATAAACATGGAAATATCTACACTGCCATCTGTATACAAATGGAAATATCTACACAGTCATCGGTATAAACATTGAAATATCTCCACCGCTATCTGTCTAATCATGGAAATATCTCCACCGCAATCTGTATAAACATGGAAATATCTACACCGCTATCTGTATAAACATGGAAATGTCTACACCGCTATCTGTATAAACATGGATATAGCTACTCCGCTATCTGTATAAACATGGGAATATTTACATCGCTATCTGTATAAACATGGAAATATTTCCACCGCAATCGGTGTAAACATAGAAATATCTACACCGCTATCTTTATAAACATGGAAATATCTACACCGCAATCTGTATATACATGGATATAACTACACCGTTATCTGCATAAACATGGAAATATCTTCACCACTATCTGTATAAACATGGAAATATCTACACCGCTATCTGTATAAACATGGAAATATCTACACCACTATCTGTATAAACGTGGAAATATGTAAACCGCATTCGGTGCAAATATGGAAATATCTACACCTCTATCTCTGTAAATATGGAAATATCTACACCGCTATCTGTATAAACATGGAAATATCTACACCGCTATCTGTATAAACATGGAAATATATACACCACGATCTGTATAAACATGGATATATCTACACCGCTATCTGTATAAACATGGAAACATCTACACCGCTATCTGTATAAACATGGAAATATCTACACCGCAATCTGTAAAACTATGGAAATATCTACACCGCCATCTCTATAAACATGGAAATGTCTACACCACTGTCTGTATAAACATGGAAATATCTTCATGGCTATCTCTCTAAACATGGAAATATCTACACCGCCATATGTATAAACATGGAAATACCTACACAGTCGTCTGTATAAACATGGAAATATCTACCCCACTATCTGTATAAACATGGAAATATCTACACAGCAATATGTATAAACATGGAAATAACTACAAAGCCATCTCTATAAACATGGAAATATCTACATCGCTGTCTGTATAAACATGGAAATATCCACACCTCTATCTGCGTAACATGGAAATCTTTACACCGCCATCTGTAAAAAACATGGAAATATCTACACAGTCATCTGTATAAACATGGAAATATCTACACCCCCATCTGTAAAAACATGGAAATATCTACACCGCTGTCTCTACAAACATGGAAATACCTGCACCGCTATCTGTATAAACACGGAAATATCGACACCGCTATCTTTATAAACTTGGAAATATCTACACTGCCATCTCTATAAACATGAAAATATGTCCACCGCTATCTGCATAAACTTGAAAATATGTCCACCGCTATCTGTATATACATGGAAATATCTACACCGCTATCTGTATAAACATGGAAATAACTAAACTGCTATCTCTATAAACATTGAAATATCAACACTGCCTTCTGGATATACGTGGAAATAACTACACAGTCATCTGTGTAAACATGGAAATATCTACACAGCCATCTCTATAAACATGGAAATACCTACACCGCTATTTCTATAAACATGAAAATAGCCACACTGCAATCTGTATAAACATGGAAATATCTACACTGCCATCTGTATAAACATGGAAATATCTACACTGCCATCTGTATGCAAATGGAAATATCTACACAGTCATCGGTATAAACATTGAAATATCTCCACCGCTATCTGTCTAATCATGGAAATATCTCCACCGCTATCTGTATAAACTTGGAAATATCTACACCGCTATCTGTATAAACATGGAAATATCTACACCGCGATCTGTATAAACATGGAAATATCTACACCGCCATCTGTATAAACATGGAAATATCTACACCGCTATCTGTATAAACATGGGAATATCTACACAGCTATCTCTATAAACATGGAAATATCTACACCGCCATCTGTATAAACATGGAAATACATACAAAGTCATCTGTATAAACATGGAAATATCTACCCCACTATCTGTATAAACATGGAAATATCTACACTGCAATCTGTATAAACATGGAAATAACTACACAGCCATCTCTATAAACATGGAAATATCTATATCGCTGTCTGTATAAACATGGAAATATCCACACCGCTATCTGCGTAACATGGAAATATTTACACCGCCATCTGTAAAAAACATGGAAATATCTACACAGTCATCTTTATAAACATGGAAATATCTACACCCACATCTGTAAAAACATGGAAATATCTACACCGCTGTCTCTACAAACATGGAAATACCTGCACCGCTATCTGTATAAACACGGAAATATCGACACCGCTATCTTTATAAACTTGGAAATATCTACACTGCCATCTCTATAAACATGAAAATATGTCCACCGCTATCTGTATAAACTTGAAAATATGTCCAACGCTATCTGTATATACATGGAAATATCTACACCGCTATCTGTATAAACATGGAAATATCTACATGGCTATCCCTAAAAACATGTAAATATCTTCACCGCCTTCTGTATAAACCTGGAAATATCTACACTGCCATCTGTATAAACATGGAAATAACTAAACTGCTATCTGTATACAAACGGAAATATCTACACAGTCATCTGTATAAACATTGAAATATCTCCACCGCTATCTGTCTAATCATGGAAATATCTCCACCGCTATCTGTATAAACATGGAAATATCTACACCGCTATCTGTATAAACATGGAAATGTCTACACTGCTATCTGTATAAACATGGATATATCTACTCCGCTATCTGTTTAAACATGGAAATATTTACATCGCTATCTGTATAAACATGGAAATATTTCCACCGCAATCTGTGTAATCATAGAAATATCTACACCGCTATCTTTATAAACATGGAAATATCTACACCGCAATCTGTGTAAACATGGATATATCTACACCACTATCTGTATAAACATGGAAATATCTACACCGCTATCTGTATAAACATGGAAATATCTACACCGCTATCTGTATAAACATGGAAATATCTACACCACTATCTGTATAAACGTGGAAACATGTACACCGCAATCTGTGCAAATATGGAAATATCTACACCTCTATCTCTGTAAATATGGAAATATCTACACCGCTATCAGTATAAACATGGAAATATCTACACCGCTATCTGTATAAACATGGAAATATATACACCACGATCTGTATAAACATGGATATATCTACACCGCTATCTGTATAAACATGGAAATATCTACACCGCAATCTGTATAAACATGGAAATTTCAACACCTCTATCTGTATAAACATGGAAATATCTACATGGCTATCCCTAAAAACATGTAAATATCTTCACCGCCTTCTGTATAAACATGGAAATATCTACACTGCCATCTGTATAAACATGGAAATAACTAAACTGCTATCTCTATAAACATTGAAATATCAACACTGCCTTCTGGATATACATGGAAATAAGTACACAGTCATCTGTGTAAACATGGAAATATCTACACAGCCATCTCTATAAACATGGAAATACCTACACCGCTATTTCTATAAACATGAAAATAGCCACACAGCAATCTGCATAAACATGGAAATATCTACACTGCCATCTGTATAAACATGGAAATATCTACACTGCCATCTGTATACAAATGGAAATATCTACACAGTCATCGGTATAAACATTGAAATATCTCCACCGCTATCTGTCTAAGCATGGAAATATCTCCACCGCTATCTGTATAAACATGGAAATATCTACACCGCTATCTGTATAAACATGGAAATGTCTACACCGCTATCTGTATAAACATGGATATAGCTACTCCGCTATCTGTATAAACATGGGAATATTTACATCGCTATCTGTATAAACATGGAAATATTTCCACCGCAATCTGTGTAAACATAGAAATATCTACACCGCTATCTTTATAAACATGGAAATATCTACACCGCAATCTGTATATACATGGATATAACTACACCGTTATCTGCATAAACATGGAAATATCTACACCACTATCTGTATAAACATGGAAATATCTACACCGCTATCTGTATAAACATGGAAATATCTACACCACTATCTGTATAAACGTGGAAATAGGTAAACCGCAATCGGTGCAAATATGGAAATATCTACACCTCTATCTCTGTAAATATGGAAATATCTACACCGCTATCTGTATAAACATGGAAATATCTACACCGCTATCTGTATAAACATGGAAATATATACACCACGATCTGTATAAACATGGATATATCTACACCGCTATCTGTATAAACATGGAAACATCTACACCGCTATCTGTATAAACATGGAAATATCTACACCGCAATCTGTAAAACTATGGAAATATCTACACCGCCATCTCTATAAACATGGAAATGTCTACACCACTGTCTGTATAAACATGGAAATATCTTCATGGCTATCTCTCTAAACATGGAAATATCTACACCGCCATATGTATAAACATGGAAATACCTACACAGTCGTCTGTATAAACATGGAAATATGTACCCCACTATCTGTATAAACATGGAAATATCTACACTGCAATCTGTATAAACATGGAAATAACTACAAAGCCATCTCTATAAACATGGAAATATCTACATCGCTGTCTGTATAAACATGGAAATATCCACACCTCTATCTGCGTAACATGGAAATCTTTACACCGCCATCTGTAAAAAACATGGAAATATCTACACAGTCATCTGTATAAACATGGAAATATCTACACCCCCATCTGTAAAAACATGGAAATATCTACACCGCTGTCTCTACAAACATGGAAATACCTGCACCGCTATCTGTATAAACACGGAAATATCGACACCGCTATCTTTATAAACTTGGAAATATCTACACTGCCATCTCTATAAACATGAAAATATGTCCACCGCTATCTGTATAAACTTGAAAATATGTCCACCGCTATCTGTATATACATTTAAATATCTACACCGCTATCTGTATAAACATGGAAATAACTAAACTGCTATCTCTATAAACATTGAAATATCAACACTGCCTTCTGGATATACGTGGAAATAACTACACAGTCATCTGTGTAAACATGGAAATATCTACACAGCCATCTCTATAAACATGGAAATACCTACACCGCTATTTCTATAAACATGAATATAGCCACACAGCAATCTGTATAAACATGGAAATATCTACACTGCCATCTGTATAAACATGGAAATATCTACACTGCCATCTGTATGCAAATGGAAATATCTACACAGTCATCGGTATAAACATTGAAATATCTCCACCGCTATCTGTCTAATCATGGAAATATCTCCACCGCTATCTGTATAAACTTGGAAATATCTACACCGCTATCTGTATAAACATGGAAATATCTACACCGCGATCTGTATAAACATGGAAATATCTACACCGCCATCTGTATAAACATGGAAATATCTACACCGCTATCTGTATAAACATGGGAATATCTACACAGCTATCTCTATAAACATGGAAATATCTACACCGCCATCTGTATAAACATGGAAATACATACAAAGTCATCTGTATAAACATGGAAATATCTACCCCATTATCTGTATAAACATGGAAATATCTACACTGCAATCTGTATAAACATGGAAATAACTACACAGCCATCTCTATAAACATGGAAATATCTACATCGCTGTCTGTATAAACATGGAAATATCCACACCGATATCTGCGTAACATGGAAATATTTACACCGCCATCTGTAAAAAACATGGAAATATCTACACAGTCATCTGTATAAACATGGAAATATCTACACCCACATAGGTAAAAACATGGAAATATCTACACCGCTGTCTCTACATACATGGAAATACCTGCACCGCTATCTGTATAAACACGGAAATATCGACACCGCTATCTTTATAAACTTTGAAATATCTACACTGCCATCTCTATAAACATGAAAATATGTCCACCGCTATCTGTATAAACTTGAAAATATGTCCAACGCTATCTGTATATACATGGAAATATCTACACCGCTATCTGTATAAACATGGAAATATCTACACCGCTATCTGTATAAACATGGAAATATCTAGACCGCTATCTGTATAAACATGGAAATATCTACACCGCCATCTGTATAAACATGGAAATATGTAAACAGTCATCTGTATGAACATGGAAATTACTACACCGCTATGTGTATAAAAATGGAAATATCTACACCGTTATCTATATAAACATGGAAATATCTAGACCGCTATCTGTATAAACATTCAAATATTTACATTGCTATCTGTAAAAACATGGAAATATCTCCTCCGCTATCTCTATAAACATGGAAATATCTACACAGCTGTCTTTATAAACATGGAAATATCTACACCGCTATCTGTATAAACAAGCAAATATCTACAGCGCTATCTATATAAACATGGAAATATCTCCACCGCTATCTGCATAAACATGGAAATATCTACACCGCTATCTTTATAAACATGGAAATATCTACACTGCAATCTCTATAAACATGGAAACATCTACAACAGTATCTGTGTAAACATGGGAATATCTTCAGAGCTGTCGGTTTAAATATGGAAATATGTACACAGCAATCTGTGTGAATATGGAAATATCTACACCTCTGTCTCTGTAAACAAGGAAATATATACACCACTATCTGTATAAACCTGGAAATATCTACACCGCTATCTGTATAAACATGGAAATATCTACACCACAATCTGTATAAACATGGATATATCTACACCGCTATCTGTATAAACATCTTAATATCTACACTGCTATCTGTATAAACATGGAAATATCTACTCCGCTATCTGCATAAATATGGAAATATCTACACCGCTATCTCTATAAACATGGAAATGTCAACACCGCTATCTGTATAAACATGGAAATATCTACATGGCTATCCCTAAAAACATGGAAATATCTTCACCGCCTTCTGTATAAACTTGGAAATATCTACACTGCCATCTGTATAAACATGGAAATAACTAAACTGCTATCTCTATAAACATTAAAATATCAACACTGCCTTCTGGACATACATGGAAATACCTAAACAGTCATCTGTGTAAACATGGAAATACCTACACAGCCATCTCTATAAACATGGAAATACCTACAGCGCTATTTCTATAAACATGAAAATAGCCACACAGCAATCTGTATAAACATGGAAATATCTACACTGCCATCTGTATAAACATGGAAATATCTACACAGCCATCTGCATACAAATGGAAATATCTACACAGTCATCTGTATAAACATTGAAATATCTCCACCGCTATCTGTCTAATCATGGAAATATCTCCACCGCTATCTGTATAAACATGGAAATATCTACACCGCTATCTGTATAAACATGGAAATGCCTACACTGCTATCTGTATAAACACGGATATATCTACTCCGCTATCTGTATAAACATGGAAATATTTACATCGCTATCTGTATAAACATGGAAATATTTCCACCACAATCTGTGTAAACATAGAAATATCTACACCGCAATCTTTATAAACATGGAAATATCTACACCGCAATCTGTGTAAACATGGATATATCTACACCGCTATCTGTATAAACATGGAAATATCTACACCGCTATCTGTATAAACATGGAAATATCTACACCGCTATCTGTATAAACATGGAAATATTTACACCACTATCTGTATAAACGTGGAAATATGTACACCGCAATGTGTGCAAATATGGAAATATCTACACCTCTATCTCTGTAAATATGGAAATATCTACACCGCTATCTGTATAAACATGGAAATATATACACCACGATCTGTATAAACATGGATATATCTACACCGCTATCTGTATAAACATGGAAATATCTACACCGCTATCTCTATAAACATGGATATATCTACACCGCTATCTGTATAAACATGGAAATATCTACACCGCTATCTCTATAAACATGGAAATGTCAACACCGCTATCTGTATAAACATGGAAATATCTACATGGCTATCCCTAAAAACATGGAAATATCTTCACCGCCTTCTGTATAAACATGGAAATATCTACAGTGCCATCTGTATAAACATGGAAATAACTAAATTGCTATCTCTATAAACATTGAAATATCAACACTGCCTTCTGGATATACATGGAAATACCTACACATTCATCTGTGTAAACATGGAAATATCTACACAGCCATCTCTATAAACATGGAAATACCTACACCGCTATTTCTATAAACATGAAAATAGCCACACAGCAATCTGTATAAACATGGAAATATCTACACTGCCATCTGTATAAACATGGAAATATCTACACTGCCATCTGTATAAAAATGGAAATATCTACACAGTCATCTGTATAAACATTGAAATATCTCCACCGCTATCTGTCTAATCATGGAAATATCTCCACCGCTATCTGTATAAACATGGAAATATCTACACCGCTATCTGTATAAACACGGAAATGTCTACACCGCTATCTGTATAAACATGGATATAGCTACTCCGCTATCGGTATAAACATGGGAATATTTACATCGCTATCTGTATAAACATGGAAATATTTCCACCGCAATCTGTGTAAACATAGACATATCTACACCACTATCTTTATAAACATGGAAATATCTACACCGCAATCTGTATATACATGGATATAACTACACCGCTATCTGTATAAACATGGAAATATCTACACCGCTATCTGTATAAACATGGAAATATCTACACCGCTATCTGTATAAACATGGAAATATCTACACCACTATCTGTATAAACGTGGAAATATGTAAACCGCAATCGGTGCAAATATGGAAATATCTACACCTCTATCTCTGTAAATATGGAAATATCTACACCGCTATCTGTATAAACATGGAAATATCTACACCGCTATCTGTATAAACATGGAAATATATACACCACGATCTGTATAAACATGGATATATCTACACCGCTATCTGTATAAACATGGAAACATCTACACCGCTATCTGTATAAACATGGAAATATCTACACCGCTATCTGTATAAGTATGGAAATATCTACACCGCTATCTCTATAAACATGGAAATGTCTACACCACTGTCTGTATAAACATGGAAATATCTTCATGGCTATCTCTCTAAACATGGAAATATCTACACCGCCATATGTATAAACATGGAAATACCTACACAGTCATCTGTATAAACATGGAAATATCTACCCCACTATCTGTATAAACATGGAAATATCTACACTGCAATCTGGATAAACATGGAAATAACTACACAGCCATCTCTATAAACATGGAAATATCTACATCGCTGTCTGTATAAACATGGAAATATCCACACCGCTATCTGCGTAACATGGAAATATTTACACCGCCATCTGTAAAAAACATGGAAATATCTACACAGTCATCTGTATAAACATGGAAATATCTACACCCCCATCTGTAAAAACATGGAAATATCTACACCGCTGACTCTACAAACATGGAAATACCTGCACCGCTATCTGTATAAACACGGAAATATCGACACCGCTATCTTTATAAACTTGGAAATATCTACACTCCCATCTCTATAAACATGAAAATATGTCCACCGCTATCTGTATAAACTTGAAAATATGTCCACCGCTATCTGTATAAACATGGAAATATCTACACCGCTATCTGTAGAAACATGGAAATATCTACACCGCTATCTGTATAAACATGGAAATATCTAGACTTCTATCTGTATAAACATGGAAATATCTACACCGCCATCTGTATAAACATGGAAATATGTGCACAGTCATCTGTATAAACATGGAAATAACTACACCGCTACGTGTATAAAAATGGAAATATCTACACTGTTATCTATATAAACATGGAAATATCTAGACCGCTATCTGTATAAACATTCAAATATTTACATTGCTATCTGTGAAAACATGGAAATATCTCCTCCGCTAACTCTATAAACATGGAAATATCTACAGCGCTATCTGTATATACATGGAAATATCTACACCGCTGTCTGTACAAGCAAGCAAATATCTACAGCGCTATCTATATAAACATGGAAATATCTCCACCGCTATCTGCATAAACATGGAAATATCTACACCGCTATCTTTATAAACATGGAAATATCTACACTGCAATCTCTATAAACATGGAAACATCTACAACAGTATCTGTGTAAACATGGGAATACCTTCAGAGCTGTCGGTTTAAATATGGAAATATGTACACAGCAATCTGTGTGAATATGGAAATATCTACACCTCTGTCTCTGTAAACATGGAAATATCTACACCACAATCTGTATAAACCTGGAAATATCTACACCGCTATCTGTATAAACATGGAAATATCTACACCACAATCTGTATAAACATGGATATATCTACACCGCTATCTGTATAAACATGGAAATATCTACTCCGCTATCTGCATAAATATGGAAATATCTACACCGCTATCTCTATAAACATGGAAATGTCAACACCGCTATCTGTATAAACATGGATATAGCTACATGGCTATCCCTAAAAACATGGAAATATCTTCACCGCCTTCTGTATAAACATGGAAATATCTACACTGCCATCTGTATAAACATGGAAATAACTAAACTGCTATCTCTATAAACATTGAAATATCAACACTGCCTACTGGAAATACATGGAAATACCTACACAGTCATCTGTGTAAACATGGAAATATCTACACAGCCATCTCTATAAACATGAAAATACCAAACAGCAATCTGTATAAACATGGAAATATCTACTCTGCCATCTGTATAAACATGGAAATATCTACACTGCCATCTGTATACAAATGGAAATATCTACACAGTCATCTGTATAAACATTGAAATATCTCCACCGCTATCTGTCTACTCATGGAAATATCTCCACCGCTATCTGTATAAACATGGATATATCTACACCGCTATCTGTATAAACCTGGAAATGTCTACACTGCTATCTGTATAAACATGGATATATCTACTCCGCTATCTGTATAAACATGGAAATATTTACATCGCTATCTGTATAAACATGGAAATATTTCCACCGCAATCTGTGTAAACATAGAAATATCTACACCGCTATCAATATAAACATGGAAATATCTACACCGCAATCTGTGTAAACATGGATATATCTACACCGCTATCTGCATAAACATGGAAATATCTACAACGATATCTGTATAAACATGGAAATATCTACACCGCTATCTGTATAAACATGGAAATATCTACACCACTATCTGTATAAACGTGGAAATATGTAAACCGCAATCGGTGCAAATATGGAAATATCTACACCTCTATCTCTGTAAATATGGAAATATCTACACCGCTATCTGTATAAACATGGAAATATCTACACTGCTATCTGTATAAACATGGAAATATATACACCACGATCTGTATAAACATGGATATATCTACACCGCTATCTGTATAAACATGGAAACATCTACACCGCAATCTGTATAAACATGGAAATATCTACACCGCAATCTGTAAAACTATGGAAATATCTACACCGCCATCTCTATAAACATGGAAATGTCTACACCACTGTCTGTATAAACATGGAAATATCTTCATGGCTATCTCTCTAAACATGGAAATATCTACACCGCCATATGTATAATCATGGAAATACCTACACAGTCATCTGTATAAACATGGAAATATCTACCCCACTATCTGTATAAACATGGAAATATCTACACTGCAATCTGTATAAACATGGAAATAACTACAAAGCCATCTCTATAAACATGGAAATATCTACATCGCTGTCTGTATAAACATGGAAATATCCACACCTCTATCTGCGTAACATGGAAATATTTACACCGCCATTTGTAAAAAACATGGAAATATCTACACAGTCATCTGTATAAACATGGAAATATCTACACCCCCATCTGTAAAAACATGGAAATATCTACACCGCTGTCTCTACAAACATGGAAATACCTGCACCGCTATCTGTATAAACACGGAAATATCGACACCGCTATCTTTATAAACTTGGAAATATCTACACTGCCATCTCTATAAACATGAAAATATGTCCACCGCTATCTGTATAAACTTGAAAATATGTCCACCGCTATCTGTATATACATGGAAATATCTACACCGCTATCTGTATAAACATGGAAATAACTAAACTGCTATCTCTATAAACATTGAAATATCAACACTGCCTTCTGGATATACGTGGAAATAACTACACAGTCATCTGTGTAAACATGGAAATATCTACACAGCCATCTCTATAAACATGGAAATACCTACACCGCTATTTCTATAAACATGAAAATAGCCACACTGCAATCTGTATAAACATGGAAATATCTACACTGCCATCTGTATAAACATGGAAATATCTACACTGCCATCTGTATGCAAATGGAAATATCTACACAGTCATCGGTATAAACATTGAAATATCTCCACCGCTATCTGTCTAATCATGGAAATATCTCCACCGCTATCTGTATAAACTTGGAAATATCTACACCGCTATCTGTATAAACATGGAAATGTCTACACCGCTATCTGTATAAACATGGATATAGCTACTCCGCTATCTGTATAAACATGGGAATATTTACATCGCTATCTGTATAAACATGGAAATATTTCCACCGCAATCTGTGTAAACATAGAAATATCTACACCGCTATCTTTATAAACATGGAAATATCTACACCGCAATCTGTATATACATGGATATTTCTACACCGCTATCTGTATAAACATGGAAATATCTACAACGCTATCTGTATAAACATGGAAATATCTACACCGCTATCTGTATAAACATGGAAATATCTACACCACTATCTGTATAAACGTGGAAATAGGTAAACCGCAATCGGTGCAAATATGGAAATATCTACACCTCTATCTCTGTAAATATGGAAATATCTACACCGCTATCTGTATAAACATGGAAATATGTACACCGCTATCTGTATAAACATGGAAATATATACACCACGATCTGTATAAACATGGATATATCTACACCGCTATCTGTATAAACATGGAAACATCTACACCGCTATCTGTATAAACATGGAAATATCTACACCGCTATCTGTATTACTATGGAAATATCTACACCGCTATCTCTATAAACATGGAAATGTCTACACCACTGTCTGTATAAACATGGAAATATCTTCATGGCTATCTCTCTAAACATGGAAATATCTACACCGCCATATGTATAAACATGGAAATACCTACACAGTCATCTGTATAAACATGGAAATATCTACCCCACTATCTGTATAAACATGGAAATATCTACACTGCAATTTGTATAAACATGGAAATAACTACACAGCCATCTCTATAAACATGGAAATATCTACATCGCTGTCTGTATAAACATGGAAATATCCACATCGCTATCTGCGTAACATGGAAATATTTACACCGCCATCTGTAAAAAACATGGAAATATCTACACAGTCATCTGTATAAACATGGAAATATCTACACCCCCATCTGTAAAAACATGGAAATATCTACACCGCTGTCTCTACAAACATGGAAATACCTGCACCGCTATCTGTAAAAACACGGAAATATCGACACCGCTATCTTTATAAACTTGGAAATATCTACACTGCCATCTCCATAAACATGAAAATATGTCCACCGCTATCTGTATAAACTTGAAAATATGTCCACCGCTATCTGTATATACATGGAAATATCTACACCGCTATCTGTATAAACATGGAAATAACTAAACTGCTATCTCTATAAACATTGAAATATCAACACTGCCTTCTGGATATACGTGGAAATAACTACACAGTCATCTGTGTAAACATGGAAATATCTACACAGCCATCTCTATAAACATGGAAATACCTACACCGCTATTTCTATAAACATGAAAATAGCCACACAGCAATCTGTATAAACATGGAAATATCTACACTGCCATCTGTATAAACATGGAAATATCTACACTGCCATCTGTATAAACATGGAAATATCTACACTGCCATCTGTATGCAAATGGAAATATCTACACAGTCATCGGTATAAACATTGAAATATCTCCACCGCTATCTGTCTAATCATGGAAATATCTCCACCGCTATCTGTGTAAACTTGGAAATATCTACACCGCTATCTGTATAAACATGGAAATGTCTACACCGCTATCTGTATAAACATGGATATAGCTACTCCGCTATCTGTATAAACATGGGAATATTTACATCGCTATCTGTATAAACATGGAAATATTTCCACCGCAATCTGTGTAAACATAGAAATATCTACACCGCTATCTTTATAAACATGGAAATATCTACACCGCAATCTGTATATACATGGATATTTCTACACCGCTATCTGTATAAACATGGAAATATCTACAACGCTATCTGTATAAACATGGAAATATCTACACCGCTATCTGTATAAACATGGAAATATCTACACCACTATCTGTATAAACGTGGAAATAGGTAAACCGCAATCGGTGCAAATATGGAAATATCTACACCTCTATCTCTGTAAATATGGAAATATCTACACCGCTATCTGTATAAACATGGAAATATGTACACCGCTATCTGTATAAACATGGAAATATATACACCACGATCTGTATAAACATGGATATATCTACACCGCTATCTGTATAAACATGGAAACATCTACACCGCTATCTGTATAAACATGGAAATATCTACACCGCTATCTGTATTACTATGGAAATATCTACACCGCTATCTCTATAAACATTTAAATGTCTACACCACTGTCTGTATAAACATGGAAATATCTTCATGGCTATCTCTCTAAACATGGAAATATCTACACCGCCATATGTATAAACATGGAAATACCTACACAGTCATCTGTATAAACATGGAAATATCTACCCCACTATCTGTATAAACATGGAAATATCTACACTGCAATTTGTATAAACATGGAAATAACTACACAGCCATCTCTATAAACATGGAAATATCTACATCGCTGTCTGTATAAACATGGAAATATCCACATCGCTATCTGCGTAACATGGAAATATTTACACCGCCATCTGTAAAAAACATGGAAATATCTACACAGTCATCTGTATAAACATGGAAATATCTACACCCCCATCTGTAAAAACATGCAAATATCTACACCGCTGTCTCTACAAACATGGAAATACCTGCACCGCTATCTGTAAAAACACGGAAATATCGACACCGCTATCTTTATAAACTTGGAAATATCTACACTGCCATCTCCATAAACATGAAAATATGTCCACCGCTATCTGTATAAACTTGAAAATATGTCCACCGCTATCTGTATATACATGGAAATATCTACACCGCTATCTGTATAAACATGGAAATAACTAAACTGCTATCTCTATAAACATTGAAATATCAACACTACCTTCTGGATATACGTGGAAATAACTACACAGTCATCTGTGTAAACATGGAAATATCTACACAGCCATCTCTATAAACATGGAAATACCTACACCGCTATTTCTATAAACATGAAAATAGCCACACAGCAATCTGTATAAACATGGAAATATCTACACTGCCATCTGTATAAACATGGAAATATCTACACTGCCATCTGTATGCAAATGGAAATATCTACACAGTCATAGGTATAAACATTGAAATATCTCCACCGCTATCTGTCTAATCATGGAAATATCTCCACCGCTATCTGTGTAAACTTGGAAATATCTACACCGCTATCTGTATAAACATGGAAATGTCTACACCGCTATCTGTATAAACATGGATATAGCTACTCCGCTATCTGTATAAAAATGGGAATATTTACATCGCTATCTGTATAAACATGGAAATATTTCCACCGCAATCTGTGTAAACATAGAAATATCTACACCGCTATCTTTATAAACATGGAAATATCTACACCGCAATCTGTATATACATGGATATTTCTACACCGCTATCTGTATAAACATGGAAATATCTACAACGCTATCTGTATAAACATGGAAATATCTACACCGCTATCTGTATAAACATGGAAATATCTACACCACTATCTGTATAAACGTGGAAATAGGTAAACCGCAATCGGTGCAAATATGGAAAAATATCTACACCTCTATCTCTGTAAATATGGAAATATCTACACCGCTATCTGTATAAACATGGAAATATGTACACCGCTATCTGTATAAACATGGAAATATATACACCACGATCTGTATAAACATGGATATATCTACACCGCTATCTGTATAAACATGGAAACATCTACACCGTTATCTGTATAAACATGGAAATATCTACACCGCTATCTGTATAACTATGGAAATATCTACACCGCTATCTCTATAAACATGGAAATGTCTATACCACTGTCTGTATAAACATGGAAATATCTTCATGGCTATCTCTCTAAACATGGAAATATCTACACCGCCATATGTATAAACATGGAAATACCTACACAGTCATCTGTATAAACATGGAAATATCTACCCCACTATCTGTATAAACATGGAAATATCTACACTGCAATATGTATAAACATGGAAATAACTACACAGCCATCTCTATAAACATGGAAATATCTACATCGCTGTCTGTATAAACATGGAAATATCCACACCTCTATCTGCGTAACATGGAAATATTTACACCGCCATCTGTAAAAAACATGGAAATATCTACACAGTCATCTGTATAAACATGGAAATATCTACACCCCCATCTGTAAAAACATGGAAATATCTACACCGCTGTCTCTACAAACATGGAAATACCTGCACCGCTATCTGTATAAACACGGAAATATCGACACCGCTATCTTTATAAACTTGGAAATATCTACACTGCCATCTCTATAAACATGAAAATATGTCCACCGCTATCTGTATAAACTTGAAAATATGTCCACCGCTATCTGTATATACATGGAAATATCTACACCGCTATCTGTATAAACATGGAAATAACTAAACTGCTATCTCTATAAACATTGAAATATCAACACTGCCTTCTGGATATACGTGGAAATAACTACACAGTCATCTGTGTAAACATGGAAATATCTACACAGCCATCTCTATAAACATGGAAATACCTACATCGCTATTTCTATAAACATGAAAATAGCCACACAGCAATCTGTATAAACATGGAAATATCTACACTGCCATCTGTATAAACATGGAAATATCTACACTGCCATCTGTGTACAAATGGAAATACCTACACAGTCATCTGTATAAACATTGAAATATCTCCACCGCTATCTGTCTAATCATGGAAATATCTACACTGCTATCTGTATAAACATGGAAATGTCTACACTGCTATCTGAATAAACATGGATATATCTACTCCGCTATCTGTATAAACATGGAAATATTTACATCGCTATCTGTATAAACATGGAAATATTTGCACCGCAATCTGTGTAAACATAGAAATATCTACACCGCTATCTTTATAAACATGGAAATATCTACACCGTAATCTGTGTAAACATGGATATATCTACACCGCTATCTGTATAAACTTGGAAATATCTACACAACTATCTGTATAAACATGGAAATATCTACACCGCTACCTGTATAAACATGGAAATATCTACACCACTATCTGTATAAACGTGGAAACATGTACACAGCAATCTGTGCAAATATGGAAATATCTACACCTCTATCTCTGTAAATATGGAAATATCTACACCGCTATCTGTATAAACATGGAAATATCTACACCGATATCTGTATAAACATGGAAATATATACACCATGATCTGCGTAAACATGGGTATATCTACACCGCTATCTGTATAAACATGGAAATATCTACACCGCTATCTCTATAAACATGGAAATGTCAACACCGCTATCTGTATAAACATGGAAAAATCTACACCGCAATCTGTATATACATGGATATATCTACACCGCGATCTGTATAAACATGGAAATATCTACAACGCTATCTGTATAAACATGGAAATATCTACACCGCTATCTGTATAAACATGGAAATATGTACACCACTATCTGTATAAACGTGGAAATAGGTAAACCACAATCGGTGCAAATATGTAAATATCTACACCTCTATCTCTGTAAATATGGAAATATCTACACCGCTATCTGTATAAACATGGAAATATCTACACCACTATCTGTATAAACGTGGAAATATGTACACCGCAATCTGGGCAAATATGGAAATATCTACACCTCTATCTCTGTAAATATGGAAATATCTACACCGCTATCTGTATAAACATGGAAATATCTACACCGCTATCTGTATAAACATGGAAATATATACACCACGATCTGTATAAACATGGATATATCTACACCGCTATCTGTATAAACATGGAAACATCTACACCGCTATCTGTATAAACATGGAAATATCTACACCGCTATCTGTATAACTATAGAAATATCTACACCGCCATCTCTATAAACATGGAAATGTCTACACCACTGTCTGTATAAACATGGAAATATCTTCATGGCTATCTCTCTAAACATGGAAATATCTACACCGCCATAAGTATAATCATGGAAATACCTACACAGTCATCTGTATAAACATGGAAATATCTACCCCACTATCTGTATATACATGGAAATAACTACACAGCCATCTCTATAAACATGGAAATATCTACATCGCTGTCTGTATAAACATGGAAATATCCACACCGCTATCTGCGTAACATGGAAATATTTACACCGCCATCTGTAAAAAACATGGAAATATCTACACAGTCATCTGTATAAACATGGAAATATCTACACCCCCATCTGTAAAAACATGGAAATATCTACACCGCTGTCTCTACAAACATGGAAATACCTGCACCGCTATCTGTATAAACACGGAAATATCGACACCGCTATCTTTATAAACTTGGAAATATCTACACTGCCATCTCTATAAACATGAAAATATGTCCACCGCTATCTGTATAAACTTGAAAATATGTCCACCGCTATCTGTATATACATGGAAATATCTACACCGCTATCTGTATAAACATGGAAATATCTAGACCGCTATCTGTATAAACATGGAAATATCTACACCGCCATCTGTATAAACATGGAAATATGTACACAGTCATCTGTATAAACATGGAAATAACTACACCGCTATGTGTATAAAAATGGAAATATCTACACCGTTATCTATACAAACATGGAAATATCTAGACAGCTATCTGTATAAACATTCAAATATTTACATTGCTATCTGTAAAAACATGGAAATATCTCCTCCGCTATCTCTATAAACATGGAAATATCTACACCGCTATCTGTATAAACATGGAAATATCTACACCGCTATCTGTATAAACAAGCAAATATCTACAGCGCTATCTATATAAACATGGAAATATCTACACCACTATCTGTATAAACATGGAAATATCTACACCGCTATCTGTATAAAAATGTTAATATCTACACCGCTATCTGTATAAACATGGATATATCTACACCGCTATCTGTATAAACATGGAAATATCTACACTGCTATCTGTATAAACATGGAAATATCTACACTGCCATCTGTATAAACATGGAAATATCTACACTGCCATCTGTATACAATTGGAAATATCTACACAGTCATCTGTATAAACATTGAAATATCTCCACCGCTATCTGTCTAATCATGGAAATATCTCCACCGCTATCTGTATAAACATGGAAATATCTACACCGCTATCTGTATAAACATGGAAATGTCTACACTGCTATCTGAATAAACATGGATATATCTACTCCGCTATCTGTATAAACATGGAAATATTTACATCGCTATCTGTATAAACATGGAAATATTTCCACCGCAATCTGTGTAAACATAGAAATATCTACACCGCTATCTTTATAAACATGGAAATATCTACACCGCAATCTGTGTAAACATGGATATATCTACACCGCTATCTGTATAAACTTGGAAATATCTACACAACTATCTGTATAAACATGGAAATATCTACACCGCTACCTGTATAAACATGGAAATATCTACACCACTATGTGTATAAACGTGGAAACCTGTACACCGCAGTCTGTGCAAATATGGAAATATCTACACCTCTATCTATGTAAATATGGAAATATCTACACCGCTATCTGTATAAACATGGAAATATCTACACCGCTATCTGTATCAACATGGAAATATATACACCACAATCTGTGTAAACATGGGTATATCTACACCGCTATCTGTATAAACATGGAAATATCTACACCGCTATCTCTATAAACATGGAAATGTCAACACCGCTATCTGTATAAACATGGAAATATCTACATGGCTATCCCTAAAAACATGGAAATATCTTCACCGCCTTCTGTATAAACATGGAAATATCTACACCGCTATCTGTATCAACATGGAAATATATACACCACAATCTGTGTAAACATGGGTATATCTCCACCACTATCTGTCTAATCATGGAAATATCTCCACCGCTATCTGTATAAACATGGAAATATCTACACCGCTATCTGTATAAACATGGAAATGTCTACACCGCTATCTGTATAAACATGGATATACCTACTCCGCTATCTGTATAAACATGGGAATATTTACATCGCTAACTGTATAAACATGGAAATATTTCCACCGCAATCTGTGTAAACATAGAAATATCTACACTGCTATCTTTATAAACATGGAAATATCTACACCGCAATCTGTATATACATGGATATATCTTCACCGCTATCTATATAAATATGGAAATATCTACAACGCTATCTGTATAAACATGGAAATATCTACACCGCTATCTGTATAAACACGGAAATATGTACACCACTATCTGTATAAACGTGGAAATAGGTAAACCACAATCGGTGCAAATATGGAAATATCTACACCTCTATCTCTGTAAATATGGAAATATCTACACCGCTATCTGTATAAACATGGAAATATCTACACCACTATCTGTATAAACGTGGAAATATGTACACCGCAATCTGTGCAAATATGGAAATATCTTCACCTCTATCTCTGTAAATATGGAAATATCTACACCGCTATCTCTATAAACATGGAAATATCTACAGCGCTATCTGTATAAACATGGAAATATATACACCACGATCTGTATAAACATGGATATATCTACACCGCTATCTGTATAAACATGGAAACATCTACACCGCTATCTGTATAAACATGGAAATATCTACACCGCTATCTGTATAACTCTGGAAATATCTACACCGCCATCTCTGTAAACATGGATGTGTCTACACCACTGTCTGTATAAACATGGAAATATCTTCATGGCTATCTCTCTAAACATGGAAATATCTACACCGCCATAAGTATAATCATGGAAATACCTACACAGTCATCGGTATAAACATGGAAATATCTACCCCGCAATCTGTATAAACATGGAAAAACTACACAGCCATCTCTATAAACATGGAAATATCTACATCGCTGTCTGTATAAACATGGAAATATCCACACCGCTATCTGCGTAACATGGAAATATTTACACCGCCATCTGTAAAAAACATGGAAATATCTACACAGTCATCTGTATAAACATGGAAATATCTACAACCCCATCTGTAAAAACATGGAAATATCTACACCGCTGTCTCTACAAACATGGAAATACCTGCACCGCTATCTGTATAAACACGGAAATATCGACACCGCTATCTTTATAAACTTGGAAATATCTACACTGCCATCTCTATAAACATGAAAATATGTCCACCGCTATCTGTATAAACTTGAAAATATGTCCACCGCTATCTGTATATACATGGAAATACCTACACCGCTATCTGTATAAACATGGAAATATCTACACCGCCATCTGTATAAACATGGAAATATGTACACAGTCATGTGTATAAACATGGAAATAACTACACCGCTATGTGTATAAAAATGGAAATATCTACACCGTTATCTATATAAACATGGAAATATCTAGACCGCTATCTGTATAAACATTCAAATATTTACATTGCTATCTGTAAAAACATGGAAATATCTCCTCCGCTATCTCTATAAACATGGAAATATCTACACCGCTATCTGTATAAACATGGAAATATCTACACCGCTATCTGTATAAACAAGCAAATATCTACAGCGCTATCTATATAAACATGGAAATATCTCCACCGCTATCTGCATAAACATGGAAATATCTACACCGCTATCTTTATAAACATGGAAATATCTACACTGCAATCTCTATAAACATGGAAACATCTACAACAGTATCTGTGTAAAAATGGGAATATCTTCAAAGCTGTCGGTTTAAATATGGAAATATGTACACAGCAATCTGTGTGAATATGGAAATATCTACACCTCTGTCTCTGTAAACATGGAAATATCTACACCACTATCTGTATAAACCTGGAAATATCTACACCGCTATCTGTATAAACATGGAAATATATACACCACAATCTGTATAAACATGGATATATCTACACCGCTATCTGTATAAACATGTTAATATCTACACTGCTATCTGTATAAACATGGAAATATCTACTCCGCTATCTGCATAAATATGGAAATATCTACACCGCTATCTCTATAAACATGGAAATGTCAACACCGCTATCTGTATAAACATGGAAATATCTACATGGCTATCCCTAAAAACATGGAAATATCTTCACCGCCTTCTGTATAAACATGGAAATATCTACACTGCCATCTGTATAAACATGGAAATAACTAAACTGCTATCTCTATAAACATTGAAATATCAACACTGTCTTCTGGATATACATGGAAGTATCTACACAGTCATCTGTGTAAACATGGAAATATCTACACAGCCATCTCTATAAACATGGAAATACCTACATCGCTATTTCTATAAACATGAAAATAGCCACACAGCAATCTGTATAAACATGGAAATAGCTACACTGCCATCTGTATAAACATGGAAATATCTACACTGCCATCTGCATACAAATGGAAATATCTACACAGTCATCTGTATAAACATTGAAATATCTCCACCGGTATCTGTCTAATCATGGAAATATCTCCACCGCTATCTGTATAAACATGGAAATATCTACACCGCTATCTGTATAAACATGGAAATGTCTACACTGCTATCTGTATAAACATGGATATATCTACTCCGCTATCTGTATAAACATGGAAATATTTACATCGCTATCTGTATAAACATGGAAATATTTCCACCGCAATCTGTGTAAACATAGAAATATCTACACCGCTATCTTTATAAACATGGAAATATCTACACCGCAATCTGTATAAACATGGAAATATCTACACCGCTACCTGTACAAACATTGGAAATATCTACACCACTATATGTATAAACGTGGAAACATGTACACCGCAATCTGTGCAAATATGGAAATATCTACACCTCTATCTCTGTAAATATGGAAATATCTACACCGCTATCTGTATAAACATGGAAATATCTACACCGCTATCTGTATAAACACGGAAATATATACACCACGATCTGTGTAAGCATGGGTATATCTACACCGCTATCTGTATAAACATGGAAATATCTACACCGCTATCTCTATAAACATGGAAATGTCAACACCGCTATCTGTATAAACATGGAAATGTCTACATGGCTATCCCTAAAAACATGGAAATATCTTCACCGCCTTCTGTATAAACATGGAAATATCTACACTGCCATCTGTATAAACATGGAAATAACGAAACTGCTATCTCTATAAACATTGAAATATCGACACTGCCTTCTGGATATACATGGAAATACCTACACAGTCATCTGTGTAAACATGGAAATATCTACACAGCCATCTCTATAAACACGGAAATACCTACATCGCTATTTCTATAAACATGAAAATAGCCACACAGCAATCTGTATAAACATGGAAATATCTACACTGCCATCTGTATAAACATGGAAATATCTACACTGCCATCTGTATACAAATGGAAATGTCTACACAGTCATCGGTATAAACATTGAAATATCTCCACCACTATCTGTCTAATCATGGAAATATCTCCACCGCTATCTGTATAAACATGGAAATATCTACACCGCTATCTGTATAAACATGGAAATGTCTACACCGCTATCTGTATAAACATGGATATACCTACTCCGCTCTCTGTAGAAACATGGAAATATTTCCACCACAATCTGTGTAAACATAGAAATATCTACACCGCTATCTTTATATACATGGAAATATCTACACCGCAATCTGTATATACATGGATATATCTACACCGCTGTCTGTATAAACATGGAAATATCTACAACGCTATCTGTATAAATATGGAAATATCTACACCGCTATCTGTATAAACATGGAAATATGTACACCACTATCTGTATAAACGTGGAAATAGGTAAACCACAATCGGTGCAAATATGGAAATATCTACACCTCTATCTCTGTAAATATGGAAATATCTACACCGCTATCTGTATAAACATGGAAATATCTACACCGCTATCTGTATAAACATGGAAATATATACACCACGATCTGTGTAAACATGGGTATATCTACACCGCTATCTGTATAAACATGGAAATATCTACACCGCTATCTCTATAAACATGGAAATGTCAACACCGCTATCTGTATAAACATGGAAATATCTACATGGCTATCCCTAAAAACATGGAAATATCTTCACCACCTTCTGTATAAACATGGAAATATCTACACTGCCATCTGTATAAACATGGAAATAACTAAACTGCTATTTCTATAAACATTGAAATATCGACACTGCCTTCTGGATATACATGGAAATACCTACACAGTCATCTGTGTAAATATGGAAATATCTACACAGCCATCTCTATAAACATGGAAATACCTACATCGCTATTTCTATAAACATGAAAATAGCCACACAGCAATCTGTATAAACATGGAAATATCTACACTGCCATCTGTATAAACATGGAAATATCTACACTGCCATCTGTATACAAATGGAAATATCTACACAGTCATCGGTATAAACATTGAAATATCTCCACCACTATCTGTCTAATCATGGAAATATCTCCACCGCTATCTGTATAAACATGGAAATATCTACACCGCTATCTGTATAAACATGGAAATGTCTACACCGCTATCTGTATAAACATGGATATACCTACTCCGCTATCTGTATAAACATGGGAATATTTACTTGGCTATCTGTATAAACATGGAAATATTTCCACCGCAATCTTTGTAAACATAGAAATATCTACACCGCTATCTTTATAAACATGGAAATATCAACACCGCAATCTGTATATACATGGATATATCTACACCGCTATCTGTATAAACATGGAAATATCTACAACGCTATCTGTATAAACATGGAAATATCTACACCGCTATCTGTATAAACATGGAAATATCTACACCACTATCTGTATAAACGTGGAAATATGTACACCGCAATCTGTGCAAATATGGAAATATCTACACCTCTATCTCTGTAAATATGGAAATATCTACACCGCTATCTGTATAAACTTGGAAATATCTACACCGCTATCTGTATAAACATGGAAATATATACACCACGATCTGTATAAACATGGATATATCTACACCGCTATCTGTATAAACATGGAAACATCTACACCGCTATCTGTATAAACATGGAAATATCTACACCGCTATCTGTATAACTATGGAAATATCTACACCGCCATCTCTATAAACATGGAAATGTCTACACCACTGTCTGTATAAACATGGAAATATCTTCATGGCTATCTCTCTAAACATGGAAATATCTACACCGCCATAAGTATAATCATGGAAATACCTACACAGTCATCTGTATAAACATGGAAATATCTACTCCACTCTCTGTATAAACATGGAAATATCTACACTGCAATCTGTATAAACATGGAAATAACTACACAGCCATCTCTATAAACATGCAAATATCTACATCGCTGTCTGTATAAACACGGAAATATCCACACCGCTATCTGCGTAACATGGAAATATTTACACCGCCATCTGTAAAAAACATGGAAATATCTACACAGTCATCTGTATAAACATGGAAATATCTACACCCCCATCTGTAAAAACTTGGAAATATCTACACCGCTGTCTCTACAAACATGGAAATACCTGCACCGCTATCTGTATAAACACGGAAATATCGACACCGCTATCTTTATAAACTTGGAAATATCTACACTGCCATCTCTATAAACATGAAAATATGTCCACCGCTATCTGTATAAACTTGAAAATATGTCCACCGCTATCTGTATATACATGGAAATATCTACACCTCTATCTGTATAAACATGGAAATATCTACACCGCTATCTGTATAAACATGGAAATATCTAGACAGCTATCTGTATAAACATGGAAATATCTACACCGCCATCTGTATAAACATGGAAATATGTACACAGTCATCTGCATAAACATGGAAATAACTACACCGCTATGTGTATAAAAATGGAAATATCTACACCGTTATCTATATAAACATGGAAATATCTAGACCGCTATCTGTATAAACATTCAAATATTTACATTGCTATCTGTAAAAACATGGAAATATCTCCTCCGCTATCTCTATAAACATGGAAATATCTACACCGCTATCTGTATAAACATGGAAATATCTACACCGCTATCTGTATAAACAAGTAAATATCTACAGCGCTATCTATATAAACATGGAAATATCTCCACTGCTACCTGCATAAACATGGAAATATCTCTACCGCTATCTGTATAAACATGGAAATATCTACACCGCTATCTGTATAAACATGGAAATGTCTACACTGCTATCTGTATAAACATGGATATATCTTCTCCGCTATCTGTATAAACATGGAAATATTTACATCGCTATCTGTATAAACATGGAAATATTTCCACTGCAATCTGTGTAAACATAGAAATATCTACACCGCTATCTTTATAAACATGGAAATATCTACACCGCTATCTGTGTAAACATGGAAATATCTACACGGCAGTCTGTATATACATGGATATAACTACACGGCTATCTGTATAAACATGGAAATATCTACACCGCTATCTGTATAAACATGGAAATATCTACACCGCTATCTGTATACACATGGAAATATCTACACCACTATCTGTATAAACGTGGAAATATGTAAACCGCAATCGGTGCAAATATGGAAATATCTACACCTCTATCTCTGTAAATATGGTAATATCTACACCGCTATCTGCATAAACATGGAAATATATACACCACGATCTGTATAAACATGGATATATCTACACCGCTATCTGTATAAACATGGAAACATCTACACCGCTATCTGTATAAACATGGAAATATCTACACCGCTATCTGTATAACTATGGAAATATCTACACCGCTATCTCTATAAACATGGAAATGTCTACACCACTGTCTGTATAAACATGGAAATATCTTCATGGCTATCTCTCTAAACATGGAAATATCTACACCGCCATACGTATAAAGATGGAAATACCTACACAGTCATCTGTATAAACATGGAAATATCTACCCGACTATCTGTATAAACATGGAAATATCTACACTGCAATCTGTATAAACATGGAAATAACTACACAGCCATCTCTCTAAACATGGAAATATCTACATCGCTGTCTGTATAAACATGGAAATATCCACACCGCTATCTGAGTAACATGGAAATATTTACACCGCCATCTGTAAAAAACATGGAAATATCTACACAGTCATCTGTATAAACATGGAAATATCTACACCCCCATCTGTAAAAACATGGAAATATCTACACCGCTGTCTCTACAAACATGGAAATACCTGCACCGCTATCTGTATAAACACGGAAATATCGACACCGCTATCTTTATAAACTTGGAAATATCTACACTGCCATCTCTATAAACATGAAAATATGTCGACCGCTATCTGTATAAACTTGAAAATATGTCCACCGCTATCTGTATAAACATGGAAATATCTACACTGCTATCTGTAGAAACATGGAAATATCTACACCGCTGTCTGTATAAACATGGAAATATCTAGACCGCTATCTGTATAAACATGGAAATATCTAAACCGCCATCTGTATATACATGGAAATATGTACACAGTCATCTGTATAAACATGGAAATAACTACACCGCAATGTGTATAAAAATGGAAATATCTACACCGTTTTCTATATAAACATGGAAATATCTAGACCGCTATCTGTATAAACATTCAAATATTTACATTGCTATCTGTAAAAACATGGAAATATCTCCTCCGCTATCTCTACAAACATGGAAATATCTACACCGCTATCTGTATAAACATGGAAATATCTACACCGCTATCTGTATAAACAAGCAAATATCTACAGCGCTATCTATATAAACATGGAAATATCTCCACCGCTATCTGCATAAACATGGAAATATCTACACCGCTATCTTTATAAACATGGAAATATCTACACTGCAATCTCTATAAACATGGAAACATCTACAACAGTATCTGTGTAAACATGGGCATATCTTCAGAGCTGTCGGTTTAAATATGGAAATATGTACACAGCAATCTGTGTGAATATGGAAATATCTACACCTCTGTCTCTGTAAACATGGAAATATCTACACCACTATCTGTATAAACCTGGAAATATCTACACCGCTATCTGTATAAACATGGAAATATCTACACCACAATCTGTATAAACATGGATATATCTACACCGCTATCTGTATGAACATGTTAATATCTACACTGCTATCTGTATAAACATGGAAATATCTACTCCGCTATCTGAATAAATATGGAAATATCTACACCGCTATCTCTACAAACATGGAAATGTCAACACCTCTATCTGTATAAACATGGAAATATCTACATGGCTATCCCTAAAAACATGGAAATATCTGCACCGCCTTCTGTATAAACATGGAAATATCAACACTGCCATCTGTATAAACATGGAAATAACTAAACTGCTATCTCTATAAACATTGAAATATCAACACTGCCTTCTGGATATACATGGAAATACCTACACAGTCATCTGTGTAAACATGGAAATATCTACACAGCCATCTCTATAAACATGGAAATACCTATATCGCTATTTCTATAAACATGAAAATAGCCACACAGCAATCTGTATAAACATGGAAATATCTACACTGCCATCTGTATAAACATGGAAATATCTACACTGCCATCTGTATACAAATGGAAATATCTACACAGTCATCTGTATAAACATTGAAATATCTCCACCGCTATCTGCCTAATCATGGAAATATCTCCACCGCTATCTGTATAAACATGGAAATATCTACATCGCTATCTGTATAAACATGGAAATGTCTACACTGCTATCTGTATAAACATGGATATATCTTCTCCGCTATCTGTATAAACATGGAAATATTTACATTGTTATCTGTATAAACATGGAAATATTTCCACCGCTATCTGTGTAAACATAGAAATATCTACAACGCTATCTTTATAAACATGGAAATATCTACACCGCAATCTGTGTAAACATGGAAATATCTACACCGCAATCTGTATATACATGGATATATCTACACCGCTATCTGTATAAACATGGAAATATCTACACCGCTATCTGTATAAACATGGAAATATATACACCACGATCTGTATAAACATGGATATATCTACACCGCTATCTGTATAAACATGGAAACATCTACACCGCTATCTGTATAAACATGGAAATATCTACACCGCTATCTGTATAACTATGGAAATATCTACACCGCTATCTCTATAAACATGGAAATGTCTACACCACTGTCTGTATAAACATGGAAATATCTTCATGGCTATCTCTCTAAACATGGAAATATCTACACCGCCATATGTATAAAGATGGAAATACCTACACAGTCATCTGTATAAACATGGAAATATCTACCCCACTATCTGTATAAACATGGAAATATCTACACTGCAATCTGTATAAACATGGAAATAACTACACAGCCATCTCTATAAACATGGAAATATCTACATCGCTGTCTGTATAAACATGGAAATATCCACACCGCTATCTGCGTAACATGGAAATATTTACACCGCCATCTGTAAAAAACATGGAAATATCTACA
Source organism: Pan troglodytes (assembly GCF_028858775.2). NCBI lineage: Eukaryota > Metazoa > Chordata > Mammalia > Primates > Hominidae > Pan > Pan troglodytes. The sequence continues at coordinate 2,645,063 of NC_072406.2, forward strand.
CAGTCATCTGTATAAACATGGAAATATCTACACCCCCATCTGTAAAAACATGGAAATATCTACACCGCTGTCTCTACAAACATGGAAATACCTGCACCGCTATCTGTATAAACACGGAAATATCGACACCGCTATCTTTATAAACTTGGAAATATCTACACTGCCATCTCTATAAACATGAAAATATGTCCACCGCTATCTGTATAAACTTGAAAATATGTCCACCGCTATCTGTATAAACATGGAAATATCTACACCGCTATCTGTATAAACATGGAAATATCTACACCGCTATCTGTATAAACATGGAAATATCTAGACCGCTATCTGTATAAACATGGAAATATCTACACCGCCATCTGTATATACATGGAAATATGTACACAGTCATCTGTATAAACATGGAAATAACTACACCGCAATGTGTATAAAAATGGAAATATCTACACCGTTATCTATATAAACATGGAAATATCTAGACCGCTATCTGTATAAACATTCAAATGTTTACATTGCTATCTGTAAAAACATGGAAATATCTCCTCCGCTATCTCTACAAACATGGAAATATCTACACCTCTATCTGTATAAACATGGAAATATCTACACCGCTATCTGTATAAACAAGCAAATATCTACAGCGCTATCTATATAAACATGGAAATATCTCCACCGCTATCTGCATAAACATGGAAATATCTACACCGCTATCTTTATAAACATGGAAATATCTACACTGCAATCTCTATAAACATGGAAACATCTACAACAGTATCTGTGTAAACATGGGAATATCTTCAGAGCTGTCGGTTTAAATATGGAAATATGTACACAGCAATCTGTGTGAATATGGAAATATCTACACCTCTGTCTCTGTAAACATGGAAATATCTACACCACTATCTGTATAAACCTGGAAATATCTACACCGCTATCTGTATAAACATGGAAATATCTACACCACAATCTGTATAAACATGGATATATCTACACCGCTATCTGTATAAACATGTTAATATCTACACTGCTATCTGTATAAACATGGAAATATCTACTCCGCTATCTGCATAAATATGGAAATATCTACACCGCTATCTCTACAAACATGGAAATGTCAACACCGCTATCTGTATAAAAATGGAAGTATCTATATGGCTATCCCTAAAAACATGGAAATATCTTCACCGCCTTCTGTATAAACATGGAAATATCAACACTGCCATCTGTATAAACATGGAAATAACTAAACTGCTATCTCTATAAACATTGAAATATCAACACTGCCTTCTGGATATACATGGAAATACCTACACAGTCATCTGTGTAAACATGGAAATATCTACACAGCCATCTCTATAAACATGGAAATACCTACATCGCTATTTCTATAAACATGAAAATAGCCACACAGCAATCTGTATAAACATGGAAATATCTACACTGCCATCTGTATAAACATGGAAATATCTACACTGCCATCTGTATAAACATGGAAATATCTACACTGCCATCTGTATACAAATGGAAATATCTACACAGTCATTTGTATAAACATTGAAATATCTCCACCGCTATCTGCCTAATCATGGAAATATCTCCACCGCTATCTGTATAAACATGGAAATATCTACACCGCTATCTCTATAAACATGGAAATGTCAACACCGCTATCTGTATAAACATGGAAATATCTACATGGCTATCCCTAAAAACATGGAAATATCTTCACCGCCTTCTGTATAAACATGGAAATATCTACACTGCCATCTGTATAAACATGGAAATAACTAAACTGCTATTTCTATAAACATTGAAATATCGACACTGCCTTCTGGATATACATGGAAATACCTACACAGTCATCTGTGTAAATATGGAAATATCTACACAGCCATCTCTATAAACATGGAAATACCTACATCGCTATTTCTATAAACATGAAAATAGCCACACAGCAATCTGTATAAACATGGAAATATCTACACTGCCATCTGTATAAACATGGAAATATCTACACTGCCATCTGTATACAAATGGAAATATCTACACAGTCATCGGTATAAACATTGAAATATCTCCACCACTATCTGTCTCATCATGGAAATATCTCCACCGCTATCTGTATAAACATGGAAATATCTACACCGCTATCTGTATAAACATGGAAATGTCTACACCGCTATCTGTATAAACATGGATATACCTACTCCGCTATCTGTATAAACATGGGAATATTTACTTGGCTATCTGTATAAACATGGAAATATTTCCACCGCAATCTTTGTAAACATAGAAATATCTACACCGCTATCTTTATAAACATGGAAATATCAACACCGCAATCTGTATATACATGGATATATCTACACCACTATCTGTATAAACATGGAAATATCTACAACGCTATCTGTATAAACATGGAAATATCTACACCGCTATCTGTATAAACATGGAAATATCTACACCACTATCTGTATAAACGTGGAAATATGTACACCGCAATCTGTGCAAATATGGAAATATCTACACCTCTATCTCTGTAAATATGGAAATATCTACACCGCTATCTGTATAAACTTGGAAATATCTACACCGCTATCTGTATAAACATGGAAATATATACACCACGATCTGTATAAACATGGATATATCTACACCGCTATCTGTATAAACATGGAAACATCTACACCGCTATCTGTATAAACATGGAAATATCTACACCGCTATCTGTATAACTATGGAAATATCTACACCGCCATCTCTATAAACATGGAAATGTCTACACCACTGTCTGTATAAACATGGAAATATCTTCATGGCTATCTCTCTAAACATGGAAATATCTACACCGCCATAAGTATAATCATGGAAATACCTACACAGTCATCTGTATAAACATGGAAATATCTACCCCACTCTCTGTATAAACATGGAAATATCTACACTGCAATCTGTATAAACATGGAAATAACTACACAGCCATCTCTATAAACATGCAAATATCTACATCGCTGTCTGTATAAACACGGAAATATCCACACCGCTATCTGCGTAACATGGAAATATTTACACCGCCATCTGTAAAAAACATGGAAATATCTACACAGTCATCTGTGTAAACATGGAAATATCTACACCCCCATCTGTAAAAACATGGAAATATCTACACCGCTGTCTCTACAAACATGGAAATACCTGCACCGCTATCTGTATAAACACGGAAATATCGACACCGCTATCTTTATAAACTTGGAAATATCTACACTGCCATCTCTATAAACATGAAAATATGTCCACCGCTATCTGTATAAACTTGAAAATATGTCCACCGCTATCTGTATATACATGGAAATATCTACACCTCTATCTGTATAAACATGGAAATATCTACACCGCTATCTGTATAAACATGGAAATATCTAGACAGCTATCTGTATAAACATGGAAATATCTACACCGCCATCTGTATAAACATGGAAATATGTACACAGTCATCTGCATAAACATGGAAATAACTACACCGCTATGTGTATAAAAATGGAAATATCTACACCGTTATCTATATAAACATGGAAATATCTAGACCGCTATCTGTATAAACATTCAAATATTTACATTGCTATCTGTAAAAACATGGAAATATCTCCTCCGCTATCTCTATAAACATGGAAATATCTACACCGCTATCTGTATAAACATGGAAATATCTACACCGCTATCTGTATAAACAAGTAAATATCTACAGCGCTATCTATATAAACATGGAAATATCTCCACTGCTACCTGCATAAACATGGAAATATCTCTACCGCTATCTGTATAAACATGGAAATATCTACACCGCTATCTGTATAAACATGGAAATGTCTACACTGCTATCTGTATAAACATGGATATATCTTCTCCGCTATCTGTATAAACATGGAAATATTTACATCGCTATCTGTATAAACATGGAAATATTTCCACTGCAATCTGTGTAAACATAGAAATATCTACACCGCTATCTTTATAAACATGGAAATATCTACACCGCTATCTGTGTAAACCTGGAAATATCTACACGGCAGTCTGTATATACATGGATATAACTACACGGCTATCTGTATAAACATGGAAATATCTACACCGCTATCTGTATAAACATGGAAATATCTACACCGCTATCTGTATACACATGGAAATATCTACACCACTATCTGTATAAACGTGGAAATATGTAAACCGCAATCGGTGCAAATATGGAAATATCTACACCTCTATCTCTGTAAATATGGTAATATCTACACCGCTATCTGTATAAACATGGAAATATATACACCACGATCTGTATAAACATGGATATATCTACACCGCTATCTGTATAAACATGGAAACATCTACACCGCTATCTGTATAAACATGGAAATATCTACACCGCTATCTGTATAACTATGGAAATATCTACACCGCTATCTCTATAAACATGGAAATGTCTACACCACTGTCTGTATAAACATGGAAATATCTTCATGGCTATCTCTCTAAACATGGAAATATCTACACCGCCATACGTATAAAGATGGAAATACATACACAGTCATCTGTATAAACATGGAAATATCTACCCGACTATCTGTATAAACATGGAAATATCTACACTGCAATCTGTATAAACATGGAAATAACTACACAGCCATCTCTCTAAACATGGAAATATCTACATCGCTGTCTGTATAAACATGGAAATATCCACACCGCTATCTGAGTAACATGGAAATATTTACACCGCCATCTGTAAAAAACATGGAAATATCTACACAGTCATCTGTATAAACATGGAAATATCTACACCCCCATCTGTAAAAACATGGAAATATCTACACCGCTGTCTCTACAAACATGGAAATACCTGCACCGCTATCTGTATAAACACGGAAATATCGACACCGCTATCTTTATAAACTTGGAAATATCTACACTGCCATCTCTATAAACATGAAAATATGTCGACCGCTATCTGTATAAACTTGAAAATATGTCCACCGCTATCTGTATGAACATGGAAATATCTACACTGCTATCTGTAGAAACATGGAAATATCTACACCGCTGTCTGTATAAACATGGAAATATCTAGACCGCTATCTGTATAAACATGGAAATATCTACACCGCCATCTGTATATACATGGAAATATGTACACAGTCATCTGTATAAACATGGAAATAACTACACCGCAATGTGTATAAAAATGGAAATATCTACACCGTTTTCTATATAAACATGGAAATATCTAGACCGCTATCTGTATAAACATTCAAATATTTACATTGCTATCTGTAAAAACATGGAAATATCTCCTCCGCTATCTCTACAAACATGGAAATATCTACACCGCTATCTGTATAAACATGGAAATATCTACACCGCTATCTGTATAAACAAGCAAATATCTACAGCGCTATCTATATAAACATGGAAATATCTCCACCGCTATCTGCATAAACATGGAAATATCTACACCGCTATCTTTATAAACATGGAAATATCTACACTGCAATCTCTATAAACATGGAAACATCTACAACAGTATCTGTGTAAACATGGGAATATCTTCAGAGCTGTCGGTTTAAATATGGAAATATGTACACAGCAATCTGTGTGAATATGGAAATATCTACACCTCTGTCTCTGTAAACATGGAAATATCTACACCACTATCTGTATAAACCTGGAAATATCTACACCGCTATCTGTATAAACATGGAAATATCTACACCACAATCTGTATAAACATGGATATATCTACACCGCTATCCGTATGAACATGTTAATATCTACACTGCTATCTGTATAAACATGGAAATATCTACTCCGCTATCTGAATAAATATGGAAATATCTACACCGCTATCTCTACAAACATGGAAATGTCAACACCTCTATCTGTATAAACATGGAAATATCTACATGGCTATCCCTAAAAACATGGAAATATCTGCACCGCCTTCTGTATAAACATGGAAATATCAACACTGCCATCTGTATAAACATGGAAATAACTAAACTGCTATCTCTATAAACATTGAAATATCAACACTGCCTTCTGGATATACATGGAAATACCTACACAGTCATCTGTGTAAACATGGAAATATCTACACAGCCATCTCTATAAACATGGAAATACCTATATCGCTATTTCTATAAACATGAAAATAGCCACACAGCAATCTGTATAAACATGGAAATATCTACACTGCCATCTGTATAAACATGGAAATATCTACACTGCCATCTGTATAAAAATGGAAATATCTACACAGTCATTTGTATAAACATTGAAATATCTCCACCGCTATCTGCCTAATCATGGAAATATCTCCACCGCTATCTGTATAAACATGGAAATATCTACATCGCTATCTGTATAAACATGGAAATGTCTACACTGCTATCTGTATAAACATGGATATATCTTCTCCGCTATCTGTATAAACATGGAAATATTTACATTGTTATCTGTATAAACATGGAAATATTTCCACCGCTATCTGTGTAAACATAGAAATATCTACAACGCTATCTTTATAAACATGGAAATATCTACACCGCAATCTGTGTAAACATGGAAATATCTACACCGCAATCTGTATATACATGGATATATCTACACCGCTATCTGTATAAACATGGAAATATCTACACCGCTATCTGTATAAACATGGAAATATATACACCACGATCTGTATAAACATGGATATATCTACACCGCTATCTGTATAAACATGGAAACATCTACACCGCTATCTGTATAAACATGGAAATATCTACACCGCTATCTGTATAACTATGGAAATATCTACACCGCTATCTCTATAAACATGGAAATGTCTACACCACTGTCTGTATAAACATGGAAATATCTTCATGGCTATCTCTCTAAACATGGAAATATCTACACCGCCATATGTATAAAGATGGAAATACCTACACAGTCATCTGTAAAAACATGGAAATATCTACCCCACTATCTGTATAAACATGGAAATATCTACACTGCAATCTGTATAAACATGGAAATAACTACACAGCCATCTCTATAAACATGGAAATATCTACATCGCTGTCTGTATAAACATGGAAATATCCACACCGCTATCTGCGTAACATGGAAATATTTACACCGCCATCTGTAAAAAACATGGAAATATCTACACAGTCATCTGTATAAACATGGAAATATCTACACCCCCATCTGTAAAAACATGGAAATATCTACACCGCTGTCTCTACAAACATGGAAATACCTGCACCGCTATCTGTATAAACACGGAAATATCGACACCGCTATCTTTATAAACTTGGAAATATCTACACTGCCATCTCTATAAACATGAAAATATGTCCACCGCTATCTGTATAAACTTGAAAATATGTCCACCGCTATCTGTATAAACATGGAAATATCTACACCGCTATCTGTATAAACATGGAAATATCTACACCGCTATCTGTATAAACATGGAAATATCTAGACCGCTATCTGTATAAACATGGAAATATCTACACCGCCATCTGTATATACATGGAAATATGTACACAGTCATCTGTATAAACATGGAAATAACTACACCGCAATGTGTATAAAAATGGAAATATCTACACCGTTATCTATATAAACATGGAAATATCTAGACCGCTATCTGTATAAACATTCAAATGTTTACATTGCTATCTGTAAAAACATGGAAATATCTCCTCCGCTATCTCTACAAACATGGAAATATCTACACCGCTATCTGTATAAACATGGAAATATCTACACCGCTATCTGTATAAACAAGCAAATATCTACAGCGCTATCTATATAAACATGGAAATATCTCCACCGCTATCTGCATAAACATGGAAATATCTACACCGCTATCTTTATAAACATGGAAATATCTACACTGCAATCTCTATAAACATGGAAACATCTACAACAGTATCTGTGTAAACATGGGAATATCTTCAGAGCTGTCGGTTTAAATATGGAAATATGTACACAGCAATCTGTGTGAATATGGAAATATCTACACCTCTGTCTCTGTAAACATGGAAATATCTACACCACTATCTGTATAAACCTGGAAATATCTACACCGCTATCTGTATAAACATGGAAATATCTACACCACAATCTGTATAAACATGGATATATCTACACCGCTATCTGTATGAACATGTTAATATCTACACTGCTATCTGTATAAACATGGAAATATCTACTCCGCTATCTGCATAAATATGGAAATATCTACACCGCTATCTCTACAAACATGGAAATGTCAACACCGCTATCTGTATAAAAATGGAAGTATCTATATGGCTATCCCTAAAAACATGGAAATATCTTCACCGCCTTCTGTATAAACATGGAAATATCAACACTGCCATCTGTATAAACATGGAAATAACTAAACTGCTATCTCTGTAAACATTGAAATATCAACACTGCCTTCTGGATATACATGGAAATACCTACACAGTCATCTGTGTAAACATGGAAATATCTACACAGCCATCTCTATAAACATGGAAATACCTACATCGCTATTTCTATAAACATGAAAATAGCCACACAGCAATCTGTATAAACATGGAAATATCTACACTGCCATCTGTATAAACATGGAAATATCTACACTGCCATCTGTATACAAATGGAAATATCTACACAGTCATTTGTATAAACATTGAAATATCTCCACCGCTATCTGCCTAATCATGGAAATATCTCCACCGCTATCTGTATAAACATGGAAATATCTACACCGCTATCTGTATAAACATGGAAATGTCTACACTGCTATCTGTATAAACATGGATATATCTTCTCCGCTATCTGTATAAACATGGAAATATTTACATTGTTATCTGTATAAACATGGAAATATTTCCACCGCTATCTGTGTAAACATAGAAATATCTACAACGCTATCTTTATACACATGGAAATATCTACACCGCAATCTGTGTAAACATGGAAATATCTACACCGCAATCTGTATATACATGGATATATCTACACCGCTATCTGTATAAACATGGAAATATCTACACCGCTATCTGTATAAACATGGAAATATATACACCACGATCTGTATAAACATGGATATATCTACACCGCTATCTGTATAAACATGGAAACATCTACACCGCTATCTGTATAAACATGGAAATATCTACACCACTATCTGTATAACTATGGAAATATCTACACCGCTATCTCTATAAACATGGAAATGTCTACACCACTGTCTGTATAAACATGGAAATATCTTCATGGCTATCTCTCTAAACATGGAAATATCTACACCGCCATATGTATAAAGATGGAAATACCTACAAAGTCATCTGTATAAACATGGAAATATCTACCCCACTATCTGTATAAACATGGAAATATCTACACTGCAATCTGTATAAACATGGAAATAACTACACAGCCATCTCTATAAACATGGAAATATCTACATCGCTGTCTGTATAAACATGGAAATATCCACACCGCTATCTGCGTAACATGGAAATATTTACACCGCCATCTGTAAAAAACATGGAAATATCTACACAGTCATCTGTATAAACATGGAAATATCTACACCCCCATCTGTAAAAACATGGAAATATCTACACCGCTGTCTCTACAAACATGGAAATACCTGCACCGCTATCTGTATAAACACGGAAATATCGACACCGCTATCTTTATAAACTTGGAAATATCTACACTGCCATCTCTATAAACATGAAAATATGTCCACCGCTATCTGTATAAACTTGAAAATATGTCCACCGCTACCTGTATAAACATGGAAATATCTACACCGCTATCTGTAGAAACATGGAAATATCTACACCGCTATCTGTATAAACATGGAAATATCTAGACCGCTATCTGTATAAACATGGAAATATCTACACCACTATCTGTATAAACGTGGAAATATGTAAACCGCAATCGGTGCAAATATGGAAATATCTACACCTCTATCTCTGTAAATATGGAAATATCTACACCGCTATCTGTATGAACATGGAAATATCTACACCGCTATCTGTATAAACATGGAAATATCTACACCGCTATCTGTATAAACATGTTAATATCTACACTGCTATCTGTATAAACATGGAAATATCTACTCCGCTATCTGCATAAATATGGAAATATCTACACCGCTATCTCTATAAACATGGAAATGTCAACACCGCTATCTGTATAAACATGGAAATATCTACATGGCTATCCCTAAAAACATGGAAATATCTTCACCGCCTTCTGTATAAACATGGAAATATCTACACTGCCATCTGTATAAACATGGAAATAACTAAAATGCTATCTCTATAAACATTGAAATATCGACACTGCCTTCTGGATATACATGGAAATACCTACACAGTCATCTGTGTAAACATGGAAATATCTACACAGCCATCTCTATAAACATGGAAATACCTACATCGCTATTTCTATAAACATGAAAATAGCCACACAGCAATCTGTATAAACATGGAAATATCTACACTGCCATCTGTATAAACATGGAAATATCTACACTGCCATCTGTATACAAATGGAAATATCTACACAGTCATCTGTATAAACATTGAAATATCTCCACCGCTATCTGTCTAATCATGGAAATATCTCCACCGTTATCTGTATAAACATGGAAATATCTACACCGCTATCTGTATAAACATTGAAATGTCTACACTGCTATCTGTATAAACATGGATATATCTACACCGCTATCTGTATGATCATGGAAATATTTACATCGCTATCTGTATAAACATGGAAATATTTCCACCACAATCTGTGTAAACATAGAAATATCTACACTGCTATCTTTATAAACATGGAAATATCTACACCGCAATCTGTGTAAACATGGATATATCTACACCGCTATCTGTATGAACATGGAAATATCTACACCACTATCTTTATAAACATGGAAATATCTAGACCGCTATCTGTATAAACATTCAAATATTTACATTGCTATCTGTAAAAACATGGAAATATCTCCTCCGCTATCTCTACAAACATGGAAATATCTACACCGCTATCTGAATAAACATGGAAATATCTACACCGCTATCTGTATAAACAAGCAAATATCTACAGCGCTATCTATATAAACATGGAAATATCTCCACCGCTATCTGCATAAACATGGAAATATCGACACCGCTATCTTTATAAACATGGAAATATCTACACTGCAATCTCTATAAACATGGAAACATCTACAACAGTATCTGTGTAAACATGGGAATATCTTCAGAGCTGTCGGTTTAAATATGGAAATATGTACACAGCAATCTGTGTGAATATGGAAATATCTACACCTCTGTCTCTGTAAACATGGAAATATCTACACCACTATCTGTATAAACCTGGAAATATCTACACCGCTATCTGTATAAACATGCAAATATCTACACCACAATCTGTATAAACATGGATATATCTATACCGCTATCTGTATGAACATGTTAATATCTACACTGCTATCTGTATAAACATGTAAATATCTACTCCGCTATCTGCATAAATATGGAAATATCTACACCGCTATCTCTATAAACATGGAAATGTCAACACCGCTATCTGTATAAACATGGAAATATCTACATGGCTATCCCTAAAAACATGGAAATATCTTCACCGCCTTCTGTATAAACATGGAAATATCTACACTGCCATCTGTATAAACATGGAAATAACTAAACTGCTATCTCTATAAACATTGAAATATCAACACTGCCTTCTGGATATACATGGAAATACCTACACAGTCATCTGTGTAAACATGGAAATATCTACACAGCCATCTCTATAAACATGGAAATACCTACATCGCTATTTCTATAAACATGAAAATAGCCACACAGCAATCTGTATAAACATGGAAATATCTACACTGCCATCTGTATAAACATGGAAATATCTACACTGCCATCTGCATACAAATGGAAATATCTACACAGTCATGTGTATAAACATTGAAATATCTCCACCGCTATCTGTCTAATCATGGAAATATCTCTACCGCTATCTGTATAAACATGGAAATATCTACACCGCTATCTGTATAAACATGGAAATGTCTACACTGCTATCTGTATAAACATGGATATATCTTCTCCGCTATCTGTATAAACATGGAAATATTTACATCGCTATCTGTATAAACATGGAAATATTTCCACCGCAATCTGTGTAAACATAGAAATATCTACACCGCTATCATTATAAACATGGAAATATCTACACCGCTATCTGTATAAACATGGAAATATCTACACCGCTATCTGTATACACATGGAAATATCTACACCACTATCTGTATAAACGTGGAAATATGTAAACCGCAATCGGTGCAAATATGGAAATATCTACACCTCTATCTCTGTAAATATGGAAATATCTACACCGCTATTTGTATAAACATGAAAATATATACACCACGATCTGTATAAACATGGATATATCTACACCGCTATCTGTATAAACATGGAAACATCTACACCGCTATCTGTATAAACATGGAAATATATACACCACGATCTGTATAAACATGGATATATCTACACCGCTATCTGTATAAACATGGAAACATATACACCGCTATCTGTATAAACATGGAAATATCTACACCGCTATCTGTATAACTATGGAAATATCTACACCGCTATCTCTATAAACATGGAAATGTCTACACCACTGTCTGTATAAACATGGAAATATCTTCATGGCTATCTCTCTAAACATGGAAATATCTACACCGCCATATGTATAAAGATGGAAATACCTACACAGTCATCTGTATAAACATGGAAATATCTACCCGACTATCTGTATAAACATGGAAATATCTACACTGCAATCTGTATAAACATGGAAGTAACTACACAGCCATCTCTATAAACATGGAAATATCTACATCGCTGTCTGTATAAACATGGAAATATCCACACCGCTATCTGTGTAACATGGAAATATTTACACCGCCATCTGTAAAAAACATGGAAATATCTACACAGTCATCTGTATAAACATGGAAATATCTACACCCCCATCTGTAAAAACATGGAAATATCTACACCGCTGTCTCTACAAACATGGAAATACCTGCACCGCTATCTGTATAAACACGGAAATATCGACACCGCTATCTTTATAAACTTGGAAATATCTACACTGCCATCTCTATAAACATGAAAATATGTCCACCGCTATCTGTATAAACTTGAAAATATGTCCACCGCTATCTGTATAAACATGGAAATATCTACACCGCTATCTGTAGAAACATGGAAATATCTACACCGCTATCTGTATAAACATGGAAATATCTAGACCGCTATCTGTATAAACATGGAAATATCTACACCGCCATCTGTATAAACATGGAAATATGTACACAGTCATCCGTATAAACATGGAAATAACTACACCGCTATGTGTATAAAAATGGAAATATCTACACCGTTATCTATATAAACATGGAAATATCTAGACCGCTAACTGTATAAACATTCAAATATTTACATTGCTATCTGTAAAAACATGGAAATATCTCCTCCGCTATCTCTATAAACATGGAAATATCTACACCGCTATCTGTATAAACATGGAAATATCTACACCGCTATCTGTATAAACAAGCAAATATCTACAGCGCTATCTATATAAACATGGAAATATCTCCACCGCTATCTGCATAAACATGGAAATATCTACACCGCTATCTTTATAAACATGGAAATATCTACACTGCAATCTCTATAAACATGGAAACATCTACAACAGTATCTGTGTAAACATGGGAATATCTTCAGAGCTGTCGGTTTAAATATGGAAATATGTACACAGCAATCTGTGTGAATATGGAAATATCTACACCTCTGTCTCTGTAAACATGGAAATATCTACACCACTATCTGTATAAACCTGGAAATATCTACACCGCTATCTGAATAAACATGGAAATATCTACACCACAATCTGTATAAACATGGATATATCTACACTGCTATCTGTATGAACATGTTAATATCTACACTGCTATCTGTATAAACATGGAAATATCTACTCCGCTATCTGCATAAATATGGAAATATCTACACCGCTATCTCTACAAACATGGAAATGTCAACACCGCTATCTGTATAAACATGGAAATATCTACATGGCTATCCCTAAAAACATGGAAATATATTCACCGCCTTCTGTATAAACATGGAAATATCTACACTGCCATCTGTATAAACATGGAAATAACTAAACTGCTATCTCTATAAACATTGAAATATCAACACTGCCTTCTGGATATACATGGAAATACCTACACAGTCATCTGTGTAAACATATAAATATCTACACAGCCATCTCTATAAACATGGAAATACCTACATCGCTATTTCTATAAACATGAAAATAGCCACACAAAAATCTGTATAAACATGGAAATATCTACACTGCCATCTGTATAAACATGGAAATATCTACACTGCCATCTGTATACAAATGGAAATATCTACACAGTCATCTGTATAAACATTGAAATATCTCCACCGCTATCTGTCTAATCATGGAAATATCTCCACCGCTATCTGTATAAACGTGGAAATATCTACACCGCTATCTGTATAAACATGGAAATGTCTACACTGCTATCTGTATAAACATGGATATATCTTCTCCGCTATCTGTATAAACATGGAAATATTTACATCGTTATCTGTATAAACATGGAAATATTTCCACCGCTATCTGTGTAAACATAGAAATATCTACACCGCTATCTTTATAAACATGGAAATATCTAAACCGCAATCTGTGTAAACATGGAAATATCTACACCGCAATCTGTATATACATGGATATATCTACACCGCTATCTGTATAAACATGGAAATATCTACACCGCTATCTGTATAAACATGGAAATATTTACACCACTACCTGTATAAACATGGAAATATCTACACCACTATCTGTATAAACGTGGAAATATGTAAACCGCAATCGGTGCAAATATGGAAATATCTACACCTCTATCTCTGTAAATATGGAAATATCTACACCGCTATCGGTATAAACATGGAAATATCTACACCGCTATCTGTATAAACATGGAAATATATACACCACGATCTGTATAAACATGGATATATCTACACCGCTATCTGTATAAACATGGAAACATATACACCGCTATCTGTATAAACATGGAAATATTTACACCGCTATCTGTATAACTATGGAAATATCCACACCGCTATCTCTATAAACATGGAAATGTCTACACCACTGTCTGTATAAACATGGAAATATCTTCATGGCTATCTCTCTAGACATGGAAATATCTACACCGCCATATGTATAAACATGGAAATACCTACACAGTCATCTGTATAAACATGGAAATATCTACCCCACTATCTGTATAAACATGGAAATATCTACACTGCAATCTGTATAAACATGGAAATAACTACACAGCCATCTCTATAAACATGGAAATATCTACATCGCTGTCTGTATAAACATGGAAATATCCACACCGCTATCTGCGTAACATGGAAATATTTACACCGCCATCTGTAAAAAACATGGAAATATCTACACAGTCATCTGTATAAACATGGAAATATCTACACCCCCATCTGTAAAAACATGGAAATATCTACACCGCTGTCTCTACAAACATGGAAATACCTGCACCGCTATCTGTATAAACACGGAAATATCGACACCGCTATCTTTATAAACTTGGAAATATCTACACTGCCATCTCTATAAACATGAAAATATGTCCACCGCTATCTGTATAAAGTTGAAAATATGTCCACCGCTATCTGTATAAACATGGAAATATCTACACCGCTATCTGTAGAAACATGGAAATATCTACACCGCTATCTGTATAAACATGGAAATATCTAGACCGCTATCTGTATAAACATGGAAATATCTACACCGCCATCTGTATAAACATGGAAATATGTACACAGTCATCTGTTTATACATGGAAATAACTACACCGCTATGTGTATAAAAATGGAAATATCAACACTGTTATCTATATAAACATGGAAATATCTAGACCGCTATCTGTATAAACATTCAAATATTTACATTGCTATCTGTAAAAACATGGAAATATCTCCTCCGCTATCTCTACAAACATGGAAATATCTACACCGCTATCTGAATAAACATGGAAATATCTACACCACAATCTGTATAAACATGGATATATCTACACTGCTATCTGTATGAACATGTTAATATCTACACTGCTATCTGTATAAACATGGAAATATCTACTCCGCTATCTGCATAAATATGGAAATATCTACACCGCTATCTCTACAAACATGGAAATGTCAACACCGCTATCTGTATAAACATGGAAATATCTACATGGCTATCCCTAAAAACATGGAAATATCTTCACCGCCTTCTGTATAAACATGGAAATATGTACACTGCCATCTGTATAAACATGGAAATAACTAAACTGCTATCTCTATAAATATTGAAATATCAACACTGCCTTCTGGATATACATGGAAATACCTACACAGTCATCTTTGTAAACATGGAAATATCTACACAGCCATCTCTATAAACATGGAAATACCTACATCGCTATTTCTATAAACATGAAAATAGCCACACAGCAATCTGTATAAACATGGAAATATCTACACTGCCATCTGTATAAACATGGGAATATCTACACTGCCATCTGTATACAAATGGAAA
Source organism: Pan troglodytes (assembly GCF_028858775.2). Taxonomy (NCBI): domain Eukaryota; kingdom Metazoa; phylum Chordata; class Mammalia; order Primates; family Hominidae; genus Pan; species Pan troglodytes. The sequence goes on from NC_072406.2 coordinate 2,661,887, forward strand.
TATCTACACAGTCATCTGTATAAACATTGAAATATCTCCACCGCTATCTGTCTAATCCTGGAAATATCTCCACCGCTATCTGTATAAACGTGGAAATATCTACACCGCTATCTGTATAAACATGGAAATGTCTACACTGCTATCTGTATAAACATGGATATATCTTCTCCGCTATCTGTATAAACATGGAAATATTTACATCGTTATCTGTATAAACATGGAAATATTTCTACCGCTATCTGTGTAAACATAGAAATATCTACACCGCTATCTTTATAAACATGGAAATATCTAAACCGCAATCTGTGTAAACATGGAAATATCTACACCGCAATCTGTATATACATGGATATATCTACACCGCTATCTGTATAAACATGGAAATATCTACACCGCTATCAGTATAAACATGGAAATATTTACACCACTACCTGTATAAACATGGAAATATCTACACCACTATCTGTATAAACGTGGAAATATGTAAACCGCAATCGGTGCAAATATGGAAATATCTACACCTCTATCTCTGTAAATATGGAAATATCTACACCGCTATCGGTATAAACATGGAAATATCTACACCGCTATCTGTATAAACATGGAAATATATACACCACGATCTGTATAAACATGGATATATCTACACCGCTATCTGTATAAACATGGAAACATATACACCGCTATCTGTATAAACATGGAAATATTTACACCGCTATCTGTATAACTATGGAAATATCCACACCGCTATCTCTATAAACATGGAAATGTCTACACCACTGTCTGTATAAACATGGAAATATCTTCATGGCTATCTCTCTAGACATGGAAATATCTACACCGCCATATATATAAACATGGAAATACCTACACAGTCATCTGTATAAACATGGAAATATCTACCCCACTATCTGTATAAACATGGAAATATCTACACTGCAATCTGTATAAACATGGAAATAACTACACAGCCATCTCTATAAACATGGAAATATCTACATCGCTGTCTGTATAAACATGGAAATATCCACACCGCTATCTGCGTAACATGGAAATATTTACACCGCCATCTGTAAAAAACATGGAAATATCTACACAGTCATCTGTATAAACATGGAAATATCTACACCCCCATCTGTAAAAACATGGAAATATCTACACCGCTGTCTCTACAAACATGGAAATACCTGCACCGCTATCTGTATAAACACGGAAATATCGACACCGCTATCTTTATAAACTTGGAAATATCTACACTGCCATCTCTATAAACATGAAAATATGTCCACCGCTATCTGTATAAAGTTGAAAATATGTCCACCGCTATCTGTATAAACATGGAAATATCTACACCGCTTTCTGTAGAAACATGGAAATATCTACACCGCTATCTGTATAAACATGGAAATATCTAGACCGCTATCTGAATAAACATGGAAATATCTACACCGCCATCTGTATAAACATGGAAATATGTACACAGTCATCTGTTTATACATGGAAATAACTACACCGCTATGTGTATAAAAATGGAAATATCAACACTGTTATCTATATAAACATGGAAATATCTAGACCGCTATCTGTATAAACATTCAAATATTTACATTGCTATCTGTAAAAACATGGAAATATCTCCTCCGCTATCTCTACAAACATGGAAATATCTACACCGCTATCTGTATAAACATGGAAATATCTACACCGCTATCTGTATAAACAAGCAAATATCTAAAGCGCTATCTATATAAACATGGAAATATCTCCACCGCTATCTGCATAAACATGGAAATATCTACACCGCTATCTTTATAAACATGGAAATATCTACACTGCAATCTCTATAAACATGGAAACATCTACAACAGTATCTGTGTAAACATGGGAATATCTTCAGAGCTGTCGGTTTAAATATGGAAATATGTACACAGCAATCTGTGTGAATATGGAAATATCTACACCTCTGTCTCTGTAAACATGGAAATATCTACACCACTATCTGTATAAACCTGGAAATATCTACACCGCTATCTGTATAAACATGGAAATATCTACACCACAATCTGTATAAACATGGATATATCTACACCGCTATCTGTATGAACATGTTAATATCTACACTGCTATCTGTATAAACATGGAAATATCTACTCCGCTATCTGCATAAATATGGAAATATCTACACCGCTATCTCTATAAACATGGAAATGTCAACACCGCTATCTGTATAAACATGGAAATATCTACATGGCTATCCCTAAAAACATGGAAATATCTTCACCACCTTCTGTATAAACATGGAAATATCTACACTGCCATCAGTATAAACATGGAAATAACTAAACTGCTATCTCTATAAACATTGAAATATCGACACTGCCTTCTGGATATACATGGAAATACCTACACAGTCATCTGTGTAAACATGGAAATATCTACACAGCCATCTCTATAAACATGGAAATACCTACATCGCTATTTCTATAAACATGAAAATAGCCACACAGCAATCTGTATAAACATGGAAATATCTACACTGCCATCTGTATAAACATGGAAATATCTACACTGCCATCTGTATACAAATGGAAATATCTACACAGTCATCTGTATAAACATTGAAATATCTCCACCGCTATCTGTCTAATCATGGAAATATCTCCACCGCTATCTGTATAAACATGGAAATATCTACACCGCTATCTGTATAAACATGGAAATGTCTACACTGCTATCTGTATAAACATGGATATATCTTCTCCGCTATCTGTATAAACATGGAAATATATACATCGCTATCTGTATAAACATGGAAATATTTCCACCGCAATCTGTGTAAACATAGAAATATCTACACCGCTATCTTTATAAACATGGAAATATCTACACCGCTATCTGTGTAAACATGGAAATATCTACACCGCAATCTGTATATACATGGATATATCTACACCGCTATCTGTATAAACGTGGAAATATCTACACCGCTATCTGTATAAACATGGATATATCTACACCGCTATCTGTATAAACATGGAAATATCTACACCACTATCTGTAGAAACGTGGAAATATGTAAACAGCAATCGGTGCAAATATGGAAATATCTACACCTCTATCTCTGTAAATATGGAAATATCTACACCGCTATCTGTATAAACATGGAAATATCTACACCGCTATCTGTATAAACATGGAAATATATACACCACGATCTGTATAAAGATGGATATATCTACACCGCAATCTGTATAAACATGGAAGCATCTACACCGCGATCTGTATAAACATGGAAATGTCTACACCGCTATCTGTATAACTATGGAAATATCTACACCGCTATCTCTATAAACATGGAAATGTCTACACCACTGTCTGTATAAACATGGAAATATCTTCATGGCTATCTCTCTAAACATGGAAATATCTACACCGCCATATGTATAAACATGGAAATACCTACACAGTCATCTGTATAAACATGGAAATATCTACCCCACTATCTGTATAAACATGGAAATATCTACACTGCAATCTGTATAAACATGGAAATAACTACACAGCCATCTCTATAAACATGGACATATCTACATCGCTGTCTGTATAAACATGGAAATATCCACACCGCTATCTGCGTAACATGGAAATATTTACACCGCCATCTGTAAAAAACATGGAAATATCCACACAGTCATCTGTATAAACATGGAAATATCTACACCCCCATCGGTAAAAACATGGAAATATCTACACCGCTGTCTCTACAAACATGGAAATACCTGCACCGCTATCTGTATAAACACGGAAATATCGACACCGCTATCTTTATAAACTTGGAAATATCTACACTGCCATCTCTATAAACATGAAAATATGTCCACCGCTATCTGTATAAACTTGAAAATATGTCCACCGCTATCTGTATAAACATGGAAATATCTACACCGCTATCTGTAGAAACATGGAAATATCTACACCGCTATCTGTATAAACATGGAAATATCTAGACCGCTATCTGTATAAACATGGAAATATCTACACCGCCATCTGTATAAACATGGAAATATGTACACAGTCATCTGTATAAACATGGAAATAACTACACCGCTATGTGTATAAAAATGGAAATATCTACACCGTTATCTATATAAACATGGAAATATCTAGACCGCTATCTGTATAAACATTCAAATATTTACATTGCTGTCTGTAAAAACATGGAAATATCTCCTCCGCTATCTCTACAAACATGGAAATATCTACACCGCTATCTGTATAAACATGGAAATATCTACACCGCTATCTGTATAAACAAGCAAATATCTACAGCGCTATCTATATAAACATGGAAATATCTCCACCGCTATCTGCATAAACATGGAAATATCTACACCGCTATCTTTATAAACATGGAAATATCTACACTGCAATCTCTATAAACATGGAAACATCTACAACAGTATCTGTGTAAACATGGGAATATCTTCAGAGCTGTCGGTTTAAATATGGAAATATGTACACAGCAATCTGTGTGAATATGGAAATATCTACACCACTATCTGTATAAACCTGGAAATATCTACACCGCTATCTGTATAAACATGGAAATATCTACACCACAATCTGTATAAACATGGATATATCTACACCGCTATCTGTATGAACACGTTAATATCTACACTGCTATCTGTATAAACATGGAAATATCTACTCCGCTATCTGCATAAATATGGAAATATCTACACCGCTATCTCTACAAGCATGGAAATGTCAACACCGCTATCTGTATAAACATGGAAATATCTACATGGCTATCCCTAAAAACATGGAAATATCTTCACCGCCTTCTGTATAAACATGGAAATATGTACACTGCCATCTGTATAAACATGGAAATAACTAAACTGCTATCTCTATAAACATTGAAATATCAACACTGCCTTCTGGATATACATGGAAATACCTACACAGTCATCTTTGTAAACATGGAAATATCTACACAGCCATCTCTATAAACATGGAAATACCTACATCGCTATTTCTATAAACATGAAAATAGCCACACAGCAATCTGTATAAACATGGAAATATCTACACTGCCATCTGTATAAACATGGGAATATCTACACTGCCATCTGTATACAAATGGAAATATCTACACAGTCATCTGTATAAACATTGAAATATCTCCACCGCTATCTGTCTAATCATGGAAATATCTCCACCGCTATCTGTATAAACTTGGAAATATCTACACCGCTATCTGTATAAACATGGAAATGTCTACAATGCTATCTGTATAAACATGGATATATCTTCTCCGCTATCTGTATAAACATGGAAATATTTACATCGTTATCTGTATAAACATGGAAATATTTCCACCGCTATCTGTGTAAACATAGAAATATCTACACCGCTATCTTTATAAACATGGAAATATCTACACCGCAATCTGTGTAAACATGGAAATATCTACACCGCAATCTGTATATACATGGATATATCTACACCGCTTTCTGTATAAACATGGAAATATCTACACCGCTATCTGTATAAACATGGAAATATCTACACCGCTATCTGTATAAACATGGAAATATATACACCACTATCTGTATAAACGTGGAAATATGTAAACCGCAATCGGTGCAAATATCGAAATATCTACACCTCTATCTCTGTAAATATGGAAATATCTACACCGCTATATGTATAAACATGGAAATATCTACACCGCTATCTGTATAACTATGGAAATATCTACACTGCTATCTCTATAAACATGGAAATGTCTACACCACTGTCTATATAAACATGGAAATAACTTCATGGCTATCTCTCTAAACATGGAAATATCTACACCGCCATATGTATAAACATGGAAATACCTACAAAGTCATCTGTAAAAACATGGAAATATCTACCCAACTATCTGTATAAACATGGAAATATCTACACTGCAATCTGTATAAACATGGAAATAACTACACAGCCATCTCTATAAACATGGAAATATCTACATCGCTGTCTGTATAAACATGGAAATATCCACACTGCTATCTGCGAAACATGGAAATATTTACACCGCCATCTGTAAAAAACATGGAAATATCTACACAGTCATCTGTATAAACATGGAAATATCTACACCCCCATCTGTAAAAACATGGAAATATCTACACCGCTGTCTCTACAAACATGGAAATACCTGCACCGCTATCTGTATAAACACGGAAATATCGACACCGCTATCTTTATAAACTTGGAAATATCTACACTGCCATCTCTATAAACATGAAAATATGTCCACCGCTATCTGTATAAACTTGAAAATATGTCCACCGCTATCTGTATAAACATGGAAATATCTACACCGCTATCTGTAGAAACATGGAAATATCTAGACCGCTATCTGTATAAACATGGAAATATCTACACCGCCATCTGTATAAACATGGAAATATGTACACAGTCATCTGTATAAACATGGAAATAACTACACCGCAATGTGTATAAAAATGGAAATATCTACATCGTTATCTATATAAACATGGAAACATCTAGACCGCTATCTGTATAAACATTCAGATATTTACATTGCTATCTGTAAAAACATGGAAATATCTCCTCCGCTATCTCTACAAACATGGAAATATCTACACTGCTATCTGTATAAACATGGAAATATCTACACCGCTATCTGTATAAACAAGCAAATATCTACAGCGCTATCTATATAAACATGGAAATATCTCCACCGCTATCTGCATAAACATGGAAATATCTACACCGCTATCTTTATAAACATGGGAATATCTACACTGCAATCTCTATAAACATGGAAACATCTACAACAGTATCTGTGTAAACATGGGAATATCTTCAGAGCTGTCGGTTTAAATATGGAAATATGTACACAGCAATCTGTGTGAATATGGAAATATCTACACCTCTGTCTCTGTAAACATGGAAATATCTACACCACTATCTGTATAATCCTGGAAATATCTACACCGCTATCTGTATAAACATGGAAATATCTACACCACAATCTGTATAAACATGGATATATCTACACCGCTATCTGTATGAACATGTTAATATCTACACTGCTATCTGTATAAACATGGAAATATCTACTCCGCTATCTGCATAAATATGGAAATATCTACACCGCTATCTCTACAAACATGGAAATGTCAACACCGCTATCTGTATAAACATGGAAATATCTACATGGCTATCCCTAAAAACATGGAAATATCTTCACCGCCTTCTGTATAAACATGGAAATATCTACACTGCCATCTGTATAAACGTGGAAATAACTAAACTGCTATCTCTATAAACATTGAAATATCAACACTGCCTTCTGGATATACATGGAAATACCTACACAGTCATCTGTGTAAACATGGAAATATCTACACAGCCATCTCTATAAACATGGAAATACCTACATCGCTATTTCTATAAACATGAAAATAGCCACACAGCAATCTGTATAAACATGGAAATATCTACACTCCCATCTGTATAAACATGGAAATATCTACACTGCCATCTGTATACAAATGGAAATATCTACACAGTCATCTGTATAAACATTGAAATATCTCCACCGCTATCTGTCTAATCATGGAAATATCTCCACCGCTATCTGTATAAACATGGAAATATCTACACCGCTATCTGTATAAACATGGAAATGTCTACACTGCTATCTGTATAAACATGGATATATCTTCTCCGCTATCTGTATAAACATGGAAATATTTACAGCGTTATCTCTATAAACATGGAAATATTTCCACCGCTATCTGTGTAAACATAGAAATATATACACCGCTATCTTTATAAACATGGAAATATCTACAACGCAATCTGTGTAAACATGGAAATATCTACACCGCAATCTGTATATACATGGATATATCTACACCGCTATCTGTATAAACATGGAAATATCTACACCGCTATCTGTATAAACATGGAAATATCTACACCGCTATCTGTATAAACATGGAAATATCTACACCACTATCTGTATAAACGTGGAAATATGTAAACCGCAATCGGTGCAAATATGGAAATATCTACACCTCTATCTCTGTAAAAATGGAAATATCTACACCGCTATCTGTATATACATGGATATATCTACACCGCTATCTGTATAAACATGGAAATATATACACCACGATCTGTATAAACATGGATATATCTACACCGCTATCTGTATAAACATGAAAACATCTACACCGCTATCTGTATAAACATAGAAATATCTACACCGCTATCTGTATAACTATGGAAATATCTACACCGCTATCTCTATAAACATGGAAATGTCTTCACCACTGTCTGTATAAACATGGAAATATCTTCATGGCTATCTCTCTAAACATGGAAATATCTACACCGCCATATGTATAAAGATGGAAATACCTACACAGTCATCTGTATAAACATGGAAATATCTACCCCACTATCTGTATAAACATGGAAATATCTACACTGCAATCTGTATAAACATGGAAATAACTACACAGCCATCTCTATAAACATGGAAATATCTACATCGCTGTCTGTATAAACATGGAAATATCCACACCGCTATCTGCGTAACATGGAAATATTTACACCGCCATCTGTAAAAAACATGGAAATATCTACACAGTCATCTGTATAAACATGGAAATATCTACACCCCCATCTGTAAAAACATGGAAATATCTACACCGCTGTCTCTACAAACATGGAAATACCTGCACCGCTATCTGTATAAACACGGAAATATCGACACCGCTATCTTTATAAACTTGGAAATATCTACACTGCCATCTCTATAAACATGAAAATATGTCCACCGCTATCTGTATAAACATGGAAATATCTACACCGCTATCTGTATAAACATGGAAATATCTACACCGCTATCTGTAGAAACATGGAAATATCTACACCGCTGTCTGTATAAACATGGAAATATCTAGACCGCTATCTGTATAAACATGGAAATATCTACACCGCCATCTATATAAACATGGAAATATGTACACAGTCATCTGTATAAACATGGAAATAACTACACCGCAATGTGTATAAAAATGGAAATATCTACACCGTTATCTATATAAACATGGAAATATCTAGACCGCTATCTGTATAAACATTCAAATATTTACATTGCTATCTGTAAACAAATGGAAATATCTCCTCCGCTATCTCTACAAACATGGAAATATCTACACCGCTATCTATATAAACATGGAAATATCTACACAGCTATCTGTATAAACAAGCAAATATCTACAGCGCTATCTATATAAACATGGAAATATCTCCACCGCTATCTGCATAAACATGGAAATAACTACACCGCTATCTTTATAAACATGGAAATATCTACACTGCAATCTCTATAAACATGGAAACATCTACAACAGTATCTGTGTAAACATGGGAATATCTTCAGAGCTCTCGGTTTAAATATGGAAATATGTACACAGCAATCTGTGTGAATATGGAAATATCTACACCTCTGTCTCTGTAAACATGGAAATATCTACACCACTATCTGTATAAACCTGGAAATATCTACACCGCTATCTGTATAAACATGGAAATATCTACACCACAATCAGTATAAACATGGATATATCTACACCGCTATCTGTATGAACATGTTAATATCTACACTGCTATCTGTATAAACATGGAAATATCTACTCCGCTATCTGCATAAATATGGAAATATCTACACCGCTATCTCTACAAACATGGAAATGTCAACACCGCTATCTGTATAAACATGGAAATATCTACATGGCTATCCCTAAAAACATGGAAATATCTTCACCGCCTTCTGTATAAACATGGAAATATCTACACTGCCATCTGTATAAACATAGAAATAACTAAACTGCTATCTCTATAAACATTGAAATATCAACACTGCCTTCTGGATATACATGGAAATACCTACACAGTCATCAGTGTAAACATGGAAATATCTACACAGCCATCTCTATAAACATGGAAATACCTACGTCGCTATTTCTATAAACATGAAAATAGCCACACAGCAATCTGTATAAACATGGAAATATCTACACTGCCATCTGTATAAACATGGAAATATCTACACTGCCATCTGTATACAAATGGAAATATCTACACAGTCATCTGTATAAACATTGAAATATCTCCACCGCTATCTGTCTAATCATGGAAATATCTCCACCGCTATCTGTATAAACATGGAAATATCTACACCGCTATCTGTATAAACATGGAAATGTCTACACTGCTATCTGTATAAACATGGATATATCTTCTCCGCTATCTGTATAAACATGGAAATATTTACAGCGTTATCTCTATAAACATGGAAATATTTCCACCGCTATCTGTGTAAACATAGAAATATCTACACCGCTATCTTTATAAACATGGAAATATCTACACCGCAATCTGTGTAAACATGGAAATATCTACACCGCAATCTGTATATACATGGATATATCTACACCGCTATCTGTATAAACATGGAAATATCTACACCGCTATCTGTATAAACATGGAAATATCTACACCGCTATCTGTATAAACATGGAAATATATACACCACGATCTGTATAAACATGGATATATCTACACCGCTAACTGTATAAACATGGAAACATCTACACCGCTATCTGTATAAACATGGAAATATCTACACCGCTATCTGTATAAACATGGAAATATATACACCACGATCTGTATAAACATGGATATATCTACACCGCTATCTGTATAAACATGGAAACATCTACACCGCTATCTGTATAAACATGGAAATATCTACACCGCTATCTGTATAACTATGGAAATATCTACACCGCTATCTCTATAAACATGGAAATGTCTACACCTCTGTCTGTATAAACATGGAAATATCTTCATGGCTATCTCTCTAAACATGGAAATATCTACACCGCCATATGTATAAACATGGAAATACCTACACAGTCATCTGTATAAACATGGAAATATCTACCCCACTATCTGTATAAACATGGAAATATCTACACTGCAATCTGTATAGACATGGAAATAACTACACAGCCATCTCTATAAACATGGAAATATCTACATCGCTGTCTGTATAAACATGGAAATATCCACACCGCTATCTGCGTAACATGGAAATATTTACACCGCCATCTGTAAAAAACATGGAAATATCTACACAGTCATCTGTATAAACATGGAAATATCTACACCCCCATCTGTAAAAACATGGAAATATCTACACCGCTGTCTCTACAAACATGGAAATACCTGCACCGCTATCTGTATAAACACGGAAATATCGACACCGCTATCTTTATAAACTTGGAAATATCTACACTGCCATCTCTATAAACATGAAAATATGTCCACCGCTATCTGTATAAACTTGAAAATATGTCCACCGCTATCTGTATAAACATGGAAATATCTACACCGCTATCTGTAGAAACATGGAAATATCTACACCGCTATCTGTATAAACATGGAAATATCTAGACCGCTATCTGTAGAAACATGGAAATACCTACACCGCCATCTGTATAAACATGGAAATATGTACACAGTCATGTGTATAAACATGAAAATAACTACACCGCTATGTGTATAAAAATGGAAATATCTACACCGTTATCTATATAAACATGGAAATATCTAGACCGCTATCTGTATAAACATTCAAATATTTACATTGCTATCTGTAAACAAATGGAAATATCTCCTCCGCTATCTCTACAAACATGGAAATATCTACACCGCTATCAGTATAAACATGGAAATATCTACACCGCTATCTGTATAAACAAGCAAATATCTACAGCGCTATCTCTATAAACATGGAAATATCTCCACCGCTATCTGCATAAACATGGAAATATCTACACCGCTATCTTTATAAACATGGAAATATCTACACTGCAATCTCTGTAAACATGGAAACATCTACAACAGTATCTGTGTAAACATGGGAATATCGTCAGAGCTGTCGGTTTAAATATGGAAATATGTACACAGCAATCTGTGTGAATATGGAAATATCTACACCTCTGTCTCTGTAAACATGGAAATATCTACACTACTATCTGTATAAACCTGGAAATATCTTCACCGCTATCTGTATAAACATGGAAATATCTACACCACAATCTGTATAAACATGGATATATCTACACCGCTATCTGTATAAACATGTTAATATCTACACTGCTATCTGTATAAACATGGAAATATCTACTCCGCTATCTGCATAAATATGGAAATATCTACACCGCTATCTCTATAAACATGGAAATGTCAACACCGCTATCTGTATAAACATGGAAATATCTACATGGCTATCCCTAAAAACATGGAAATATCTTCACCGCCTTCTGTATAAACATGGAAATATCTACACTGCCATCTGTATAAACATGGAAATATCTAAACTGCTATCTCTATAAACATTGAAATATCAGCACTGCCTACTGGATATACATGGAAATACCTACACAGTCATCTGTGTAAACATGGAAATATCTACACAGCCATCTCTATAAACATGGAAATACCTACATCGCTATTTCTATAAACATGAAAATAGCCACACAGCAATCTGTATAAACATGGAAATATCTACACTGCCATCTGTATAAACATGGAAATATCTACACTGCCATCTGTATACAAATGGAAATATCTACACAGTCATCTGTATAAACATTGAAATATCTCCACCGCTATCTGTCTAATCATGGAAATATCTCCACCGCTATCTGTATAAACATGGAAATATCTACACCGCTATCTGTATAAACATGGAAATGTCTACACCGCAATCTTGTAAACATGGAAATATCTACACCGCAATCTGTATAAACATGGAAATATGTACACCACTATCTGTATAAACGTGGAAATATGTACACCGCAATCTGTGCAAATATGGAAATATCTACACCTCTATCTCTGTAAATATGGAAATATCTACACCGCTATCTGTATAAACATGGAAATATCTACACCGCTATCTGTATAAACATGGAAATATATACGCCACGATCTGTATAAACATGGATATAACTACACCGCTATCTCTATAAATATGGAAATATCTACACCACCATCTCTATAAACATGAAAATATCTACACTGCCATCTATATAAAGATGGAAGTATCTACTCCGCCATGTGTATAAACACGGAAATATCTACACCACCATCTGTGAAAACATGGAAATATCTACACCGCTATCTGTATAAACATGGAAATATCTACACCGCCATCTGCATGTCCATGGAAATATCTACATCGCCATCAGTATAAACATGGAAATATCTACACGGTCATCTCTGTATAGATGGAAATATCAACACCGCCATCTGTACAAACATGGAAATATCTACACCGCTATCTCCATAAACATGGAAATATCTGCACTGCCATCTGTAAAAACATGGAAATACCTATACAGTCATCTGTATAAACATGGAAATATCTACAATGCCATGTGTATACACATGGAAATATCTACACAGCCATCAGTATAAACATGTAAATATCTACACTGCTATCTCTATAAACATGGAAATATCTACACAGCCATCTCTATAAACTTGAAAATATCTACACTGCCATCTCCATAAACATGGAACTAACTACTCCGCCATCTGTATAAACATGGAAACATCTACACCGCCATCAGTGTGAATAAGGAAATATCTACAATGCCATCTGTATAAAGATATCAATATCTGTACCATGAGCTGGATAAACATGGAAATATCTACATCGCCATATGTATAAACGTGGAAATACCAACACCGCTATCGGTATAAACATGGAAATATCTACAACGCCATCTATGTAAACATGGAAATATCTACACCGCTATCTGTATAAACATGGAAATATCTACACCGCTATCTGTATAAACGTGGAAATATCTACACCGCGAACTGTATAAACATGGAAATATCTACACCGCGATCTGTATAAACATGGAAATACCTTCACCACGATCTGTATAAACATGGAAATATCTACACCGCTATCTGTATAAACATGGTAATATCTACACCACCATCTATATAAACATGGAAATATCAACACCGCCATCTGTATTAACATGGAAATATCTACAATGCCATCTGTAGAAAGATGGAAATATCTACACCGCAATCTGTGTAAACATGGAAATAGCTACACCGTTATTTGTAAAAACATGGAAATATCTACACCGCTATCTGTATAAACATGGAAATATCTACACCGCGATCTGTATAAACATGGAAATATCTACAGCGCCATCTCTATAAACATTGAAATATCTACACTTCCATCTGTAAAAACATGGAAATATCTACACAGTCATATGAATAAACATGGAAATATCTACACCACCATCTGTATAAACATGGAAATACTTACAATACCATCTGTATACACATGGAAATATCTACACAGTCATCTGTATAAATATGGAAATATCTACACCGAGATCTGTATAAACATGGAAATATCTACACTGACATCTGTAGAAAGATGGAAATATCTACACCGAGATCTGTATAAACATGGAAATATCTACACCGCTATCTGTATAAACATGGAAATAACTACACCGCCATCTTCATGTCCATGGAAATATCTATGCCGCCATCTGTATAAACATGGCAATATCTACACGGCCATCTGTGTATAGATGGAAATATCAACACCGCCATCTGTACAAACATGGAAATATCAACACCGCTATCTCTATAAACATGGAAATATCTGCACTTCCATATGTAAAAACATGGAAATACCTATACAGTCATCTGTATAAACATGGAAATATCTACAATGCCATCTGTATACACATGGAAATATCTACACAGCCATCTGAATAAACATGTAAATATCTACACTGCTATCTCTATAAACATGGAAATATCTACACCGCCATCTCTATAAACATGAAAATATCTACACTGCCATCTCCATAAATATGGAACTAACTACTCCGCCATCTGTATAAACCTGGAAACATCTACTCCGCCATCTGTGTGAATAAGGAAATATCTACAATGCCATCGGTATAAAGATTTAAATATCTGCACCGCGAGCTGTATAAACATGGAAATATCTACATCGCTATCTGTATAAACGTGGAAATACCAACACCGTTATCGGTATAAACATGGAAATATCTACAACGCCATCTATATAAACATGGAAATATCTGCACCGCTATCTGTATAAACATGTAAATAACTACACCGCTGTCTCTATAAACATGGAAATATGTACACCGCTATGTGTATAATCATGGAAATATCTCCACTGCGGTCTGTATAAACATGGAAATATCTACACCGGTATCTGTATAAACATGGAAATGTCTACAGCACGATCTGTATAAACATGGAAATATATACACCGCTATCTGTATAAACATGGAAATATCTGTCCCGCTATCTCTGTAAACATGGAAATTTCTACAAAAACATCTGTATAAACATGGAAATGCCTACACAGTCATGTGTAGGAACATGGAAATATCTACACTGCCATCTGAATAAACACAGAAACATCTACACAGCCCTCTGTATAAATATGGAAATATCTGCATAGGCATCTGTATAAACATGGAAATATCTGCACCGCTATCTGTATAAACATGGAAATACCTACACCGCTGTCTCTATAAACATGGAAATATGTACACCGCTATGTGTATAAACATGGAAATATCTCCACTGCTGTCTGTATAAACATGGAAATATCTCCACCGTTATCTGTATAAACATGGAAATATCTACAGCGCCATCTCTATAAACATTGAAATATCTCCACTGCCATCTGTAAAAACATGGAAATATCTACACAATCATCTGAATAAACATGGAAATATCTACAATACCATCTGTATAAACATGGAAATAGCTACAATACCATCTGAATACACATGGAAATATCAACACAGACATCTGTATAAATATGGAAATATCTACACCGCCATCTGTATAAACATGGAAATATCTACAATGCCATCTGTAGAAAGATGGAAATATCTACACCGCCATCTCTATAAACATGAAAATATCTACAATGCCATCTCCGTAAAGATGGAAGTATCTACTCCGCCATGTGTATAAACACGGAAATATCTACACCACCATCTGTGTAAACATGGAAATATCTACAACGCTATCTGTATAAACATGGAAATAACTACACCGCCATCTGCATGTCCATGGAAATATCTATGCCACCATCTGTATAAACATGGAAATGTCTACACAGCCATCTGTGTATAGATGGAAATATCAACACCGCCATCTGTACAAACATGGAAATATCTACACTGCTATCTCTATAAACATGCAAATATCTGCACTGCCATCTGTAAAAACATGAAAATACCTATACAGTCATCTGTATAAACATGGAAATATCTACAATGCTATCTGTATACACATGGAAATATCTACACAGCCATCTGAATAAACATGTAAATATCTACACTGCTATCTCTATAAACATGGAAATATCTACACCGCCATCTCTATAAACATGAAAATATGTACACTGCCATCTCCATAAACATGGAACTAACTACTCCGCCATCTGTATAAACATGGAAACATCTACACTATGATCTGTATAAACATGGAAATATATACACCGCTATCTGTATAAACATGGAAATATCTGCACCACTATCTCTATAAACATGGAAATATCTACAAAGCCATCTTTATAAACATGGAAATGCCTACACAGTCAAGTGTAGGAACATGGAAATATCTACAATGCCATCTGTATAAACATAGAAATATCTACACAGCCCTCCCTATAAATATGGAAATAACTGCTTAGGCATCTGTATAAACATGGAAATATCTGCACCGCTATCTGTATAAACATGGAAATACCTACACTGCTGTCTCTATAAACATGGAATTATGTACACCGCTATCTGTATAAACATGGAAATATCTCCACTGCTGTCTGTATAAACATTGAAGTATGTCAACCGTTATCTGTATAAACATGGAAATATCTACAGTGCCATCTCTATAAACATTGAAATATCTGCACTGCCATGTGTAAAAACATGGAAATATCTACACAGTCATCTGAATAAACATGTAAATATCTACACCACCATCTGTATAAACAAGGATATATCTACGCTGCCATCTGAATAAACATGGTAATAGCCACACCGCTATCTGTATAAACATGGAAATATCTACACCACCATCTGAATATACATACAAATATCTACACCGCGATCTTTATAAATATGGAAGTATCTACACCACTATCTCTGTAAACATGGAAATATCTACACCGCTACCTGCATAAACTTCGAAATATCTACACCACCATCTCTAGAAACATGGAAATATCTCCACCGCTATCTGTATAAACATGGAAATATCTCCACCACTCTCTGTATAAACATGGAAATATCTACACCGCTATCTGTATAAACTTGGAAATATCTACACCGCTATCTGTATAAACATGGAAATATCTACACTGCTATCTGTATAAACGTGCAAATATCTACAGCGCTATGTGTATAAACATGAAAATATCTCCACCGCTATCTGTATAAAGATGGAAATATCTACACCGCTATCTTTATAAACATGGAAATATCTAAACCGCAATCTCTATAAACATGGAAATACCTACAACACTATCTGTGTAAACATGGAAATATCTACACAGCTGTCTGTGTAAACATGGAAATATGTACACCGCAATCTGTGTGAGGATGGAAATATCTACACCGCAATCTGTGCAAATATGGAAATATCTACACATCTATCTCTGTAAACATGGAAATATCTACACCACTATCTCTATAAACATGGAAATATCTACACCGCTATCTGTATAAACATGGAAATATCTACACCACAATCTGTATAAACATGGAAATATCTACACCACTATCTGTATAAACATGGAAGTATCTACTTCGCTATCTGTATAAATATGGAAATATCTACAACGCTATCTCTATAAACATGGAAATGTCTACACCGCGTTCTGTATAAACATGAAAATATCAACACTGCCATCTGTATAAACTTGGAAATAGCTACACCGCTATCTCTATAAATATGGAAATATCTACACTGCCATCTGTATACACATGGAAATAGCTACACAGTCATCTGTATAAACATGGAAATATCTACACTACTCTCTGTATAAACGTTTAAATATCTACACTGCCATCTGTATAAACATGGAAATATCTACACAGCCATCTCTATAAACATGGAAATATCTACAACGCTACCTCTATAAACATGGAAATAGCCACAACGCTATCTGCATAAACATGGAAATATCTAAACTGCCATCTGTATACACATGGAAATATCTACAAAGTCGTCTGTATAAAGATGGAAATATCTACACCGTTATTTGTGTAAACATGGAAATATCTACACCGCTATCTGTATAAAATTGGAAATATCTACACCGCAATCTGTGGAAATGTGGAAATATCTACACCGCTATCTCTATAAACATGGAAATGTCTACACCACCATCTGTATAAACATGGAAATATCTACATGGCTATTTCTATAAATATGGAAATATCTACACCACCATCTGTATAAACATGGAAATAACTACACAGTCGTCTGTTTAAACATAGAAATATCCACACCATTATCTGTATAAACACGGAAATATCTACACTGTCATCTGCATAAACATGGAAATATCTACACCGCGATCTGTATAAACATGGAAATATCTACACCGCTATCTGTATAAACATGGTAATATCTACACTGCTATCTGTATAAACATGGAAATACCTACACCGCGATCTGTATAAACATGGAAATATCTACACCGCGGTCTGTATAAACATGGAAATGCCTTCACCACGATCTGTATAAACATGGAAATATCTACACCGCTATCTGTATAAACATGGTAATATCTACACTGCCATCTGTATAAACATGGAAATATCTACAATGCCACCTGAAGAAAGATGGAAATATCTACACCGCAATCTGTGTAAACATGGAAATATCTACACCAATGTCTGTAAAAACATGGAAATATCTACACCGCTATCTGTATAAACATGGAAATATCTACACCGCGATCTGTATAAACATGGAAATAACTATACCGCGATCTGTATAAACATGGAAATATCTACATCGCTATCTGTAGAAACATGGAAATATCTACAAAGCTATCTCTATAAACATGGAAATATCTACACCGCTATCTGTATAAACATGGAAATATCTACACTGTCATCTGTATAAACATGGAAATATCTAAACTGCCATCTGTGGAAAGATGGAAATATCTACACCACGATCTGTATAAATATGAAAATATCTACACCGCTATCTGTGTAAAGATGGAAATATCTACACCGCAATCTGTGCAAAGATGGAAATATCTACACCGCTATCTCTGTAAACATGGAAATATCTACGCCACTATCTGTATAAACATGGAAATATCTACATCGCTATCTGTATAAACATGGATATTTCTACACTGTTATCTGTATAAACATGGAAATTTCTACACCGCTATCTGTATAAATATGGAAATTTCTACACCGCCATTTGTGTAAACATACAAATATCAACAGAGTCATCTGTATACACATGGAAATATCTACACAGCCATCTGTATAAACATACAAATATCAACAGAGTCATCTGTATACACATGGAAATATCTACACAGCCATCTGTATAAACCTGGAAATATCTACACTGCTATCTCTATAAACAGGGAAATGTGTACAATGCCATCTGTAAAAACATGGAAATACCTATGCAGTCATCTGTATAAACCTGGAAATATCTACACCACCATCTGTATAAACATGGAAATATCTACAATGCCATCCGTATACACATGTAAATATCTACACCACCATCTGTATAAACATGGAAATACCTACAATGCCATATGTATACACATGGAAATACCTACACGGCAATCTGTGTATAGATGGAAACGTCAACACCGCCATCTGTACAAACACGGAAATATCTACACCGCTATCTCTATAAACATGGAAATACCTGCACTGCGGTCTGTGCAAACATGTAAATATCTACACCGTTATCTGTATAAACATGGAAATATCTACACCACGACCTGTACAAAAATGGAAATATTTACACCGCTATCTGTATAAACATGGAAATATCTCCACCGCTATCTCTATAAACATGGAAATACCTACAAAGCCATCTGTATAAACATGGAAACACCTACACAGTCATGTGTAGGAACATGGAAAAATCTACACTGCAATCTGTATAAACATGGAAATATCTCCTCAGCCCTCTGTATAAATTTGGAAATATCTCCATAGGCATCTGTATAAACATGGAAATATCTGCACTGCTATCTGTATAAACATGGAAATACCTTCACCGCTGTCTATATAAACATGGAAATATGTACACCGCTATGTGTATAAACATGGAAATATCTCCACTGCTGTCTGTATTAACATGGAAATATCTCCACCGTTATCTGTATAAACATGGAAATATCTACAGCGCCTTCTCAATAAACATTGAAATATCTACACTGCCATCTGTAAAAACATGGAAATATCTACACAGTCATCTGAATAAACATGGAAATACCTACACCACCATCTGTATAAACATGGAAACACCTACAATACCAACTCTATACACATGGAAATATCTACTCAGACATCTGTATAAATATGGAAATATCTACACCAACATCTGTATAAACATGGAAATATCTACACTGCCATCTGTAGAAAGATTGGAATATCTACACCGCTACCTCTATAAATATGGAAATATCTACATCGCCATCTCTATAAACATGAAAATATCTACACTGCCATCTCCATAAAGATGGAAGTATCTACACCGCCATGAGTATAAACACGGAAATATCTACAACACCATCTGTGTAAACATGGAAATATCTACACCGCTATCTGTATAAACATGGAAATATCTACACCGCCATCTGCATATCCATGGAAATATCTACACCGCCATCTGTATAAACATGGAAATATCTTCACGGCCATCTGTGTATAGATGGAAATATCAACACCGCCATATGTACAAATATGGAAATATCTACACCGCTATCTCTATAAACATGGAAATATCTACACCGCCATCTCTATAAACATGAAAATATCTGCACTGCTATGTGTAAAAACATGGAAATAGCTATACAGTCATCTGTATAAACATGGAAATATCTACAATGCCGTCTGTATACACATGGAAATATCTACACAGCCATCTGTATAAACATGTAAATATCTACACTGCTATCTCTCTAAACATGGAAATACCTACACGGCCATCTCTATAAACATGAAAATATCTACACTGCCATCTCCATAAACATGGAACTATCTACTCCTCCATCTGTATAAACATGGAAACATCTACACCGCCATCTGTGTGAATAAGGAAATATCTACAATGCCATCTGTATAAAGATATAAACATCTGAACTGCGAGCTGAATAAACATGGAATTATCGACATCACTATCTGTATAAACGTGGAAATACAAACACCGCTATCGGTATAAACATGGAAATATCTACAACGCCATCAATATAAACATGGAAATATCTACACCGCTATGTGTATAAACATGGAAATAGCTACACCACTATCTCTATAAACATGGAAACATCCACACCGCCATCTGCATATCCATGGAAATATCTACAACGCCATCTGTATAAAGATGGAAATATCTACAAGGCAATTGGTGTACAGATGGAAATATCAACACCACCATCAGTACAAACATGGAAACATCTACACCGCTATCTGTATAAACATAGAAATATCTACACTGCAGTCTGTATAAACATGGAAATATCTACAACGGTATCTTTATAAACATGGAAATATCTACACCACGATCTGTATAAACATGGAAATATTTACACCGCTATCTGTATAAACCTGGAAATATCTACACTGCTATCTCTATAAATATGGAAATATCTACACCGCCATCTGTATAAACATGGAAATAACTACACAGTCATGTGTAGGAACATGGAAATATCTACACCAACGTTTGTATAAAGATGGAAATATCTACAACGTTATCTGTATAAACATGGAAATATCTACACAGTGATCTGTATAAACATGGAAATATGTACAGAACTCTCTGAATAAAGATGGAAATATCTAAACCGCTATCTGTATAAACATGGAAATATCTACACCACTATCTTTATAAATATGGAAATATTTACAACGCTATCTCTATAAACAATGAAATATCTACACCGCTATCTCTATAAACATGGAAATATCTACACCGTCATCTGTATTAACATGGAAATATCTACACAGTCATCTGTATAAACCTGGAAATATCTACACTGTCATCTATATAAACGTGGAAATATCTACAGAGAACTCTGTATAAACATGGAAATATCTGCACAGCCATCTGTATAAACATGGAAATAACTACACCGCTATCTGTATAAACATGGAAATATCTACACCGCTATGTGTATTAACTTGGAAATATCTCCATTGCTATCTTTATAAACATGGACATATCTCCACCACAATCTGTATAAACATGCAAATATCTACACCGCTATCTCTATAAACATGGAAATATCTACAATGCCATCTGTACAAACATGGAAATATCTACACAGTTATCTGTAGAAACATGGAAATATATACACCGCTATCTCTATAAACATGGAAATAACTACACCGCTATCTCTATAATCATGGAAATATCTACACCGCTATCTCCATCAACATGGAAATATATACACCGCCATCTCTTTAAACATGGAGATATCTACAACGCCATCTACATAAACAAGAAAATATCTACACTGCCATCTATATAAACATGGAAATATCTACACCGCCATCTCTATAAACATGGAAATATCTACACTGCCATTTGTAGAAAGATGGAAATATCAACACCGCCATCAGTATAAACGTGAAAATATCTACACCGCTGTCTATATAAACATGGAAATATCTACACCGCAATCTGTATAAACATGGAAATATCTACACCGCTATCTCTATAAATATGAAATATCTAAACAGCTATTTCTATAAAAATGGAAATATCTACACTGCTATCTGTATAAACATGGAAATATCCTCACTGTTATCTCTATGAACATGGATATATCTACACCGCTATCTAAATAAACATGGAAATATCTACACTGCCATCTCTATCAACATGGAGTTATCTACATCGCCATCTGTATAAACATGGAAATATCTACACCGCTATCTGTATAATCATGGACATAACTACACCGCAATCTGTATAAACATGGAAATATCTACCATGCTATGTGTGTAAACAAGGAAATATCTACACAGCTATCTGTGTAAACTTGGAAATATCTACACAGCTATCTGCATAAACATGGAAATATCTACACAGCAATCTGTGCAAAGATGGAAATATCTACACCGCTATCTCTGTAAACATGGAAATATCTACACGGCTACCTGTATAAACATGGAAATATATACACTGCTGTCAGTATAAACAGGGAAATATCTGCACCGCCAGCTGTAGAAACATGGAAATATCTCCACCACAGTCTGTATAAACATGGAAATATCTACACTGCTGTCTGTATAAATATGGAAATATCTACACCGCTATCTCTATAAATATGGAAATACCTACACCGCTTTGTCTATAAACATGAAAATATCTACACTGCTATCTCTATATACATGGAAATATCTACACCTCCATCTCTATAAACATGAAAATATCTACACCGCCATCTTCAGAAACATGGATGTATCTACACCGCCATCTGTATAAACTTAGAAATATCTGCACCGCTATCTCTATAAACATGGAAATATCTACAAAGCCATCTGTATAAACATGGAAATACCCATACGGTCATGTGTATAAACATGGAAATATGTACACCGCAATCTGTATAAACATGGAAATACCTACACCGCTATCTGTATAAATATGAAATATCTAAACCGCTATCTCTATAAAAATGGAAATATCTACACTGCTATCTGTATAAACATGGAAATATCCTCACTGCTATCTCTGTGAACATGGATATATCTACACCGCTATCTCTGTAAACATGGAAATATCTACACCGCCATCTCTATAAACATGGAAATATCTACACCGCCATATGTGTAAACATGGAAATATCTACAGCGCTATCTGTATAAACATGGAAATATCTACACCGCCATCTGTATAAACATGGAAATATCTACACTGCGATCTGTATAAACATGGAAA
The DNA here is from genome assembly GCF_028858775.2 of Pan troglodytes. Taxonomy (NCBI): domain Eukaryota; kingdom Metazoa; phylum Chordata; class Mammalia; order Primates; family Hominidae; genus Pan; species Pan troglodytes. The sequence goes on from NC_072406.2 coordinate 2,686,268, forward strand.
TATCTACACCGCGATCTGTATAAACAAGGAAATATCTACAACGCGATCTCTATAAACATGGAAATATCTACACCGCTATCTGTATAAACGTGGAAATGTCTACACAGTTATCTCTATAAACATGGAAATATCTACACCGCCATCTGTATAAACATGGAAATACCTACAAAGTCATCTGCATAAACATGGAAATATCTACACCGCGATCTGTATAAACATGGAAATATGTAAACCGCGATCTCTAAAAACATGGAAATAACTACACCGCCATCTGCATGTCCATGGAATTATCTACACCGCCATCTGTATAAACATGGAAATACCTACACTGTTATCTGTATAAAAATGGAAACATCTACACCGCTGTCTCTATAAACATGGAAATATCTATACCGCCATCTGTATAAACATGGAAATACCTATACAGTCATCTGTGTAAACATGGAAATATCTACACCACCATCTGTATAAACATGCAAATATCTACAATGCCATCTGTATACACGTGGAAATACCTACACGGCAATCTGTGTATAGATGGAAACATCAACACCGCCATCTGTACACACGTGGAAATATCTACACTGCTATCTCTATAAACATGGAAATATCTACACTGCGGTCTGTATAAACATGGAAATATCTACACCGGTATCTGTATAAACATGGAAATATCTACACCACGATCTGTATAAACATGGAAATATATACACCGCTATCTGTATAAACATGGAAATATCTGCACCGCTATCCCTATAAACATGGAAATATCTACAAAGCCATCTGTATAAACATGGAAATAACTACACAGTCATGTGTAGGAACATGGAAATATCTACACTGCCATCTGTATAAACTTAGAAATATCTACACAGCCCTCTGTATAAATATGGAAATATGTGCATAGGCATCTGTATAAACATGGAAATATCTGCACCGCTATCTGTAGAAACATGGAAATACCTACACCGCTGTCTCTATAAACATGGAAATATGTACACCGCTATGTGTATAAACATGGAAATATCTCCACTGCTGTCTGTATAAACATGGAAATATCTCCACCGTTATCTGTATAAACATGGAAATATCTACAGCGTCATTTTTATAAACATTGAAATATCTACAATGCCATCTGTAAAAACATGGAAATATCTACACAGTCATCTGAATAAACATGGAAATATCTACACCACCATCTGTATAAACATGGACATAGCTACAATACCCTCTGTATACACATGGAAATATCTACACATCCATCAGTAGAAAGATGGAAATATCTACACCGCTATCTCTATAAATATGGAAATACCTACACCGCCACCTCTATAAACATAAAAATATCTACACTGCCATCTCCATAAAGATGGAAGTATCTACTCCGCCATGTGTATAAACACGGAAATATCTACACAACCATCTGTGTCAACATGGAAATATCTACACCGCTATGTCTATACACGTGGAAATATCTACACCGCCATCTGCATGTCCATGGAAATATCTACGCTGCCATCTGTATAAACATGGAAATATCTGCACGGCCATCTGTGTATAGATGGAAATATCTTCACCGCCATCTGCATGTCCATGGAAATATCTACGCTGCCATCTGTATAAACATGGAAATATCTACACGGCCATCTGTGTATAGATGGAAATATCAACACCGCCATCTGTACAAACATGGAAATATCTACACCGCTATCTCTATAAACATGGAAATATCTGCACTGCCATCTGTTAAAACATGGAAATACCCATAGAGTCATCTGTATAAACATGGAAATATCTTCAATGCCATCTGCATACGCATGGAAATATCTTCACAGCCATCTGTATAAACATGTAAATATCTACAATGCTATCTCTACAAACAGGGAAATATCTACACCGCTATCTCTATAAATATGGAAATATCTACACCGCCATCTCTATAAACATGGAAATATCTAAACTGCTATCTGTTTAAACATGGAAATATATACACTGCGATCTGTATAAACATGGAAATACCTACACCGCGATCTGTATAAACATGAAAATATCTACACCGCGATCTGTATAAACATGGAAATATCTACATCGCTATCTGTATTAACCTGGATATATCTACACAGCTATCTCTATAAACATGGAAATATCTACACCGCCATCTGTATAAACATGGAAATATCTTCACAACCATGTGTATATACATGGAAATATCTACACCGCTATCTGTATAAATATGGAAATATCTACAGCGCTATCTCTATTAACATGGAAATATCTACATCACCATCTGTATAAACATGGAAATATCTACACTGCTATCTCTATACACAGGGAAATATCTACAATGCCATCTGTAAAAACATGGAAATACCTATACAGTCATCTGTATATACATGGAAGTATCTACACCACCATCTGTATAAACATGGAAATACCTACACCGCCATCTGTATAAACATGGAAATACCTACAAAGTAATCTGTATAAACATGGAAATGTCTACACAGTCATCTGTATAAACATGGAAATATCTACAGAACCATCTGTATATACATGGAAATATCTACACCGCCATCTCTTTAAACATGGAAATATATACACAGACATCTGTTTATACATGGAAATATCTACACCGCTATCTGTATAAACATGCTAATAACTACACTGCTATCTGCAAAAATGTGGAAATATTTGCACCGCTTTCCCTATAAACATGGTAATATCAACACCGCGATCTGCATAAACACGGAAATATCTACACCATTATCTATATAAACATGGAAATATCTACAACCCCTATCTGTATAAACATGGAAATATCCACACCGCTATCTCTATAAACATGAAAAAATCAACACCGCTATCTTTATGAACATGGAAGTATCTACACCGCCATCTCTATAAACATGGAAATATCTACACCGCGATCAGTATAAACGTGGAAATATCTACAACGCTATCTGTGTAAACATGGAAATATCTACACAGCTATCTGTGTAAACTTGGAAATCTCTACACAGGTATCTGTGTAAAAATGGAAATATCTACACGGCAATCTGTGCAAAGAGGGAAATATCTACACCGCTATCTCTGAAAACATGGAAATATCTACACCGCTATCTGTATAAACATGGAAATATCTTCACCGCTATCTGTATAAACAAGGAAATATCTACACCGCCATATGTAGAAACATGGAAATATCTACACCGCCATCTGTATAAACATGGAAATACCTACACAGCTATCTGTAGAAATATGGAAATATCTACACCGCTATCTCTGTAAAAATGGAAATACAAACACTGCTTTCTCTATAAACATGGAAATATCTACACCGCAATCTCTATAAACATGGAATTATCTACACCGCCATCTCTATAAACATGAAAATATCTACACCGCCATCTTCAGAAACATGGCTGTATCTTCACCGCCATCTGTATAAACATGGAAATATCAACACCACTATCTGCATAAACATGGAAAAATCTTCACTGCCAACTGTATAAAGATGGAAATATCTGCACTGCGAGTTGTATAATCATGGAAATATCTACACCGCTATCTCTATAGACATGGAAATACCTACAACGCCATCTCTATAAACATGGAAATATCTACTCCGCAATCTGTATAAACATGGAAATATCTACACCGCTATCTGTATAAACCTGGAAAGATCTACACAGCTATCTGTATAAATATGGAAATATCTACAACGCTGTCTCTCTAAACATGGAATTCTCTACACCGCTATCTGTATAAACATGGATATATCTACATCGTTATCTATATAAACATGAAAATATCTACACTGACATATGTATAAACATGGAAATAACTTCACAGTCATCTGTAAAAACATGGAAATATCTACACCACCATCTGTATGAACATGGAAATATCTACACGGAAAGCTGTATAAACATGGAAATATCTAGAGAGTCGTCTCTATAAACATGGAAATATCTATACCGCTATCTGTATAAACATGAAAATACCCACACCGCTATCTGTATAAACATGGAAATATCTGAACCGCTATCTTTATAAACATGGAAATATCAGCAAATCTATATGGGTAAACATAGAAATATCTACACGGCTATTTGTGTAAACATGGAAATATCTGCACCGCTATCTGTGTAAAGATCGAAATATCTACACCAATATCTGTTAAACGTGGAAATAACTACACCGCTGTCTATATAAACCTGGAAATATCTACACCGATATCTGTATAAACAAGGAAATATCTACACTGCCATCTGTATAAACATGGAAATACCTACACCGCTGTCTGTATAAATATTGAAATATCCACACCGCTATCTCTATAAGCCTGGAAATACCTACACCGATTTCTCTATAAACATGGAAATATCTGCACTGCAATCTCTATATACATGGAAATATCTACACCGCCATCTCTATAAACATGAAAATATCTACACCGCCATCTGCATATCCATGGAAATACCTACGCCGCCATCTGTATAAACATGGAAATATCTTCACGGTCATCTGTGTATAGATGGAAATATCAACACCGCCATATGTACAAACATGGAAATATCTACACGGCTATCTCTATAAACATGGAAATATCTACAATGCCATCTCTATAAACATGAAAATATCTGCACTGCCATCTGTAAAAACATGGTAATACCTATACAGTCATCTGTATAAAGATGCAAATATCTACTCCGCCACCTGTATAAACACGGAAATGTCTTCACCGCTATATCTATAAACTTGGAAATATCTACAATGCCATCTGTACTAACAAGGAAATATCTACACAGTTATCTGTATAAACATGGTAATAACTACAACACCATCTAAATAAACATGGAAATATCTACACCACCATCTGTATAAACATGGAAATATCGACAATGCCATCTGTAGAAAGATGGAAATATCTACACCGCGATTTTTATAAACATGGAAATATCTACAGGGAACTCTGTTTAAACATGGAAATATCGGCACAGCCATCTGTATAAACATGGAAATATCTACACCGCTATCTGTATAAACACGGAAATATCTACACCTCTATGTGTATTAACGTGGAAACATCTCCATTTCTATCTGTATAAACATGGACATACCTCCACCGCAATCTGTATAAACATGAAAATATCTACACCACTATCTCTATAAACATGGAAATAACTACACTGCCATCTGTACCAACATGGAAATATCTACCCAGTCATCTGTAGAAATATGGAAATATCTACACTGCTATCTCTATAAACATGGAAATAACTACACCGCTATCTCTATAAACATGGAAATATCTACACCGCTATCTCCATCAACATGGAAATATATACACCGCCATCTCTTTAAACATGGAGATAGCTACAAAGCCATCTACATAAACCAGAAAATATCTACATTGCCATCTATATAAACATGGAAATATCTACACCGCCATCTCTATAAACAAGGAAATATCTACACTGCCATTTGTAGATAGAAGGAAATATCTACACCGCCATCTGTATAAACGTGGAAATATCTACACCGCTATCTTTATAAACATGGAAATATCTACACCGCAATCTGCATAAACATGGAAATATCTACACCGCTATCTGTATAAACATGGAAATATCTACACCGCAATCTGCATAAACATGGAAATATCTACACCGATATCTGTATAAATATGAAATATCAAAACCGCTATCTCTATAAATTGGAAATATCTACACTGCTATCTGTATAAACATGGAAATATCTACACCGCTATCTGTATAAACATGGTAATATCTACACCACCATCTATATAAACATGGAAATATCTACACCGCCATCTGTATAAACACGGAAATATCTACAATGCCATCTGTAGAAAGATGGAAATATCTACACCGCAATCTGTGTAAACGTGGAAATATCTACACCAATATCTGTAAAAACATGGAAATACCTATACCGCTATCTTTATAAACATGGAAATATCTACACAGCATTCTCTATAAACATGGAAATATCAACACCGCCATCTGTATAAACATGGAAATACCTACAAAGTCATCTGTATAAACATGGAAATATCTACACAGCCATCTATATAAACATGGAAATATCTACACAGCCATCTGTATATACATGGAAATATCTACACCGCTATCTGTATAAACATGGAAATAACTACACTGCTATTTGTATAAACAAGAAATATCTACACCGTGATCTGTACAAACATGGAAACAACTACACCGCTATTTTTATGAACAAGTAAATATCTACACCGCCATCTGTTTAAACATGGAAATATATACACAGACATCTGTTTATACATGGAAATATCTACACCACTATCTGTATAAACATGCTAATAACTACACCGCTATCTGTATAAATGTGGAAATATTTGCACTGCTATCCCTATAAACATGGTAATATCAACACCGCGATCTGTATAAACCTGGAAATAACTACACCATGATCTGTAAAAACATGGAAATATCTACACCGCGTTCTGTATAAACATGGAAATGTCTACACCGTGATATGTATAAACATGGAAATATCTACACCGCCATCTCTATAAACATGGAAATATCTACACTCCTATCTGTATAAACATGGAAAAATCCACTCCGCTATCTCTATAAACATGGAAAAATCAACACCGCTATCTCTATGAAAATGGAAATATCTACAACGCCATCTCTATAAACATGGAAATAATTACACCGCGATCAGTATAAACGTGAAAATATCTACACCGCTATCTCTATCAACATGGAAATATCTCCACTGCTACCTCTATAAACTTCGAAATATCTACACCGCCATCTGTATAAACATGGAAATACTTACAAAGATATCGGTATAAACATGGAAATATCTACACCGCCATCTGTATAAACATGGAAATATCTACACAGCCATGTGTATATACATGGAAATATCTACACCGCTATCTCTATAAACATGGAAATATATACACCGTGATCTGTATAAACATGGAAATACTTACACTGCTATCTGTATAAACATGGAAATATCTACAACGTTGTGTGTATAAATATGGAAATATCTACACCGCTATCTCTAGAAACATGGAAATATCTACAACGACATCTGTATAAACATGGAAATATCTACACTGCTATCTCTATAAACATGGAAATATCTACAATGCCATCAGTAAAAACATGGAAATACATATACACTCATCTGTATAAACATGGAAATATCTACACCACCATCTGTATAAACATGGAAATATCTACAATGCCATCTGTATACACATGGAAATACCTACACGGAAATCTGTGTATAGATGGAAACATCAACACCGCCATCTGCACAAACATGGAAATATCTACACCGCTATCTGAATAAACATGGAAATATCTACACTGCGGTCAGTATAAACATGGAAATTTCTACACCGGTATCTGTGTAAACATGGAAATATCTACACCACGATCTGTATAAACATGGAAATATTTACACCGTTATCTTTATAAACATGGAAATATCTACACCGCTTTTTCTATAAACATGGAAATATCTACAAAGCCATCAGTATAAACATGGAAATAACAACACAGTCATGTGTAGGAACATGGAAATATCTACACGGTGATTTGTATAAACATGGAAATATCTACTCCGCGATCTGTATAAACATGGAAATATCTACACCGCTATCTCTATAAACATGGAAATATCTACACAGCTATCTCTATAAACATGGAAATATCTACACCACAATCTGTATAAACATGGAAATAACTACAAAGTCATCTGTATAAACATGGAAATATCTACACAGCCAACTCTACAAACATGGAAATACCTACAAAGCCGTCTGTATATACATGGAAATATCTACAGCGCTATCTGTATAAACATGGAAATAAATACACCGCTATCTGTATAAACATGGAAATATCTACATCTCAATCTGAATAAACATGGAAATATCTACACCGCTATCTGTATAAATATGAAATATCAAAACCGCTATCTCTATAAATTGGAAATATATACACTGCTATCTGTATAAACATGGAAATATCTTCACCGCTATCTGTATAACCATGGTAATATCTACACCACCATCTATATAAACATGGAAATATCTACACCGCCATCTGTATAAACATGGAAATATCTGCAATGCCATCTGTAGAAAGATGGAAATATCTACACCGCAATCTGTGTAAACATGGAAATATCTACACCTATATCTGTAAAAACATGGAAATATCTACACCGCTATCTGTATAAACATGGAAATATCTACACCGCGATCAGCATAAACATGGAAATATCTACACCGCCATCTGTATAAACATGGAAATAACTACACCGCTATCTTTACAAACGTGGAAATATCTACACAGCAATCTCTATAAACATGGAAATAACTACACCACCATCTGTATAAACATGGAAATACCTACAAAGTCATCTGTATAAACATGGAAATATCTACACAGCCATCTATATAAACATGGAAATATCTACACCGCCATCTGTATATACATGGAAATATCTACACCGCTATCTGTATAAACATGGAAATAACTACACCGCTATTTGTATAAACAAGTAAATATCTACACAGCCATCTGTATATACATGGAAATATCTACACCACTATCTGTATAAACATGGAAATAACTACACCGCTATTTGTATAAACAAGGAAATATCTACACCGCGATCTGTTTAAACATGGAAATATCTACACCGTGGTCTGTATAAACACGGAAATATCTACACCCCTATCTGTATAAACATGGAAATATCCACACCGCTATCTCTATAAATATGGAAAAATCAACACCGCTATCTCTATGAACATGGAAATATCTACACCGACATCTCTATAAACATGGAAATATCTACACCGCGATCATTATAAACGTGGAAATACCTACAGCGCTATCTCTATAAACATGGAAATATCTCCACTGCTATCTCTATAAACATCAAAATATCTACACCGCCATCTGTATAAACATGGAAATACTTACAAAGATATCGGTATAAACATGGAAATATCTACACTGCCATCTGTATAAACATTGAAATATCTACACAGCCATGTGTATATACATGGAAATATCTACACCGCTATCTATATAAACATGGAAGTAACACCGCTATCTGTATAAACATGGAAATATCTACACTGCGGTCAGTATAAACATGGAAATTTCTACACCGGTATCTGTATAAACATGGAAATATCTACACCACGATCTGTATAATCATGGAAATATTTACACCGCTATCTGTATAAACATGGAAATATCTACACCGCTATCTCCATAAACATGGAAATATCTACAAAGCCATCTGTATAAACATGGAAATACCAACACAGTCATGTGTAGGAACATGGAAATATCTACACCGCGATTTGTATAAACATGGAAATATCTACACCGCGATCTGTATAAACATGGAAATAAATACACAGCTATCTGTATAAGCATGGAAATATCTACACAGCTATCTCTATAAACATGGAAATATCTACACCGCAATCTGTATAAGCATGGAAATACCTACAAAGTCATCTGTATAAACATTGAAATATCTACAGAGCCATCTGTATAAACATGGAAATATCTACACAGCCGTCTGTATATACCTGGAAATATCTACACCGCTATCTATATAAACATGGAAATAAATACACCGCTATTTGTATAAACAAGGAAATATCAACACCACCATCTGTTTAAACATGGAAGTATCTACACCGCTATCTGTATAAACATGATAATAACAACACCGCTATCTGTATAAATGTGGAAATATTTGCACCGCTATCCCTACATACATGGTAATGTCAACACCGCGATCTGTATAAACATGGAAATATCCACACCATGATCTTTATAAACATGGAAATATCTACACCGTGATCTGTATAAACATGGAAATATCTACACCGTGATCTGTATAAACATGGAAATATCTACAACGCCATCTCTACAAACATGGAAATATCTACACCCCTATCTGTATTAAAATGGATATATCCACTCCGCTATCTCTATAAACATGGAAAAATCAACACCGCTATCTCTATGAACATGGAAATATCTACACCGCCATCTGTATAAACATGGAAACATCTACACAGCCATGTGTATATACATGGAAATATCTACACCGCTATCTATATAAACAAGGAAATAACTACACCGCTATCTGTATAAACATGGAAATATCTCCACCGCCATCTACATATCCATGGAAATATCTGCGCCGCCATCTGTATAAACATGGAAATATCTACACGGTCATCTGTGTATAGATGGAAATATCATCACCGCCATCTTTACAAACATGGAAATATCTGCACCGCTATCTCTATAAACATGGAAATATATACACCGCGGTCTGTATAAACATGGAAATATCTAAACCGCTATCTGTATAACCATGGAAATATCTACACCTCTATGTCTATAAACATGGAAATAACTACACCGTGATCTCTATAAACATGGAAATATTTGCACCGCTATCTCTATAAACATGGAAATATCTACACCGTTATCTGTATAAATATGGAAATATCTACAGCGCTATCTCTATAAACATGGAAATATCTGCACTGCGGTCTGTATAAACTTGGAAATATCTACACCGGTATCTGTATAAACATGGAAATATCTACACCACCATGTGTATAAACATGGAAATATCTACAATGCCATCTGTATACAAATGGAAATACCTACACGGCAATCTGTGTATAGATGGAAACATCAACACCGCCATCTGTACAAACATGGAAATATTTACACCGCTATCTCTATAAACATGGAAATATCTACACTGCGGACTGTATAAACATGGAAATGTCTACACCGGTATCTGTATAAACATGGAAATATCTACACCACGATCTGTATAAACATGGAAATATTTACACCGCTATCTGTATAAACATGGAAATATCTGCACCGCTATCTCTATAAACATGGAAATATCTACAAAGCCATCGGTATAAACATGGAAATGCCTACACAGTCATGTGTAGGAACATGGAAATATCTACACTGCCATCTGTATAAACATGGAAATATCTACAGAGCCATGTGTATATACATGGAAATATCTACACCGCTCTCTATATAAACATGGAAATAACTACACCGCTATCTGTATATACATGGAAATATCTACACCGCCATCTACATATCCATAGAACTACCTGCGCCTCCATATGTAGAAAGATGGAAATATCTACACCGCAATCTGTGCAAACATGGAAATACCTACACCGCTATCTGTATAAACATGGAAATATCTACACAGGTATCTGTATAAACATGGATGTATCTTCACAACTATCTCTATAAACAAGGAAATACCTACAGCGCTATCTCTATAAACATGGAAATATCAACACCACAATCTCTACAAAAATTGAAATATCTACACTGCCATCTGTATAAACGTGGAAATATCTGCACGGTCATCTGTGTATAGATGGAAATATCAACACCGCTATCTCTACAAACATGGAAATATCTGCACTGCAATCTCTATAAACATGGAAATATCTACAACAATATCTGTGTAAACATGGAAATATCTTCACAGCTGTCTGTGTAAACGTGGAAATATGTACACCGCAATCTGTGTGAATATGGAAATATCTACACCACAATCTGTATAAACATGGATATATCTACACCGCTATCTGTATAAACATGGAAATATCTACAGCGTGATCTGTATAAACATGGAAATATCTAAACCGCTATCTGTATAAACATGCAAATATCTACAGTGCTATCTGTATAAACATGTTAAGATCTACACTGCTATCTGTATAAACATGGAAATATCTACTCCGCTATCTGTATATATATGGAAATATCTACACCGCTATCTCTATAAACATGGAAATGTCAACACCGCTATCTGTATAAACATGGAAATATCTACACAGCCATCTCTATAAACATGGAAATATCTGCATCGCTATCTGTATAAACATGGAAATAGCTAAACCGCTATCTGTATAAACATGGAAATATCTACACCGCCATCTGTAAAAATATGGAAATATCTACACAGTCATCTGTAGAAACATGGAAATATCTACACCGCCATCTGTATACACATGGAAATATCTCCACTGCTATCTGTATAAACATGGAAATATCTACACCGCTATCTTTATAAACATGGAAATACCTACACCGCTATTTGTATAGACATGGAAATATCTACACCGCAATCTGTAGAAACATGGAAATATCTACACCGCAATCTGTAGAAACATGGAAATATCTACACCACTATCTGTATAAACATGGAAATATCTCCACTGCCATCTGTATACACATGGAAATATCTCCACTGCTATCTGTATAAACATGGAAATATCTACACCGCTATCTGTATAAATATGGAAATATCTACACCGCTACCTCTATAAACATGGAAATATCTACACAGCTATCTGTATAAACATGGATATATCTACACCGCTATCTCTATAAACATGGAAATATCTACACCACCATCTGTGTAAACATGGAAATATGTACACTGTCATCTGTATAAACATGGAAATATCTACACCGCTATCTGTATAAACATGGTAATACCTACACCGCTATCCGTATAAACATGGAAATATCTACACCGCTATCTGTATAAATATGGAAATATCCACACCGGTATCCCTATAAACATGGAAATGTCTACACCGCTCTCTGTTTAAGAATGGAAATATCTACATGGCTATTTCTATAAATTTGGAAATATCTACTCTGCCTTCTGTATAAACATGGAAATATCTACACAGCCATCTCTATAAACATGGAAATATCTACATCGCTATCTGTATAAACATGGAAATATCTGCAGTGCTATCTGTATAAACATAGAAATATCCGCACAACCATCTCAATAAACATGGAAATATCTACACCGCTATCTAAATAAACTTGGAAATATCTACACCACCATCTGTATAAACATGGAAATATCTCCACCGACATCTGTATAAACATGGAAATATCTCCACCGCTCTCTGTATAAACATTGAAATATCTACACCGCTATCTGTATAAACATGCAAATATCTACACCGCAGTCTGTATAAACATGGAAATATCTACACCGCTATCTGTATAAACATGCAAATATCTACAGCGCTATCTGTATAAACATGGAAATATCTCCACCGCTATCTCTAAAAACTTGGATATAGATTCACTGCTATCTTTATAAACATGGAAATATCTACTCCACTATCTGTATAAACATGGATATATCTACACTTCCGTCTGTATAAACATGGTAATAGCCACACCGCTATCTGTAAAAACATGAAAATATCTACACCACCATCTGAATAAACATTCAAATACCTAAACCGCTATCTGTATAAATATGGAAATATCTACATCGATATCTCTGTAAACATGGAAATATCTACACCGCTACCTGTATAAACATGGACATATCTACACCGCTATCTCTATAAACATGGAAATATCTGCACCGCTACCTGCATAAACTTGGAAATATCTACACCACCATCTCTAGAAACATGGAAATATCTCCACCGCTATCTTTATAAACATGGAAATAACTCCTCCACTCTCTGTACAAACATGGAAATATCTATACCGCTATCTGTATAAACATGGAAATATCTACACCGCTATGTGTATAAACATGGAAATATCAACACCGCAATCTCTGTAAACATGGAAATATCTACAACACTATCTGTGTAAACATGGAAATATCTACACCGCTGTCTGTGTAAACATGGAAATATGTACACTGCAATCTCTGTGAAGATGGAAATATTTACACCGCAATTTTTGCAAATATGGAAATATCTACAACACTATCTGTGTAAACATGGAAATATCTACACCGCTGTCTGTGTATACATGGAAATATGTACACCGCAATCTCTGTGAAGATGGAAATATTTGCACCGCAATTTTTGCAAATATGGAAATATCTACACCTCTATCTCTGTAAACATGGAAATATCTACACCACTCTCTGTATAAGCATGGAAATATCGACACCGCTATCTGTATAAACATGGAAATATATCCTCCACTCTCTGTATAAACATGGAAATATCTACACCACTATCTGTATAAACATGGAAATATCTACCCCACTATCTGTATAAACATGGAAATATCTCCTCCGTTATCTGTATAAACATGGAAATATCTCCTCCGTTATCTGTATAAATATGGAAATATCTACACCGCTATCTCTATAAACATGGAAATGTCTACACCTCTCTCTGTATAAACATGGAAATATCTACACCGCCATCTAAATAAACATACAAATATCTACACCGCTATCTCTATGAATAGGGAAGTATCTACACCGCTATCTCTGTGAACACGGAAATATCTACACCGCTACCTGTATAAACATGGGTATATCTACACCACTATCTCTATAAATATGGAAATATCTACACCGCTATCTGCTTATACTTGAAAATATGTACACCACCATCTCTATAAACATTGAAATATCCCCACCGCTATCTGTATAAACATGGAAATATCTCCACCGCTCTCTGTATAAACATGGAAATATCTACACCTCTATCCGTATAAACATGGAAATATCTACACCACTATCTGTATAAACCTGGAAATATCTACACTGCAATCTCTATAAACATGGAAATACCTACAACACTATCTTTGTAAACATGGAAATTTCTACACAGCTGTCTGTGTAAACATGGAATTATGTACACCGCAATCTGTGTGAGGATGGAAATATTTACACCGCAATCTGTGCAAATACGGAAATATCTACACCTCTATCTCTGTAAACTTAGAAATATCTACACCACTATCTTTATAAACATGGAAATATCTACACCGCTATCTGTATAAACATGGAAATATCCACACCAAAAACTGTATAAACATGGATATATCTACACCGCTATCTGTATGAACATGGAATTACCTCCACCGCTATCTCTATATACTTGGAAATATCTACACCGCTATCTTTATAAACATGGAAATATCTACACCGCAATAACTATAAACATGGAAATATCTTCAACACTATCTGTGTAAACTTGGAAATATCTACACAGCTGTCTGTGTAAACATGGAAATATGTACACCGCAATCTGTGTGAGGATGGAAATATCTACACCGCAATCTGTGCAAATATGGAAATATCTACACCTCTATCTCTGTAAACATGGAAATATCTACACCACTATCTGTATAAACATGGAAATACCTACACCGCTATCTGTATAAACATGGAAATATCCACACCACAATCTGTATAAACATGGAAATATCTCCACCACAATCTGTATAAACATGGAAATATCTACACCACTATATGTATAAACATGGAAATATCTGCGCCGCTATCTGTATAAATATGGAAATATCTTCAACGCTATCTCTATAAACATGGAAATGACTTCACTGCTATCTGTATAAACATGGAAATATCTACATGGCTTTCTCTAAAAACATGGAAATATCTACACCGCCTTTTGTATAAACATGGAAATACCTACACTGCAATCTGTATAAACATGGAAATAACTACACTGCTATCTCTATAAACATGGAAATATCTACACTGCCATCTCTATATACATGGAAATACCTACACAGTCATCTGTATATACATGGAAATATCTACAACACTATCTGTATAAACGTGGAAATAGCTACACTGTCATGTGTATAAACATGGAAATATCTGCACAGCCATCTATAGCAACTTGGAAATATCTTCAACGCTATCTCTATGAACATGGAAATAGCCACACTGCTATCTGCATAAACATGGAAATATCTACACTGCCATCTGTATACACATGGAAATATCTACGCAGTCATATGTATAAAGATGGAAATATCTATACTGTTATCTGTATAAACATGGAAATATCTATAATGGTATCTGTATAAAGGTGGAAATATCTACACCGCAATCTGTGCAAATATGGAAATATCTACACATCTATCTCTGTAAATATGGAAATACCAACTCCGCTATCTATATAAACATGGAAATATCTACACTGCTGTCTGCATAAACATGGAAATATCTCCACCACTATCTGTATAAATATGGAAATATTTACACCTCTATCTGTATAAACATGGAAATATCTACACCGCTATCTCTATAAACATGGAAATGTCAACACTGCTATCTGTATATACATGGAAATATCTACATGGCTATCACTAAAAACATGGAAATATCTTCACCGTATACAGATCTACAACGCTATCTGTGTGAACATTGAAATAGCTACACCGCGATCTCTATAAATATGGATATGTCTACACCGCTATCTTTATAAACATGGAAATATCTACAATGCCATCTGTATAAACATGGAAATACCTACACTGCCATCTGTATACACATGGAAATACCTACACAACCATCTGTATAATCATATATATATCTACACCGTTATCTCTATAAACATTGAGATACCTGCACCACTATCTCTACAAACATGGAAATATCTACACTGCCATTTCCATAAACATGGAACAATCTACACCGCTATCTGCATAAACATGGAAATAACAACACAGCTATCTGTATAAACATGGAAATACCTAAACCACTATCTCTATAAACATGGAAATATCTATAATGTTATCTGTGTAAACATGGAAAGGTCTACAGAGCTATCTGTTTAAACATGGAAATATCTACAACGCTATCTGAATAAACATGGAAATATCCACACCTCAATCTGTTCAAAGATGGAAATATCTACACCGCTGTCTGTGTAAACATGGTAATATCTACACCACTATCTGTATAAACATGGAAATATCTACACCGATATCTGTATAAAAATGGAAATATCTACACCGCCATCTCTATAAACATGGAAATATCTACACCGCGATCTGTATAAACATAGAAATATCTACAAAGCTATCTGTATAAATATGGAAATATCTGCACTGCTATCTCTATAAACATGGAAATACCTACACCGCTATCTGTATAAACATGGAAATATCTACACCGCCATCTCTATATACGTGGAAATATCTACACCGCCATCTCTATAAACCTGAAAATATCTGCACCGTGATCTCCATAAACATGGAAATATTTACACCGCCATCTGTATAAACACGGAAGTATCTACAACGCTATCTGTAAAACATGGAATTATCTACACTGCCATCTCTATAAAGATGGAAATAACAACACCACCAGCTGTATAAACATGGAAATATCGGCAATGCTAGTTGTATAAACATGGAAATACCAACACCACTATCTGTATAAACATGGAAATATCTACACCGCTATCTGTATAAACATGGATATATCTACACCGTTATCTGTATAAACATGGAATTATCTACAACGCTATCTTTATAAATATGGAAATATCTCCACCGCTATCTGTATAAACACGGATATATCTACACTGCCATCTGTATAAGCATGGAAATATCTACACCGCCATCTGTATAAACATGGAAATATCTACACCGCTATCTCTATGGACATGGAAATAACTACACCGCCATCTCTATAAACGTGAAAATATCTACACGGCCATCTCCATAAATATGAAACTATCTACAGCGCCATCTGTATAAACATGGAAATACCTTCTACGCTATCTGAATAAACATGGAAATATCTACACCACTATCTCTATAAACATGGAAATACCTACACCACTATCTCTATACACATGGAGTAACTACACCGCTATCTCTATAAACATAGAAATATATACACCGCCATCTCTGTAAACATGGAAATATCTACACCGCCTTCGGAATGAACATGGAAATATCTACAACGCTGTCTGTATAAACATGGAAATTTCTACACCGCCATCTGTATAAACATGGAAATATCTAAACTGCCATCTGAGGAAAATGGAAATATCTACACAACGATCTGTATAAACATGGATATATGTACACTGCTACGTGTATAAACATGGAAATATCTACACGGCTCTCTTTATAAACATGGAAATATCTACACAACTATCTCTATAAACATGGAAATACTTACACCGCCATCTCTATACACATAGAAATATCTACACCACTATCTCTATAAACATAGAAATATCTACACCTCCATCTCTATAAACATGGAAATAACTACACCGCCATCTGCATGAACATGGAAATATCTACACCACTATCTGTATAAACATGGAAATATCTACATCGTTATCTGTATAAACATGGATATATCTACACCATTATCTGTATAAACATGGAAATATCTACACTGCTATCTGTATAAATATGGAAATATCTACAGCGCATTTGTGTAAACAAACAAATACCTACACAGTCTTCTGTATAGACATGGAAATACCTACACAGCCATCTGTATAAACATGGATGTATCTACACAGCTACCTCTATAAACAAGGCAATACCTACACCGCTATCTCAATAAAAATGGAAATATCTACACCGCAATCTCTTCAAACATGGAAATATCTACACGGCCATGTATTTAAACATGAAAATATCTACACCGCCATCTCCATAAACATGGAACTATCTACACCGCCATCTGAATAAACATAGAAATATCTACACCGCTATCTGCATAAAGATGGAAATATCTACACCGCTGTCTCTATAAACATGGAAATATCTACACCACTATCTGTATAAAGTTGGAAATATTTACACCGCTATCTGTATAAACATGGAAATATCTTCACCGCCATCTGAATAAACATGGATATACCAACACAGTCATCTGTATAAACATAGAAATATCTACACCGCCATCTCTATAAACACGAAAACATCTACACCGCCATCTTTAGAAACATGGATGTATCTACACCGCCATCTATATAAACATGGAACTATCTACACCACTATCTGTACAAACATGGAAATATCTTCACTGTTATCTGTATAAACATGGAAATATCTACACAGCCATCTGTATAAAGATGGAAATATCTACACCGCAATCTGTATAAATATGGAAATAACTACACCGCTATCTCTGTAGACATGGAAATATCTTCACCGCTATCTGTATAAACATGGAAATATCTACACTGCCATCTCTATAAAGATGGAAATATCTACACCGTGAGCTGTATAAACATGGAAATATCTACACCGCTATCTGTATAAACATGGAAATACCAACACCGCTATCAGTATAAACATCGAAATATCTACACCGCTATCAGTATAAACATGGAAATATCTACACCGCTATCTGTATAAACATAGAAATATCTAAATGGCTATCTCTACAAACGCGGAAATATCTACACCACCATCTGTTTAAACATGGAAATACCTACACAGCCATCTGTATAAACATAGAAATATCTACAACACTATCTATATAAACATGGAAATATCTACACTGCCATCTGTATAAACATGGACATATCTTCACAGCCATCTGTATATACATGGAAATATCTACACCACTATCTGTATAAACATGGAAATAACTACACCGCTATTTGTATAAACAAGGAAATATCTACACCGTGATCTGTATAAACATGGAAATATCTACACCTCCATCTCTATAAACAGGGAAATATCTACACCCCTATCTGAATAAACATGGAAATATCCACACCGCTATCTCTATAAACTTGGAAAAATCAACACCGCTATCTCTATGAACATGGAAATATCTACACCGCCATCTCTATAAAAATGGAAATGTCTACACCACGATCAGTATAAAAATGGAAATATCTACACCGCTATCTGTATAAACATGGAAATATCTCCACTGCTATCTCTATAAACATCGAAATATCTACACCGCCATCTGTATAAACATGGAAATACTTACAAAGTTATCTGTGTAAACATGGAAATATCTACACCGCCATCTGTATAAACATGGAAATATCTACACAGCCATGTGTACATACATGGAAATATCTACACCGCTATCTATATAAACATGGAAATAACTACACCGCTATCTGTATAAACATGGAAATATCTACACCGCCATCTACATATCCATGGAAATATCTGCGCTGCCATCTGTATAAACATGGAAATAACTACACGGTCATCTGTGTATACATGGAAATATCAACACCGCCATCTGTACAAACATGGAAATATCTGCACCGCTATCTGTATAAACATGGAAATATCTACACCGCGGTCTGTATAAACATGGAAATATCAACACCGATATCGGTATAAACATGGAAATATCTACACCGCTATCTCTATAGACATGGAAATATCTACACCGTGATCTGTATAAACATGGAAATATTTACACCGCTATCTGTATAAACATGGAAATATCTGCACCTCTATCTCTATAAACATGGAAATAACTACAAAGACATCTGTATAAACATGGAAATACCTACACAGTCATGTGTAGGAACATTTAAATATCTACACTGCCATCTGTATAAATATAGAAATATCTACACAGCCCTCTGTATAAATATGGAAATGCCTGCATAGGCATCTGTGTAAACATGGAAATATCTGCACCGCTATCTGTATAAACATGGAAATACCTACACCGCTGACTCTATAAACATGGAAATATGTACACCGCTATGTGTGTAAACATGGAAATATCTCCACTGCTCTCTGTATAAACAGGGAAATATCTCCACCGTTATCTGTATAAACATGGAAATATCAACAGCGCCATCTATATAAACATTGAAATATCAACACTGCCATCTGTAAAAACATGGAAATATCTACACAGTCATCTGAATAAACATGGAAATATCTACACCACCATCTGTATAAACATGGAAATTCCAACAATACCATCAGTATACACATGGAAATATCTACACAGACATCTGTATAAATATGTTAATATCTACCCGGCCATCTGTATAAACTTGGAAATATCTACACTGCCATCTGTAGAAAGATGGAAATATCTACACCGCTATCTCTATAAATATGGAAATATCTACACCGCCATCTCTATGAACATGAAAATATCTACACTGCCATCTCCATAAAGATGGAAGTATCTACTCCGCCATGTGTATAAACACGGAAATATCTACACCACCATCTGAGTAAACATGGAAATACCTACACCGCTATCTGTATAAACATGGAAATAACTACACCGCCATCTGCATGTCCTTGGAAATATCTACGCCGCCATCTGAATAAACATGGAAATATCTACACGGCCATCTATGTATAGATGGAAATATCAACACCGCCATCTGTACAAATATGGAAATATCTACACAGCTATCTCTATAGACATGGAAATATCTGCACCGCCATCTGTAAAAACATGGAAATACCTATACAGTCATCTGTATAAACATGGAAATATCTCCAATGCCATCTGTAGAAAGATGGAAATATCTACACCGCAATCTGTGTAAACATGGAAATATCTACACCGATATCTGTAAAAACATGGAAATATCTACACCGCTATCTGTATAAACATGGAAATATCTACACCGCGATCTGTATAAACATGGAAATGTCTACACCGCGATCTGTATAAACATGGAAATATCTACACAGTTATCTCTCTAAACATGGAAATATCTACACCACCATCTGTATAAACATGGAAATACCTACAAAGTCATCTGTATAAACATGGAAATATCTACACAGCCATCTGTATAAACATGGAAATATCTACACAGCCATCTGTATATACATGGAAATATCTACACCACTATCTGTATAAACATGGAAATAACTTCACCGCTATTTGTATAAACAAGGAAATATCTACACCGTGATCTGTATAAACATGGAATTATCTACACCGCCATCTCTATAAACAGGGAAATATCTACACCCGTATCTGTATAAACATGGAAATATCCACACCGCTATCTCTATAAAAATGGAAAAATCAACACCGCTATCTCTATGAACATGGAAATATCTACACCGCCATCTCTATAAACATGGAAATGTCTACACCACGATCAGTATAAACATGGAAATATCTACACCGCTATCTGTATAAACATGGAAATATCTCCACTGCTATCTCTATAAACATCGAAATATCTACACCGCCATCTGTAAAAACATGGAAATACTTACAAAGTTATCTGTATAAACATGGAAATATCTACTCCGCCATCTGTATAAACATGGAAATATCTACGCAGCCATGTGTACATACATGGAAATATCTACACCGCTATCTATATAAACATGGAAATAACTACACCGCTATCTGTATAAACATGGAAATATCTACACCGCCATCTACATATCCATGGAAATATCTGCGCCGCCATCTGTATAAACATGGAAATATCTACACGGTCATCTGTGTATGGATGGAAATATCAACACCGCCATCTGTACAAACATGGAAATATCTGCACCGCTATCTGTATAAACATGGAAATACCTACACCGCCGTCTGTACAAACATGGATATATCTGCACCACTATCGGTATAAACATGGAAATATCTACACCGCTATCTCTATACACATGGAAATATCTACACCGTGATCTGTATAAACATGGAAATATTTACACCGCTATCTGCATAAACATGGAAACTTCTACACCGTTATCTGTATAAATATGGAAATATCTACACCGCTATCTCTATAAACTTGGAAATATCTACACCGCCATCTGTATAAACATGGAAATACCTATACAGTCATCTGTGTAAACATGGAAATATCTACACCACCATCTGTATAAACATGGAAATATCTACAATGCCATCTGTATACACATGGAAATACCTACACGGCAATCAGTGTATAGATGGAAACATCAACACCGCCATCTGTACACACATGGAAATATCAACATTGCTATGTCAATAAACATGGAAATATCTACACTGCGGTCTGTATAAACATGGAAATATCTACACCGGTATCTGTATAAACATGGAAATATCTACACCACGATCTGTATAAACATGGACATATATACACCGCTATCTGTATAATCATGGAAATATCTGCACCGCTATCTCTATAAACATGGAAATATCTACAAAGACATCTGTATAAACATGGAAATACCTACACAGTCATGTGTAGGAACATTTAAATATCTACACTGCCATCTGTATAAATATAGAAATATCTACACAGCCCTCTGTATAAATATGGAAATATCTGCATAGGCATCTGTGTAAACATGGAAATATCTGCACCGCTATCTGTATAAACATGGAAATACCTACAACGCTGTCTCTATAAACATGGAAATATGTACACCGCTATGTGTATAAACATGGAAATATCTCCACTGCCCTCTGTATAAACATGGAAATATCTCCACCGTTATCTGTATAAACATGGAAATATCAACAGCGCCATCTATATAAACATTGAAATATCTGCACTGCCATCTGTAAAAACATGGAAATATCTACACAGTCATCTGAATAAACATGGAAATATCTACACCACCATCTGTATAAACATGGAAATAGCTACAATACCATCTGTATACACATGGAAATATCTACACAGACATCTGTATAAATATGGAAATATCTACACGGCCATCTGTAGAAAGATGGAAATATCTACACCGCTATCTCTATTAATATGGAAATATCTACACCGCCATCTCTATGAACATGAAAATATGTACACTGCCATCTCCATAAAGATGGAAGTATCTACTCCGCCATGTGTATAAACACGGAAATATCTACACCACCATCTGTGTAAACATGGAAATACCTACACCGCTATCTGTATAAACATGGAAATAACTACACCGCCATCTGCATGTCCTTGGAAATATCTACGCCGCCATCTGAATAAACATGGAAATATCTACACGGCCATCTGTGTATAGATGGAAATATCAACACCGCCATCTTTACAAACATGGAAATATCTACACCGCTATCTCTATAGACATGGAAATATCTGTACCGCCATCTGTAAAAACATGGAAATACCTTTACAGTCATCTGTATAAACATGGAAATATCTACAATGCCATCTGTAGAAAGATGGAAATATCTACACCGCAATCTGTGTAAACATGGAAATATCTACACCGATATCTGTAAAAACATGGAAATATCTACACCGCTATCTGTATAAACATGGAAATATCTACACCGCGATCTGTATAAACATGGAAATGTCTACACCGCAATCTGTATAAACATGGAAATATCTACACAGTTATCTCACTAAACATGGACATATCTACACCGCCATCTGTATAAACATGGAAATACCTACAAAGTCATCTGTATAAACATGGAAATATATACTCAGCCATCTGTATAAACATGGAAATATCTACACAGCCATCTGTATATACATGGAAATATCTACACCACTATCTGTATAAACATGGAAATAACTACACCGCTATTTGTATAAACAAGGAAATATCTACACCGTGATCTGTATAAACATGGAAATATCTACACCACCATCTCTATAAACAGGGAAATATCTACAACCCTATCTGTATAAACATGGAAATATCCACACCGCTATCTCTATAAACATGGAAAAATCAACACCACTATCTCTATGAACATGGAAATATCTACACCACCATCTGTATGAACATGGAAATAGCTACAATACTATCTGTATACACATGGAAATATCTACACAGACATCTGTATAAATATGGAAATATCTACACCGCCATCTGTATAAACATGGAAATATCTACACTGCCATCTATAGAAAGATGGAAATATCTACACCGCTATCTCTATAAATATGGAAATATCTACACCGCCATCTCTATGAACATGAAAATATCTACACTGCCATCTCCATAAAGATGGAAGTATCTACTCCGCCATGTGTATAAACACGGAAATATCTACACCACCATCTGAGTAAACATGGAAATACCTACACCGCTATCAGTATAAACATGGAAATAACTACACCGCCATCGCATAGCCAGAAAGAACCTTACAGTGAAAAGGAAAACAATTCTTCCAAAGTAAGGGGGTGCTGATCCCCAGAGGGAGGACAGATGGGCAAACAAACAGTAACCGGGCCACCACATGCTTCACACTCACTGATCAAGGACTTCTAAAACCACTTTTCTTTTCTCTGAATTTATATAGGATTTTGTATCACTCATAAAGGAATGTCTTATAGGCTGGTAACACCTTTCTATTCATGCTTACACTTAACGTTTAGGCTAGGATAATTTCCTAACCTCAGTGTCCTCACTATAAGATGGGAATTATTATAATCCCTACCTCATAAATTGTTGGGAGGATTAAAATACTTAGTAAAGTGCCTGACTAATAGAAAGGCATTCAATAAATGTTAGCTATTCATGGTGTCATCATCATTATATTTACCATTATTACTAATCTCCTGTATTGCAAGAATTACAGTTTATATTTTTGTAGACCATCACTGTAGCTAAAGGGTCTTTGGGCCATAGGTGATATTCCATAAAGGTTGGTTAAATTGATCTGTGGTTTTTGACTATGGAAACTCAGAACTCCCTCAAAATGTACAAAACAGATTTACCTGCTAAATAAATCTCTTCAAAGCTGACCCCAGGTTTGATTGAATTAATTCCAATGAATTTGTCACAATGATGGAGAAAGGAAACTTAGAGGGCCCCACAGTTGTTTGCTGGTAAAATGAGAAGTTTGGATTAGATCAATGTTTCCCAAAATATTTTCCTCAGAATGTTAGTGCCCCTCGAATCCTGCACAAAGCAAGAGTTTCATGACCAAGTAGCTTTTAAAACTCCTGTACACTCTACTCCCATTCTTCACAATGCACACTTTCATATTAAAAGTTCTGAGAGGTCCTCAACAGAAGACATCACTTAACTTTTTTTTTTTTTTTTTTAAGACAGATTCTCACTCTGTCACCCAGGCTGGAGTACAGTGGCCACCACTCCTGGCCTAAAAATTTTTTAACCTGGTGCTTCCCAATCTAAACTCACAGGGACCAGTTTTCTTAATGAAAGAGAATCAGACTAGCTTGTAACCATAGCTGGTGACACTCCCCTGCCCCATTCCTTGTATGTCCTCAGTGGACTAGGTCAGGAATAAATAAATTTTCCTGATTCTCAAGGGCTGGTCACTCCTTTGCACTGAGCTCAAAGCTTCTCTGTAGCATGGGTCACAATGAATGGTAGCCCTGATAGCCTAGAGTAGCCTTTCAGCCTTCTCTGAGCCTCTAAAGACTGAGGATCCTTGGCATGAAATGGAGCAATTGATATACCCTTGCTTCCCCTGGGGACTCTCTTGCTCTCAAAAAGGCATCAGCCATCATCTCCATCTAGAGAATATACTAGCTGACTCAGCTTGACCAGCCTGTACCAAAATGAGAATCTGGGTAAAATAAGCATTGAAACACTTCATTCCTTGTAGATTCACAAAACATATTAGCATATTAAAGACTATGAAGTTCTGCAGGAAAAAAAAACCTATTTAACTTTAATCCAACATTGCCAAGTTTTATTTGACCATGGAAGATTTTTCCAAAACACTTACAAACAGATCAAGGACATTAATCTTTCATGAAACACTAGATCCCCAAGGTCCTCTCCAGCTACATCATTCTGTGATTTTCTTTTTTATTTATGATGCATTAAAAGATTAATCTCTATCAGACTTCCATTTAGAAATTCACCAGAATGTGCAAAGGCAGCAGGTAAAATTGCTGAAGGGTATTATAAAAATACCCTCCAGTGATTTTTGAAACTTAAACTGAAATATTTATATAACTATATATTTCAGTTTGTATATTATATATATATGTATATACACACATCTATATGTGTGTATATATATTGGTGTATGTATATCTATATCTATGTATATATGGCATTATATCCATTTTACAGATGCAGAAACTGAGCTTTAGAGGGGGTGAGCAATTGGTCCAAAGCCACACAGCACACAGGTAGTCATTGATAAAGGTAAAAACAAGAGTTGAAGCCTGAGGTGTAAGGACACAGAGACAAGTACACAAATGTTTACAAGTTACACATATGACACGTGCCTTTAACATGAATTTCTTGAACATTCATTTAGAGGCCTTACAATGAAGACATCAGAGTGGCAGCAAGTTCTGTTGGAATCAGGGGAGCGTGTTCTTCTATAATCCCCTGGCTAACAGGAAAGCACACTGATTTGGCCCATGGTAGTTATACACTCCCATTGAGTCAGGGGCCACTTCTATGCACACAGGAGGTGCTAAAAATATGCTGTTGACTCATTGCCTCTAAGAGCAGAAGAAATGCCAAAAGTATAGGACAAGAGGCAGAAAAGCACACGGAAAAATGTCGTAGGGCAGTCCTCTGAGGAAGCGTTAGATCCCTTTGAAATCTGTCCAAACACTTTCTTGTGCTGGGGAAAGTCAATTACATATTTCAAGCAACCCCACATGTCATACGAGTATCTTGTACGTGTTTGTGTACTCGTGTCTGTGAACTTACATCTCAGACTTCAACTTCTCGCTCCCCACCCTTATCAATGACTGCCTGCATGGCCTTGGGCAAGTTGCTTTCCCTCTTCAAAGCTCAGTTTCTGCATCTATAAAATGGACATAATGCTACCTACCTCATGGGGTTAGTGATCACATTTAAGGAGCTAATATGTGGAAATTGCTTACACAGTACCTATCACATAATAAGGGTTTAATAAGTGTTTGATGTAATTGTTTTGATTATTACTACTATTACTAAAATAATAATTACTACAATAATAATGATTCTTATTCTCTATATTAGTATTATCTTTGAAAATGGGCATGGGTTATGTCTATGTAACACTTTTGGCACAATATCTAGCATTATATCACACACAAATTAGAGAATTCATGTTATTAAGGATGAAAAAATATTTTTACTGACCCTTAAATTCTTCGTAAGTAACTGCAAAAGAAGCCATTATCCCAACACATGAAATAAAAAAGAAAATTCAGTTCCTCTGGAGTTTGTTTTTGGAGGTAGCCACAGGATACCTAAATTTTTTTTCTTTTCAGAGAGACCGAGGGGCTCACTAGGTTGACCAGGCTGGTCTTGAACTCCTGGTCTCAAGCCATCCTCCCACCTCAGCCTCCCAAAGTGCTGGGATTACATGCATGAGCCACCACATCCAGCCTACCTAAAATATTGAATGCTGTTAATAAATCTCCTGAGGCCAGCATAAGAAGGTGATGGGCAAAACTAATGCAGGTATGTTTTTCTGGCTTTTTCATGTATTGGGCCAAACTTTGAAAAGCACTTACTATCAATGGCTAACTTGCAAAATTTGTGATTTATTAAAAGCAGATTTTAATTGTTTTACCTAAAAATAATAGGCCTCTGATCTGCCAAAGATGAAGATTTAATTTCTAGGTGTTCCCCACAATACCTAGAAACATCAGTGGAATCGAGTATTAAACACTTTAGAACTATTCTCATCAAAGTTCTTTAATATATAATACAGCAAAAGAAAAGTTTCTTTTCTAAAGGCTTCTCTATACTTTTCTTAATAGTTGAATTTCATTTCTGAAGGCTCCTAAAAAGAATAGAATTTAGATCTTTATTAAAGAGGAAATATATTTTCCATGTTTAATTTAAATTACATTCCATCAGTCATTTGCAATCTTAGCCTACACAGAATTTTTTTTTTGGTAGTTTTTATGTTTGGCTTTAGGAGGGGATTCCCAATAATCTCTATATAAATATTTCTAATCTCTATATAAATATTTTAACATTTCAATGTAAATTAGTTTTTTAAAACTATTTTATCCATAAAAATAATGAATTTGCATGGCTGAGGGTGAAATAATATGTTACCAGGACCCCTCAGTTTTGGGGGTTGTGAGTAGATCCCATCTTCATGTTCCTCCAGCCCAGCCCAAGCCTGGCTCAGGGCCTCCTCCCCCGTTTGCCAGGAACCACCATCCCCAGGGATTCTATGTGCCCTGCCTGACCAGTGTTCTCCATCAGAGTTTACCAATCTTTTGTTCATTCCCTCAGAGCACAGCTAAGCAAGAGTACACTAATTTGAAAATTAACTCAAGCAAATAGAGGAACAATATCCCCAACACATTGCATTTTAACATAGGGTTTCCTGGACACACTGTTTCAACCCAAGAGTTGGGCTAATAGTAGGAGTTCCATCTGCTAAAATACGGCTGTCAGCTTCAGAGGGAAATTCATGAACGTCTTCGTAGTTTGTTTTTACGTTTCACTTGGCACTGTTTCTAAAATTTCCTCTGAAGCCAAAAAATAAGTTATTTCCCAGCACACTGGGCACTTTTCATTTATCATTGGATTGATTTTTGTAACTTGCGGTAGGAGCTGAAATCGACCAGGGGGTTCTTATCCAACAGACAGCAGCAAAACTCTTTGTGTATCTGCGTTCCTTTCAACAAGCGTGACTTCCTCAATGGCATCAATCGTGAGCGTAACACAGAGCTCAGCAATAACGTTTCTTCACTAACCCTACCAGGTATCCAACATAGGATGTTACTTCCTTTCACTGTTTTCCGACTCCTGGCAGATATTAATCATTGGGATTTGGGAACAAGGAAATAGAATTTCTGAGAATGCTTGGAAATTCCCAAATTCATATGATTTTCATAACACTTCACTTACAAGTTTTTGAAAAATAATAAATGACTATAATAACAAGCAAATAGTCGTTTTTTTCTGTAACAGAATTATATGAAAAGTTTTAGTAGTCTTCTGTTTTAAAGAGATATGATAACAAATGATGATTTATTATTATTATGAGCCAACATATTGTAACAAGATTATAAAATCCAATAGCATTAATAGAGAAAACATTAAAAAGAAATGAATGTTATCACAAAATAAATGCTAAAGAAAAGTCCTTTAAAGATTGAAAGGTAACACCACAAATACTTAATGCTTTAATCGTTGTTTACATCACATTGTTATACAAGGCATCAATCATCCCTTCCAATACCATTTAAATAACATAACATTCTGATCTCCTGGCAAGATGAATAGCACTAGAAAGAAGCAACTGTCAAAATTGCCGATTTAAGGGTATATTTTGTTTCTAAAACTTGGCATTTCTTAGAAAACCTCTCATAGGATTTGTAAAACATATACTATGCCTAGGAACACATTAATATTTATTTGCAGAAATGGTTCACTGTTAGCAGTGGACAAGGCCATGAACACACACTTGTAACACAGCAACAGATACAAGAAAGTCTGACTGAGGCTCCTTTACTGCTCCTGTCCTGTTCACCTTAACTTTCATCTCCACATGTCAGTGCTTCCTCATCTTGCTTGACTTGAAGTCAGTGCATTTCTTCAAGCCAGTAAGTTCTCTATACTGACTATTAAGCTGTAATTTTCACAGGAAAATTAGAATGTTCCTTCCCATTTTCCTCATTTCTCAACTGATTTTTCTCAGAATTCAGAATCCATAAATATTGAAATGCCAGGAGAGAATTTCCAAATGGAAATGCTGTTCCCTTCGTCCATTTTCAGAAGAAACCGTAGGATAGTGTTATCCTTCTCTTCTCCAATTTTTTTTTGCCTGCAAACTTATGGTTATCACCTCTTTAAGTGAGTAGCTCACAATTTTGCCTCCCCTGCAAATGGTCCCAAAACAGTGAAGTGGGTCCTCTTTAGCTGGGTCTTTAGTACATAATCCTGCATTTCTGACCATATGCAGGGAGTGTGACCCAGGGAAGGATCCCTGACTCAATGGGATTTCTCTTGCTGTCTCTAGAATTTGAACACCGGAACTCAGACGTACAGAGGCTGGGAGCCATCGTGGTGTGCTATATTGATGACGGCAGCAGTGGGTGGTGTGGGGGCAGTTAATTGACAGCTACCTGTTGCTGACATCCCAGGAACTGCCTGAACCTCCTCTTTCCCAGTCATAAGATATCTAAGATTCTGCAGTATTCTTCATTAAATCCTAGCATGGTTTAAGCTAGCCAGAATTAGGTTCTGTTGCTTTCAATCAACAGAACCTTAGCTAATACATTGTTATTTCCTGGTCTTTGTTCCTTTAATTTTCCAGGAAAAGAAGGGAAAATGGCTTACTGGTTTTAAAAAGAGACAAGGGACAACATACCATTTATGCAAAATTTAGGAGCACTCAAAGGAAACTCTGGAAAGTTCCTGAGACATATATATGTAGGATCAGCATAAAACTTGAACAGTGTATCTAGATCATGGTTGCCATGGTTGCCTTGACACAATGAACATCTGTATCAAGATCATATTTTCTTGGTGGGACAGAGAGAAGCACAAGGCGGGACTCACATTTACAATAATCCTTGTTTTCCAGGAACCATACAACCCAGTTTGTCCAGAGCTGTTCATCTTAAGTTTGTTATCCCACCATAATTATAAATAGAACCTCCTTTTTCTCTCAAGAATATCCCACTTTGGATGATAATTTCTGTGACTACTCATTAAGAATATTTAATAACTATAGAAAACTGCTTCTCTATATTTTTTGTATGTTTGAAACATTTTATAACAGAAATATCTTTAAAGTTATCACCTACACAGAATATAGCTGCCAAATGCTCCTACTCTGCTATTCTAACCATGAATCCCTCTGGGGCCCCTTCCTCCTACGGCGCTTGTAAGGATGAAATGAAATAAGCTCTATGAAGTGCCCAACAGTGACCAACACTGAATAAAATACAGCCACCATAGGAGGCCTTCCCTTATGTTCACCAAACTCCTGATAAGTTATTCGGTGATGTTTTAATCTTAATATTTTATGTAGATTATACATTCATCTGATTCAAAATGCAAAAGGTACAAAAGCGTATACAGTTAAAAGTTTCCCAACCCACTACCATTTATCTCCCTGGAGGCAACTGTTTCCAGATTTTTGAATATCCTTAAAGAATATCATATGTATGGAAAAGAAAGATTATATATTTATATGCATCTGTGTATGCATTTTCCTATGAGAGGCTCACAAAGTCTCCTTGAAGAGATATCATTATTACAAATACCCCTCAATTTACAATGGGGTTATATTCCAATAAACTTATGAAAATATTGTAAGCTGAAAATGCATTTAATACACTTAACCTACTAAACATCATAGCTTAGCTCGGCCTACCTTAAACACTCACATTAACCTACAGTTAGGCAAAATCATCTAACAGAAAGCCCATTTTATAATAAAGTGGGCTTTGAATATCTCATGTAATATAATGAATACTGTACTGAAAGTGGAAAACAGAATGGTTGTATGAGTACTCAAAGTACAGCTTCTGCTGAATGTGTATTGCTTTCAAACTATCTTAAAGTTGAAAAATCGTAAGTCAAAATATTCTAAGTCAGGGATTGTTTGTACTTCTACTTTACATGATGAAATTGAGCCTTGAAAAGATTAAGTGACTCGCCCAAGGTCACACTGGCAGTTAAATAGTGAAACTTGGATCCAAATTGTTCAGTCACTACATGTATTGTCTTGAAATTTGAAAAAGAGGAAGAGGAATTAAACTACTAAATTGAAGGACTATTTTAGGCATAGAAGAAGCAGATGCCTTCATGTCCAAGTGATTGTGAAAAGCCCACTTGCCCCAAAATATGTCTCCTGGTCATATGAAATTCCACCATTTCAGATTTTTACCTGGGGATTTAGAGTAATCTGCTGTTTTCCTAGAGCTCCCCTAAAATAGAAATAGAAAATTTTGGAAGGCTAAATATATGCTAACATTGGAAAACTCATTTTCTCCCCTTCGTAAGGCAAGGTACTGAAGGAGGGGGCCCTACGGGCCGTGCAGGGACATCCTGGAGGCATGGGGAGAAGAAACTGAAAGGCAAGTTTGTATGGAACAAAGAATACCGATCTCAGGATTCTCCCTTGAACCTGCCCTAACTTTGTTCAAATAGACTTAGCCACTGACCTGCTGTCAAAAGACCACAGCCAATCTGACTTGTTTTCAATATAATGATGAATATTGATTTGGTCCCTTCATCCAACATTCTCAGCTGGATCTTTTTTGACCAAGGATATACATTACTAGGTGAGTACAGGCAGTTAATTCTTCCACACGGGACTTCGGAGTTTCTGAGTTAACCAGAATCACCCACCTTAACATCTGCCAGTTTATACCCCAAGTCCTGACCAGTGCCCCCTACCTGCTATGCCTCATGTTTTCAATAGAGCATAAAATCAGAAATGAAAGATGAAACATCATAGCCAATATCACAGAAATACAAAGGATCCTAAGAAACTGCTAGGTATAATTACACACTAACTAATTGGATCATCTAGAAGAAATGGATAAATTCCCAGACACATAAAACCTACCAAGATTGACTCATGAAGAAATTTAAAAATCTGAACAGACTAATAGCAAGCAAGGAGGTTGAATCCGTAAGAAAATGTCTCCTATCAATGAAAAACCCAAAACCAGATGGCTTCCCAGATTAATTCTACCAAATATTTTAAGAAGAACTAATACCAGTCCTTCTCAAATTCTTCCAAAAAGCTGAAGTGGAGGGAATACTTCCAAACTCATCTTACAGGGCCAGCATTACCCTGATTCCAAAGCCAGACAAGAACACTACAAGAAAGGAAAATGACAGGCCAATATCCTTGATCTACATAGATGCAAAAATCCCAACAAAATCCTAGCAAACCAAATTCAATAGCACATTGAAAGAATCATTCACCATAATCATGTCATGGTTCAACATAAGCAAATCAATACATATAATATACCATATTAGAAAAATAAAGGATAGAAACTATATGGCCACCACAATAGATATAGAAAAAGTTTTTGACAAAATTCGAAACACTTTCATGGTGAAAAAAAAAAAAAACACCCAACAGATCACGTATTGAGGGACTGTATCCCAACAAAATAAAGGCCATATATGACAAACCCATAGCTAACACCATGATCAATGGTGAAAAGTTGAAACTTTTCCTCTACCATCAGGAACAAGAGAAGGATGCCCACAGACACCACTTCTCAGGGTAATTAGGCAAAAGAAAGAAATAAAAGGCATCCTAATAGGAAAGGAAGAAGTGAAACTGTCTCTACTGACGGCATGATCTTGTTATATATAGAAAACCCTACAAACTTCACTAAAAAAAGGTTAGAACTCAACACAAAGAAGGGAACAATAGACACTGGGGGACTCCAAAGGTGGGAGGGAAGGATGGTGGGAGCAAGGGTTGAAAAACTACCTATCGATTACTATGCTCACTGCTTGGGTGGTGGGATCATTAGAAGCCCAAACCTCAGCACCATGCAATATACCTGTTTAAGAAACCTGTACATCTACCCTCCTGACTCTAAAATGAAACATACAATATTTAAAAAACAAAAACAAATAAATAAAATTTGAAAACTGTTAGAACTGAACTGATAGGTGAAATCAGTAAAGTTGTAGGATACAAAATCAACAGATAGAGCCTTGAACACAGCAACATCCAGCTGTCTGACACGAAAGTCTCAGGGGCAAGAAAACCTCTATATGAACTCAGAAACAATGAGCTAAGTGGTGTTTATGTCTGAAAGGATGTTAAGAACTTCATTCATGTTACATCAGAGCCAACAGAAAGAACCAACAGGAAACCTGTACCCAACAAACAGAAATGACAAGATGAAGGGAAAGCAGAGGTAAGGGCTTACCTTAGAAAGGGCAAGTGATTAGCTCAATATACAATACAATGTTTGCTCCTGAGCCAAAAATTTGTACAATAATTTGGATATTACTTGCACAACCAGAAAAATCAGCCACTCATTAGGAAAATGTGTTTCTGTAGAAGTCTTAGGACTCAGCTATCTATAATAACATGAAAAGACAATATTTTCATCCAAAATGAGTATTTTTGTTTGTCTTGGCTTGTTATTCTAACGTCAACAGCCTCTAAATAAACTGTTGAAGTACATGATATAACCACCTCTTTCTCCATCTTTCCCATTGCTCCCATAGGGTTTCAGTTGTGCAATTTCACCATTAGCAAAGCTTTTTGCTGAAATCTGGCTTTTCAAAGGGAGAGTATCCAGAAACAGAAGATGCTGATCTGAGAGGCTCTTCCTAATAGAACTGCTGCTTCAGTTTAACTTGAAAAAGCCCACACCCAGTTCCTAATGACAAACATCTGAACACCGGGTCTTCCCCTGAGCAAGACCATGCTATGCCTCCTGCTCGCTCTGTTCTATAAGCAACCCACAGATTGCTCCCTGTGAAGAGGAGCCTGCCAGGGGAGCAGCATTCCACCAGACCCTGATTTAGCAAGATATTTCCGTATCATTCCCCCAACCAGCTGGAAGTCCTCCACTGCTCTTGTGTAAAAATCT
This sequence comes from Pan troglodytes, assembly GCF_028858775.2. Classification (NCBI taxonomy): domain Eukaryota; kingdom Metazoa; phylum Chordata; class Mammalia; order Primates; family Hominidae; genus Pan; species Pan troglodytes. The sequence continues at coordinate 2,721,573 of NC_072406.2, forward strand.
AACTCATCTCGCTGAATTTCCTGATTTAAAAGTCTAATTCATTTCACCAAAAGTGTGACAGAAGGAAACCAAGTACACCATCTCTCTCTTACCAAACCAAAGCTATTGCATGTGCATTCTGGGGGGAAAACATGGTCCAAATATGTTATGGAGGGGGTGCCAGCCCAGTGTCATCCTCTTACTATTGCCATAGGATCTTGGCTGATGGCATCAGAGGAAAAACAAGTTTATCGATTACTTTCAACCATTAAGCTCACTCCTCCATGAAAAATAAGTCACAAGTCCAATGTCTCTTATTAAAATAAGCACTGCAAAATATAAAGGAGTCACAGTTTTAAAATGGGACACACGTTCTCTAAGCAGTGAACCATGTTAGAGGTGCACTGTTTACATTGTATAAAGTCCCCTGGAGCCAGGGTTAGGAAGCGCATCTGTTCTTTGGTGTTCTGGGATGAAGGAGAAAGGAAAATGTGCTGCCAGAAGTGAGTGGGAAGGAGCCCATGAGATAAAGGAAGTAAATCCATTTGCTGATTGCAATAATAATGGTAATACACGAAGCTATACATACATACATACATACATACATACATGCAAATTTTCACATTTTTTTAAAAAAAGAACTTAAGGCTTCCACTCATGTAATCAGCCCTTATGAACTCTCCTGATTAGCTGCAAGGAAAATCTTCCTTTCTCCTCTTTCTTGCACCATCCTGGGCTCCCTTTTGACTTTTTTTTTTTGTTTTTTTTAACTTATAAACGATCAGCTCATATTCTGAAGTTTGTAGTCCCCTCCCGCCCCCTCTCTCTCTATACGGCTCATTTACATTGGCAGCTGTCGTGCTGCTGGGCATCCTCAAACCCACAAGTTTCCCTTTAATGTTTGAGCAGACAAACATGATCATGCACTAGGCATCACTGTGCCACTCAAAATGCTTTTTTGTTTTTTTTATTGCATCTGAGAGAAATCTCAAGGTTGCAAACCTGGAGTCAGAATTGTCTCCATGTGTCTCAGTGGGAAGAGTATCGTGTGAAGAAACAAGTTGATTCTACTAATCAAAAGGAATTTTTTTTGATATCAGGTCATCCTCCGAATGAATTTATATTACCGAGTGGAGGGTCACATGAAGAAAATGGTCAAACAGCACCACCTAGAGCAAGAGCTGAGAAGTGCAGTGGAGCCGGGCTGTGTCAGGAAAGAAAAGCAAGCTGGGGCCTGGCTCAGCGCTCTCCCCTCTGCTCCTGTCTGCACGGAAAGATTAGGATGACAGTGGCAGGAAGCCTGTGCACCTAGTATGCATCACTTGAAGGGAACACACAGATTCCAGTAAACAGTTGGAAGGAAATGTTAACACCAGGCTCTGCTAAACAATATGAAATGACTCCTAGATGAGACAAGCGACTTTCATCAAAGTTCCCTGATACCTGAAAAGACAGCCCAGGGGATCCTGCACTACATGTGGTGTATGTAAATTAAGCGGGTTTTTTTCCCCTTTGTAATCAAGGCTCATACACAAACAAAATCACACTTTAGAAACGGCCTATTTCAACTTGTAACTAGCTTGCTTTCAGGGGCTCCAGGTCAAAAAGAAATAGAGCACAAAGACGCTTTCTCCTTAGGGATCATACACAAATTCACTCTGTCCGTTTCTTTCCCACATGGAGCAACAAAGCCGTCAGACCTCTCCATCCACACATCGGGTCCTTCCTGATTAAAGTGAGATAAATCACAGCCCTCTCTCTCTAGATGGCAGGCGACAAGAGGGGGATGCTTGCCTCAAGAAGTCCTCCCCATCCCTCTGCATTCATGCAAGCCCGAGCGGAGAGATGCAAGAAATTACGGATGCATTTTAATTCCCCAGACCCTGCAATTAAAAATGGAAATTTTTTGGCCACGCCTGTTGGCTCACGCCTGTAATCCCAGCACTTTCAGAGGCCGAGGTCGGCGGATCACCTGGGGTCAGGAGTTCGAGACCAGCCTGGCCAACATGGTGAAACCCTGTCTCTACTAAAAATACAAAAATTAGCTAGGAATGGTGGTGGGCGCCTGTAGTCCCAGCTACTCGGGAGGATGAGGCAGGAGAATCACTTGAACCCGGGAGGCAAAGTTTGCAGTGAGCCAAGATCGCACCACTGCACTCCACTCTGGGTGACAAAGGAAGACTTCATCTCAAAAAATGTTTTTAAATAATGGAAGTGTTGTTCTTTCATTTGTAAATGTGTTTTGGTAAAAGAGGGGCAGTTTAAGCAACCCTTTCTATTGTCTACATTGTTAAAATTCATCCGACATGGACTCTTGACTCCGTTTTGCCTGGGCAGACCCAATTCAAGCATTTACAACAGCTATAACCTCCTCAAATCAAAAAGAGGAATCAGCATTATTGCTAAGTTCAAATAAGGTCTTGTTTTATTTCATTTTTATTTTTGAATGCAGCCATTCCTCCATGTGCTGTCATCAGGTAAGATTGTCAGTCCTGATTAGGTAAAGGTATTATTACAAAATGCAATTCTTAAACATTCAGTGTCTAACTACACTTTTAATAAGCCTTTCCCCCTCCCCTATGTATTCTCCCTTAGACACCCCTTCTCAAATTTAAAATCACAGAAACTAAAATATGATGCCTAAAGAGAGCCTAGCGACTGCCCAGTCCTCTAATTTGATGAGTGGGAGTACTGAAGCCCAGAGGAGGTCAAGTAATTTGTTCCCAATGTCTTAGATAAGAAGAAAATGACCAGCTGGGAAATCCCACTCATGTCAAGGCAGAGGCACAGGGCCACAGACTGTGGTTGAATTGTGCCACACTCCTACATCCTTCTTTAGGAATCACAGAACATTCCTGTGTTGAGTCGGAGTCACTGACTTCCTTTTCAGGCTGATTGAGTTCTGTCCTTACAGGCTGCGACAAGAAGTTTTGGTATTATGCTACACCAAGACCATTTATCTAGTTCAAGAAATGCACAGTCCTTAGAGCCCAGCAACTTTCCCCATGTCCAGTAAATGTAGCTTCTCCATTAGAAGCTGTCAGAATGGAGCCTTCTGGCTCATCTTGATTTTGATTTGTGCAAGAATGAATGGTTGTGCTAAGACAGCTTTCCTAGCTGATAGAGAGCGAAACTTTTTCTCATAATCTATAAAAAAATTAAATTAGAACTTTTTTCTCATAATCTGTGAAAAAATATTAAATTAAATCTGGCTCGTCTTGATTTTGATTTGTGCAAGAATGAATGGTTGTGCTAAGACAGCTTTCCTAGCTGATAGTGAGCAAAACTTTTTTCTCATAATCTATAAAAAATATTAAATTAGAAGCATAGAGTTTATTTCATGACTGTTATCTTCCTGCAATTTTCTTGTGGGCATAAATGATTTGTTTTTATCCTGCCTGCCCCCCAATCCCTTTTCCAAGAGACTAAAAGAGTATCTAGTGCAAAGTGGAGACTCACATATTTTTTAATAAACAGTGATCCCAGCCACCCAGTGCATGTTGCCAAATGCCAACCCCATAAATAATCAAACACATCATCTCATTCAGCCAATCAAAATCAAGTGCTACCTATTTTTTTAAGTTTTCATAGCCCTTGGGCATCTGCTTTCTCAGCATTTCCCAAACTTGAGTCATTCTCATCCTGCCTTCCTAATTTTGACCTGTCAATTACCTCTACTATTATTTATTTCATATATTTTTAAATAGACCCACTTTTGAAACTTAAATACACGCCTTTTAAAAGGAAGCTTTCTTACTACTATACATCAAAAGCCATTATTACTTGTTCTAAGTACTCATAACAAGATGGTCACAACTATTAAAATTTACTAATGTGCATCCACATACTCTCTAAATTCATGGAGCATCTGCACACACTTTAAGAAACAATTCCGCATTACTCACTCAATTTTCTTGACATCCTTCTGAGGCAGGACAAACCTTGGGCCCAAAGAATTGAGGTAGGAGTCCAAGCAAGTTGCCAGCCACATAAAGGCAAACCTGGGCTCGGAAGTCAGGACTACCAGCCCCTAGGTTATGGTTCATGCTCTTTCCTCTGCTCTCCAGAACCTCCTATCTCCACGTGTAGTTAGCAGCCCAGATGCAGCAGCATCCTCTAGAGACTTGTTAAAAATGCAGAAGCTCAGGCTCCACCCCAGGCCTATGCGGACTGAATCTGCATTTTAACAAGGTCCAGGTAATTCACGTGCACATTAAGTTTGAAAAGGCCTGGTCTAGATCAGCGGTTCTCTAACTTAGCAGCACATTAGAACCATCTGTAGAGACTTTAAAAATACCAGTGCCTGGGCTTCACCTCCCAGAGAATCTGACATAAGTGTCTGGGGTTTGCCCTGAGTCTAGGTATTTTTAAAAACTCCTCAGCTTATACAAAGCTGGCAGGGCCGGGCACAGTGGCTCATGCCTATAATCCCAGCAGTTCGTGAGGCCAAAGTGGGCAGATTGCTTGAGTCCAGGAGTTTGAGATTAGCCTGGGCTAATACCCCATCCCTACAAAAAAAAAAATACAAAAAGTAGTTGGGCATGGTGGGGGCACATACCTGTAGTCCCGGCTACTCAGGAGGATGAGTCCTCACTTCAACCCAGGAGGTCACGGTCTGGTCAACAGAGCAAGACCCTGTATCAAAACAAACAAACAAGCAAACAAAAAATGCTAGCAGCTTACCAGCTAGGGAGGCCTGTAGAGGCAAGTTTTCCAAATGGGCTACATTAGTTGTTCCAGAACTTTAGCTGCATCAAAACCACCTGGATGGCTTGTTCAGCTACAGAGGGTCTGGCCATGCCCCTAGAGTTTCCAGCTGAGGGTCTGGAATGAGGCCCGATGATTTGCATTTCTAACAATCTCCAGGTGATGCTGATGCTGTGGGTCCAGGGACCACATTTTGAGAATCTATGCTAAATGAATCGGAGAAGACCAAAGCTCAAACTTATTCCAAGAACTTTTCAAGGCCCACCTGCAAGTTGTAGTGGAAGTAAGCATCTAAGGGTGCAAAAAAGTTTCACTGTAGACTAAGGCCTTTTACCTGAGCTCTCAAATGTTCACATTTCTCTTATCAACCTAAATAACAAACAGAGAGAGGCTCTCCACAAGAAAAAGATATTCGTTTGGAAACAGAGCCTTGCAATAGAAACAGGCAAGCCAGAGTAAACTATATGCATATTCACGGAGGTAAAGGAAGACAAAAGAAAAAATGAGGAAGATTATATGATCATTTGGAAATGATTATCCTTGGCTACAAAGATGAATAACAAAGGTGATGCCAGGCCCAGGTTGGACAGGCAGTTGTTGGGCAAATATCCTTCAGAAGCATTGTTGTGTGCAAAGTTGCAATGGGCTTTGTGCAAGATTGTGTTTTTTGCAGTCTTCTGTGATAAGTTTTTGTTATCAGGCATACAAGCCCAAGAATTCTTTATTGCATGGCCTTCCCTGGCTCTATTTGTCAGGGTTTTGGTTAGGGGAGGGGTATTTTTAACACTCTCAATGTAAAAAATGCCATAAGGTAGGTACCCCAATTGCTTGTTTCGTCTTCATAAAATAACTTTTCCACCCGAACAAAGTCTACACATAAATTGTAAAAATACCCTGGCATGCAGTCCCTGGAAAAGTCTGGAGTCATTCTCGGGGTTCCCACCCAGGTGGGCAAGCGTAGCCACCACAGATAAACACAAAGTAGGGGTCCCCGCTGGGGTTCAGCGGCAGGCAGTGGCCCTGGTTCTGATATTTGGCTGAAAACACAGCTCCTCTTTGTCACCCTCAGGACATTTCAGCTATTTCCTAGATAATAATCTCACTTCACCCTGCACAAAACAGGCACATGATCATGTCACTCTGACCTGGTTTGAGTCCAAGGAGAATTTTGTTTTTAAAATAATTTAGGTTAGTAGTTAAAATATGAACTTTGGGCCAGGAGTGGTGGCCCATGCCTATAATCCCAGCACTTCGTGAGGCCAAAGTGGGCAGATTGCTTGAGTCCAGGAGTTTGAGACTAGCCTGGGCTAAATCCCCATCCCTACAAAAAAAAAAAAAAATACAAAAAGTAGTTGGGCATGGTGGTGGCACATACCTGTAGTCCCGGCTACTCAGGAGGCTGAGTCCTCGCTTGAACCCAGGAGGTCACGGTCTGGTCAACAGAGCAAGACCCTGTATCAAAACAAACAAACAAACAAACAAAAAATGCTAGCAGCTTACCAGCTAGGGAGGCCTGTAGAGGCAAGTTTTCCAAATGGGGCTACATTAGTTGTTCCAGAACTTTAGCTGCATCAAAACCACCTGGATGGCTTGTTCAGCTACAGAGGGTCTGGCCATGCCCCTAGAGTTTCCAGCTGAGGGTCTGGAATGAGGCCCGATGATTTGCATTTCTAACAATCTCCAGGTGATGCTGATGCTGTGGGTCCAGGGACCACATTTTGAGAATCTATGCTAAATGAATCGGAGAAGACCAAAGCTCAAACTTATTCCAAGAACTTTTCAAGGCTCACCTGCAAGTTGTAGTGGAAGTAAGCATCTAAGGGTGCACAAAAGTTTCACTGTAGACTAAGGCCTTTTACCTGAGCTCTCAAATGTTCACATTTCTCTTATCAACCTAAATAACAAACAGAGAGAGGCTCTCCACAAGAAAAAGATATTCGTTTGGAAACAGAGCCTTGCAATAGAAACAGGCAAGCCAGAGTAAACTATATGCATATTCACGGAGGTAAAGGAAGACAAAAGAAAAAATGAGGAAGATTATATGACCATTTGGAAATGACTATCCTTGGCTACAAAGATCAATAACAAAGGTGATGCCAGGCACAGGTTGGACAGGCAGTTGTTGGGCAAATATCCTTCAAAAGCATTGTTGTGTGCAAAGTTGCAATGGGCTTTGTGCAAGATTGTGTTTTTTGCAGTCTTCTGTGATAAGTTTTTGTTATCAGGCATACAAGCCCAAGAATCCGTTATTGCATGGGCTTTCCTGGCTCTATAAGTCAGCGTTTTGGTTAGGGTAGGGGTACTTTTAACACTCTCAATGTAAAAAATGACATAAGGTAGGTACCCCAATGACTTGTTTGGTCTTCATAAAATAAATTTTCATAAAATCTCTGTAAACGTGGAAATATCTACACCGCTATCTCTGTAAATGTGTAAACATTTACAACGCTATCTGTATAAACATGGAACTATTTACACCGCCATCTCTATACACATGGAAATATCTACACCGCTATCTCTATAAACATGGAAATATCTACAGCGCTATCTCTATAAACATGGAAATATCTACACCGCTATCTGTATAAACATGGAAATATCTACACTGCTGTCTCTATATACATGGAAATATCTACACCTCTATCTGTATAAACATGGAAATATCTACACCACTGTCTCTATAAACATGGAAATATCTACAATGCTATCTCTATAAACATGGAAATACTTACACCGCTGTCTGTATAAACATGGAAATATTTACAAAGCTATCTATAAACATGGAAATATCTACACCGCTATCTCTATAAACATGGAAATATCTACACCACTATCTGTAAAACATGGAAACATCTACACCGCTGTCTGTATAAACATGGAAATATATACACGGCTATCTGTTTAAACATGGAAATATCTACACCACTGACTGTATAAACATGGAAATATCTACACAGCCATGTGTACATACATGGAAATATCTACACCGCTCTCTATATAAACATGGAAATAACTACACCGCTACTTCTATATACATGGATATATCTACACCGCCAGCTACATATCCATAGAAATATCTGCGCCGCCATCTGAATAAACATGGAAATATCTGCACGGTCATCTGTGTATAGATGGAAATATCAACACCGCCATCTGTACAAACATGAAAATATCTAAACCGCGGTCTGTATAAACATGGAAATATCTACACCGCTATCTGTATAAACATGGAAATATCTACACCGCTATCTCTATAAACATGGAAATATCTATAACGTGATCTGTATAAACATGGAAATATTTACATCGATATCTCTATAAACATGGAAATTTCTACACCGTTATCTGTATAAATATGGAAATATCTACACTGCTATCTCTATAAACATGGAAATATCTACACCGCCATCTGTATAAACATGGAAATACCTATACAGTCATCTGTGTAAACATGGAAATGTCTACAATGCCATCTGTATACACATGGAAATACCTACCTGGCAATCTGTGTATAGATGGAAACATCAGCACCGCCATCTGTACAAACATGGAAATATCTACACTGCTATCTCTATAAACATGGAAATATCTACACTGCGGTCTGTGAAAACATGGAAATATCTATACCGGTATCTGTATAAACATGGAAATATCTACACCACGATCTATATAAACATGGAAATATCTACACCGCCATCTGCATGTCCATGGAAATATCTACGTGGCCATCTGTATAAACATGGAAATATCTACACGGCCATCTGTGTATAGATGGAAATATCAACACAGCAATCTGTACAAACATGGAAATATCTACACCGCTATCACTATAAACATGGAAATATCTGCATTGCCATCTGTAAAAACATGGAAATACCTATACAGTCATCTGTATAAACATGGAAATATCTACAACGCCATCTGTATACACATGGAAATATCTACACAGCCATCTGTATAAACATGTAAATATCTACACTGCTATCTCTATAAACATGGAAATATCTACACCGCCATCTCTATAAACATGAAAATATCTACACTGCCATCTCCATAAACATGGACCTAACTACTCCGCCATCTGTATAAACATGGAAACATCTACACCGCCATCTGTGTGAATAAGGAAATATCTATAATGCCATCTGTATAAAGATATAAATAACGGCACCGCGAGCTGTATAAACATGGAAATATCTACATCGCTATCTGTATAAACGTGGAAATACTAACACCACTATCGGTATAAACATGGAAATATCTACAACGCCATCTATATAAACACGGAAATATCTACACCGCTATGTCTATAAACATGGAAATACCTACACCGCTATCTCTATAAACATGGAAATATCTACACTGCTATCTGTATAAACATGGAAATATCTACACCGTTATCTGTATAAACATGGAAATATCTACACCGCGATCTGTATAAACATGGAATTACCTACACCGCGATCTATATAAACATGGACATATCTACACCGCAATCTGTATAAACATGGAAATATCTACAACGCTATGTGTGTAGACATGGAAATATCTACACAGCTATCTGTGTAAACATGGAAATATCTACACAGCTATCTGCGTAAACATGGAAATATCTACACAGCAATCTGTGCAAAGATGGATATATCTTCACCGCTATCTCTGTAAACATGGAAATATCTACAACGCTACCTGTAGAAACATGGAAATATCTACACCGCTGTCTGTATAAACAAGGAAATATCTACACCGCCATCTGTAGAAACCTGGAAATATCTACACCGCAATCTGTATAAACATGGAAACACCTACACCACTTTCTCTATAAACATGGAAATATCTACACTGCAATCTCTATATACATGGAAATATCTACGCCGCCATCTCTATAAACATGAAAATATCTACACCGCCATCTTCAGAAACATGGATGTATCTACACCGCCATCTGTATAAACTTGGAAACATCTACACCACTATCTGTATAAACATGGAAATATCTTCACTTCTATCTGTATAAACATGGAAATAGCTACACCGCAATCTGTATAAATATGGAAATACCTACACCGCTATCTCTATAGACATGGAAATATCTACACCGCTATATGTATAAACATGGAAATATCTCCACTCCCATCTGTATAAAGATGGAAATATCTACACCGCGAGCTGTATAAACATGGAAATATCCACACCGCTATCTGTATAAACATGAAAGTAGCAACACCGCTATCAGTATAAACATGGAAATATCTACACCGCTATATCTATAAACATGAAAATACTTACACCACCATCTCTATAAACATGAAAATATTTACACCGCTATCTCTATAAACATAGAAATAACTACACTGCCATCTCTATAAACACGGAAATATCTACACCGCCATCTGCATAAACATGGAAATATCTACACAGACATCTGTATAAACTTGGAAATATCTACACTGACATCTGTAGAAAGATGGAAATATCTACAAAGCGATCTGTATAAATATGGGAATTTCTACACCGCTACCTTTATAAACATGGAAATATCTACACCGCTATCTGTATCAACATGGAAATAACTACAACGCAATCAGTATAAACATGGAAATATCTACACAGCAATCTGTATAAACATGGTAATATCTACACCGTGGTCTGTATAAACATGGAAATATCAACACCGCTATCGGTATAAACATGGAAATATCTACACCGCTATCTCTATAAACATGGAAATATCTACACCGTGATCTGTATAAACATGGAAATATTTACACCGCTATCTGTATAAACATGGAAACTTCTACACCGTTATCTGTATAAATATGGAAATATCTACACCGCTATCTCTATAAACTTGGAAATATCTACACCTCCATCTGTATAAACATGGAAATACCTATACAGTCATCTGTGTAAACATGGAAATATCTACACCACCATCTGTATAAACATGGAAATATCTACAATGCCATCTGTATACACATGGAAATACCTACACGGCAATCAGTGTATAGATGGAAACATCAACACCGCCATCTGTACAAACATGGAAATATCTACACCGCTATCTCTATAAACATGGAAATACCTACACTGAGGTCTGTATAAACATGGAAATATCTACACCGGTATCTGTATAAACATGGAAATATCTACACCACGATCTGTATAAACATGGAAATATATACACCGCTATCTGTATAAACATGGAAATATCTGCACCGCTATCTCTATAAACATGGAAATAACTACAAAGACATCTGTATAAACATGGAAATACCTACACAGTCATGTGTAGGAACATTTAAATATCTACACTGCCATCTGTATAAATATAGAAATATCTACACAGCCCTCTGTATAAATATGGAAATATCTGCATAGGCATCTGTGTAAACATGGAAATATCTGCACCGCTATCTGTATAAACATGGAAATACCTACACCACTGTCTCTATAAACATGGAAATATGTACACCGCTATGTGTATAAACAAGGAAATATCTCCACTGCTCTCTGTATAAACATGGAAATATCTCCACCGTTATCTGTATAAACATGGAAATATCAACAGCGCCATCTATATAAACATTGAAATATCTAAACTGCCATCTGTAAAAACATGGAAATATCTACACGGTCATCTGAATAAACATGGAAATATCTACACCACCATCTGTATAAACATGGAAATATCTACACCGCTATCTGTATAAACATGGAAATATCTACACAGTTATCTCTATAAACATGGAAATACCTACACCGCCATCTGTATAAACAGGGAAATACCTACAAAGTCACCTGTATAAACATGGAAATATCTACACAGCCATCTGTATAAACATGGACATATCTACACAGCCATCTGTATATACATGGAAATATCTGCACCACTATCTGTATAAACATGGAAATAACTACACCGCTATGTGTATAAACAGGGAAATATCTACACCGTGATCTGTATAAACATAGAAATATCTACACCGCCATCTCTATAAACAGGGAAATATCTACACCCCTATCTGTATAAACATGGAAATATCCACACCGCCATCTCTATAAACATGGAAAAATCAACACCGCTATCTCTATGTACTTGGAAATATCTACACCGCCATCTCTATAAACATGGAAATGTCTACACCACGATCAGTATAAACATGGAAATATCTACACCGCTATCTGTATAAACATGGAAATATCTCCACTGCTATCTCTATAAACATCGAAATATCTACACCGCCATCTGTATAAACATGGAAATACTTACAAAGTTATCTGTATAAACATGGAAATTTCTACACCGCCATCTGTATAAACATGGAAATATCTACACAGCCATGTGTACATACATGGAAATATCTACACCGCTATCTATATAAACATGGAAATAACTACACCGCTATCTGTATAAACATGGAAATATCTACACCGCCATCTACATATCCATGGAAAAATCTGCGCCGCCATCTGTATATACATGGAAATATCTACACGGTCATCTGTGTATAGATGGAAATATCAACACCGCCATCTGTACAAACATGGAAATATCTGCACCGCTATCTGTATAAACATGGAAATATCTACACCGCGGTCTGTATAAACATGGAAATATCAACACCGCTATCGGTATAAACATGGAAATATCTACACCGCTATCTCTATAAACATGGAAATATCTACACCGTGATCTGTATAAACATGGAAATATCTACACCGCTATCTGTATAAACATGGAAACTTCTACACCGTTATCTGTATAAATATGGAAATATCTACACCGCTATCTCTATAAACTTGGAAATATCTACACCGCCATCTGTATAAACATGGAAATACCTATACAGTCATCTGTGTAAACATGGAAATATCTACACCACCATCTGTATAAACATGGAAATACCTACAATGACATCTGTATACACATGGAAATACCTTCACGGCAATCAGTGTATAGATGGAAACATCAACACCGCCATCTGTACAAACATGGAAATATCTACACTGCTATCTCTATAAACATGGAAATATCTACACTGCGGTCTGTATAAACATGGAAATATCTACACCGGTATCTGTATAAACATGGAAATATCTACACCATGATCTGTATAAACATGGAAATATATACAACGCTATCTGTATAAACATGGAAATATCTGCACCGCTATCTCTATAAACATGGAAATAACTACAAAGACATCTGTATAAACATGGAAATACCTACACAGTCATGTGTAGGAACATTTAAATATCTACACTGCCATCTGTATAAATATAGAAATATCTACACAGCCCTCTGTATAAATATGGAAATATCTGCATAGGCATCTGTGTAAACATGGAAATATCTGCACCGCTATCTGTATAAACATGGAAATACCTACACCGCAGTCTCTATAAACATGGAAATATGTACACCGCTATGTGTATAAACATGGAAATATCTCCACTGCTCTCTGTATAAACATGGAAATATCTCCACCGTTATCTGTATAAACATGGAAATATCAACAGCGCCATCTATATAAACATTGAAATATCTACACTGCCATCGGTAAAAACATGGAAATATCTACACAGTCATCTGAATAAACATGTTAATATCTACACCACCATCTGTATAAACATGGAAATTCCAAAAATACCATCTGTATACACATGGAAATATCTACACAGACATCTGTATAAATATGGAAATATCTACACGGCCATCTGTATAAACATGGAAATATCTACAATGCCATCTGTAGAAAGATGGAAATATCTACACCGCTATCTCTATAAACATGGAAATATCTACACCGCCATCTCTATGAACATGAAAATATCTACACTGCCATCTCCATAAACATGGAAGTATCTACTCCGCCATGTGTATAAACACGGAAATATCTACACCACCATCTGTGTAAACATGGAAATACCTACACCGCTATCTGTATAAACATGGAAATAACTTCACCGCCATCTGCAAGTCCTTGGAAATATCTACGCCGCCATCTGAATAAACATGGAAATATCTACACGGCCATCTGTGTATAGATGGAAATATCAACACCGCCATCTGTACAAACATGGAAATATCTACACCGCTATCTCTATAGTCATGGAAATATTAGCACCGCCATCTGTAAAAACATGGAAATACCTATACAGTCATCTGTATAAACACGGAAATATCTACAATGCCATCTGTAGATAGATGGAAATATCTACACCGCAATCTGTGTAAACATGGAAATATCTACACCGATATCTGTAAAAACATGGAAATATCTACACCGCTATCTGTATAAACATGGAAATATCTACACCGCGATCTGTATAAACATGGAAATATCTACACCGCGATCTGTATAAACATGGAAATATCTACACCGCTATCTGTATAAACATGGAAATAACTACACAGTTATCTCTATAAACATGGGAATACCTACACCGCCATCTGTATAAACATGGAAATACCTACAAAGTCATCTGTATAAACATGGAAATATCTACACAGCCATCTGTATAAACATGGAAATATCTACACAGCCATCTGTATATACATGGAAATATCTACACCACTATCTGTATAAACATGGAAATAACTACACCGCTATTTGTATAAACAAGGAAATATCTACACCGTGATCTGTATAAACATGGAAATATCTACACCGCCATCTCTATAAACAGGGAAATATCTACACCCCTATCTGTATGAACATGGAAATATCCACCCCGCCTTCTCTATAAACATGGAAAAATCAACACCGCTATCTCTATGAACATGGAAATATCTACACCGCCATCTGTATAAACATGGAAATGTCTACACCACGATCAGTATAAACATGGAAATATCTACACCGCTATCTGTATAAACATGGAAATATCTCCACTGCTATCTCTATAAACATCGAAATATCTACACCGCCATCTGTATAAACATGGAAATACTTACAAAGTTATCTGTATAAACATGGAAATTTCTACACCGCCATCTGTATAAACATGGAAATATCTACACAGCCATGTGTACATACATGGAAATATCTACACCGCTATCTATATAAACATGGAAATAACTATACCGCTATTTGTATAAACAAGGAAATATCTACACCGTGATCTGTATAAACATGGAAATATCTACACCGCCATCTCTATAAACAGGGAAATATCTACACCCCTATCTGTATGAACATGGAAATATCCACCCCGCCTTCTCTATAAACATGGAAAAATCAACACCGCTATCTCTATGAACATGGAAATATCTACACCGCCATCTGTATAAACATGGAAATGTCTACACCACGATCAGTATAAACATGGAAATATCTACACCGCTATCTGTATAAACATGGAAATATCTCCACTGCTATCTCTATAAACATCGAAATATCTACACCGCCATCTGTATAAACATGGAAATACTTACAAAGTTATCTGTATAAACATGGAAATTTCTACACCGCCATCTGTATAAACATGGAAATATCTACACAGCCATGTGTACATACATGGAAATATCTACACCGCTATCTATATAAACATGGAAATAACTACACCGCTATCTGTATAAACATGGAAATATCTACACCGCCATCTACATATCCATGGAAATATCTGCGCCACCGTCTGTATAAACATGGAAATATCTACACGGTCATCTGTGTATAGATGGAAATATCAACACCGCCATCTGTACAAACATGGAAATATCTGCACCGCTATCTGTATAAACATGGAAATATCTACACCGTGGTCTGTACAAAGATGGAAATATCAACACCGCTATCGGTATAAACATGGAAATATCTACACCACTATCTCTATAAACATGGAAATATCTACACCGTGATCTGTATAAACATGGAAATATTTACACCGCTATCTGTATAAACATGGAAACTTCTACACCGTTATCTGTATAAATATGGAAATATCTACACCGCTATCTCTATAAACTTGGAAATATCTACACCGCCATCTGTATAAACATGGAAATACCTATACAGTCATCTGTGTAAACATGGAAATATCTACACCACCATGTGTATAAACATGGAAATATCTACAATGCCATTTGAATACACATGGAAATACCTACACGGCAATCAGTGCATAGATGGAAACATCAACACCGCCATCTGTACAAACATGGAAATATCTACACTGCTTTCTCTATAAACATGGAAATATCTACACTGCGGTCTGTATAAACATGGAAATATCTACACCGGTATCTGTATAAACATGGAAATATCTACACCATGATCTGTATAAACATGGAAATATATACACCGCTATCTGTATAAACATGGAAATATCTGCACCGCTATCTCTATAAACATGGAAATAACTACAAAGACATCTGTATAAACATGGAAATACCTACACAGTCATGTGTAGGAACATTTAAATATCTACACTGCCATCTGTATAAATATAGAAATATCTACACAGCCCTCTGTATAAATATGGAAATATCTGCATAGGCATCTGTGTAAACATGGAAATATCTGCACCGCTATCTGTATAAACATGGAAATACCTACACCGCTGTCTCTATAAACATGGAAATATGTACACCGCTATGAGTACAAACAAAGAAATATCTCCACTGCTCTCTGTATAAACATGGAAATATCTCCACCGTTATCTGTATAAACATGGAAATATCAACAGCGCCATCTATATAAACATTGAAATATCTACACTGCCATCTGTAAAAACATGGAAATATCTACACAGTCATCTGAATAAACATGGAAATATCTACACCACCATCTGTATAAACATGAAAATAGCTACAATACCATCTGTATACTCATGGAAATATCTACACAAACATCTGTATAAATATGGAAATATCTACACGGCCATCTGTATAAACATGGAAATATCTACACTGCCATCTGTAGAAAGATGGAAATATCTACACCGCTATCTCTATAAATATGGAAATATCTACACCGCCATCTCTATGAACATGAAAATACCTACACTGCCATCTCCATAAAGATGGAAGTATCTACTCCGCCATGTGTATAAACACGGAAATATCTACACCACCATCTGTGTAAACATGGAAATACCTACACCGCTATGTGTATAAACATGTAAATAACTACACCGCCATCTGCATGTCCTTGGAAATATCTATGCCGCCATCTGAATAAACATGGAAATATCTACACGGCCATCTGTGTATAGATGGAAATATCAACACCGCCATCTGTACAAACATGGAAATATCTACACCGCTATCTCTATAGACATGGAAATATCTCCACCGCCATCTGTAAAAACATGGAAATACCTATACAGTCATCGGTATAAACATGGAAATATCTACAATGCCATCTGTAGAAAGATGGAAATATCTACACCGCAATCTGTGTAAACATGGAAATATCTACACCGATATCTGTAAAAACATGGAATATCTACACCGCTATCTGTATAAACATGGAAATATCTACACCGTGATCTGTATAAACATGGAAATATCTACACCGTGTTTTGTATAAACATGGAAATATCTACACCGCTATCTGTATAAAAATGGAAATATCTACACAGTTATCTCTATAAACATGGAAATATCTACACCGCCATCTGTATAAACATGGAAATACCTAAAAGTCACCTGTATAAACATGGAAATATCTACACAGCCATCTGTATAAACATGGAAATATCTACACAGCCATCTGTATATACATGGAAATATCTACACAGCCATCTGTATATACATGGAAATATCTACACCACTATCTGTATAAACATGGAAATAACTACACCGCTATTTGTATAAACAAGGAAATATCTACACCGTGATCTGTATAAACATGGAAATATCTACAACGCCATCTCTATAAACAGGGAAATATCTACACGCCTATCTGTATAAACATGGAGATATCCACACCGCTATCTCTTTAAACATGGAAAATCAACACCGCTCTCTCTATGAACATGGAAATATCTACACCGCCATCTCTATAAACATGGAAATGTCTACACCACGATCAGTATAAACATGGAAATATCTACACCGCTATCTGTATAAACAGGGAAATATCTACACAGTTATCTCTATAAACATGGAAATATCTACACTGCCATCTGTATAAACATGGAAATACCTAAAAGTCATCTGTATAAACATGGAAATATCTACACAGCCATCTGTATAAACATGGAAATATCTACACAGCCATCTGTATATACATGGAAATATCTACACCACTATCTGTATAAACATGGAAATAACTACACCGCTATTTGTATAAACAAGGAAATATCTACACCGTGATCGGTATAAACATGGAAATATCTACACCGCCATCTCTATAAACAAGGAAATATCTACACCCGTATCGGTATAAACATGGAAATATCCACACCGCTATCTCTATAAACATGGAAAAATCAACACCGCTATCTCTATGAACATGGAAATACCTACACCGCCATCTCTATAAACATAGAAATGTCTACACCACGATCAGTATAAACATGGAAATATCTACACCGCTATCTGTATAAACATGGAAATATCTCCCCTGCTATCTCTATAAACATCGAAATATCTACACCGCCATCTGTGCAAACATGGAAATACTTACAAAGTTATCTGTATAAACATGGAAATATCTACACCGCCATCTGTATAAACATGGAAATATCTACACAGCCATGTGTACATATATGGAAATATCTACACCGCTATCTATATAAACATGGAAATAACTTCACCGCTATCTGTATAAACATGGAAATATATACACCGCCATCTACATATCCATGGAAATATCTGCGCCGCCATCTGTATAAACATGGAAATAACTACACGGTCATCTGTGTATAGATGGAAATATCAACACCGCCATCTGTACAAACATGGAAATATCTGCACCGCTATCTGTATAAACATGGTAATATCGACACCGCGGTCTGTATAAACATGGAAATATCTACACCGCTATCTGTATAAACATGGAAATATCTACACAGTTATCTCTATAAACATGGAAATACCTACACCGCCATCTGTATAAACATGGAAATACCTACAAAGTCATCTGTATAAACATGGAAATATCTACACAGCCATCTGTATAAACATGGAAATATCTACACAGCCATCTGTATATACATGGAAATATCTACACCACTATCTGTATAAACATGGAAATAACTACACCGCTATTTGTATAAACAAGGAAATATCTACACCGTGATCTGTATAAACATGGAAATATCTACACCGCCATCTCTATAAACAGGGAAATATCTACACCCCTATCTGTATGAACATGGAAATATCCACCCCGCCTTCTCTATAAACATGGAAAAATCAACACCGCTATCTCTATGAACATGGAAATATCTACACCGCCATCTGTATAAACATGGAAATAGCTACAATACCATCTGTATACACATGGAAATATCTACACAGTCATCTGTATAAATATGGAAATATCTACACCGCCATCTGTATAAACATGGAAATATCTACACTGCCATCTGTAGAAAGATGTAAATATCTACACCGCTATCTCTATAAATATGGAAATATCTACACCGCCATCTCTATGAACATGAAAATATCTACACTGCCATCTCCATAAAGATGGAAGTATCTACTCCGCCATGTGTATAAACACGGAAATATCTACACCACCATCTGTGTAAACATGGAAATACCTACACCGCTATCTGTATAAACATGGAAATAACTACACCGCCATCTGCATGTCCTTGGAAATATCTACGCCACCATCTGAATAACCATGGAAATATCTACACGGCCATCTGTGTATAGATGGAAATATCAACACCGCCATCTGTACAAACATGGAAATAACTACACCGCTATCTCTATAGACATGGAAATATCTGCACCGCCATCTGTAAAAACATGGAAATAACTGTACAGTCATCTGTATCAACATGGAAATATCTACAATGCCATTTGTATACACATGGAAATATCTACACCGCAATCTGTGTAAACATGGAAATATCTACACCGATATCTGTAAAAACATGGAAATATCTACACCGCTATCTGTATAAACATGGAAATATCTACACCGCGATCTGTATAAACTTGGAAATCTCTACACCGCGATCTGTATAAACATGGAAATATCTACACCGCTATCTGTATAAACATGGAAATATCTACACAGTTATCTCTATAAACATGGAAATATCTACACTGCCATCTGTATAAACATGGAAATACCTAAAAGTCATCTGTATAAACAGGGAAATATCTACACAGCCATCTGTATAAACATGGAAATATCTACACAGCCATCTGTATATACATGGAAATATCTACACCACTATCTGTATAAACATGGACATAACTACACCGCTATTTGTATAAACAAGGAAATATCTACACCGTGATCTGTATAAACATGGAAATATCTACACAGCCATCTTTATAAACAGGGAAATATCTACAACCCTATCTGTATAAACATGGAAATATCCACACCGCTATCTCTATAAACATGGAAAAACCAACACCGCTATCTCAATGAACATGGAAATATCTACACCGCCATCTCTATAAACATGGAAATATCTGCAACACTCTGTCTATAAACATGGAAATACCTACACCACTATCTCTATAAACATGGAAATATCTACACCGCTATCTGTATAAACATGGAAATATCTACACCGCTATCATCTGTATAAACATGGCAATATCTACACCGCGATGTGTATAATCATGGAAATATCTACACCGCGATCTGTATAAACATGGAAACATCTTCACCACGATCTGTATAAACATGGAAATATCTACACCGCTATCTGTATAAACATGGTAATATCTACACCACCATCTATATAAACATGGAAATATCTACACCGCCATCTGTATAAACATGGAGATATCTACAATGCCATCTGTAGAAAGATGGAAATACCTACACCGCAATCTGTGTAAACATGGAAATATCTACACCGATATCTGTAAAAACATGGAAATATCTACACCGTGATCTGTATAAACATGGAAATATTTAAACCGCAATCTGTATAAACATGGAAATTTCTACACCGTTATCTGTATAAATATGGAAATGTCTACACCGCTATCTCTATAAACATGGAAATATCTACACTGCCATCTGTATAAACATGGAAATACCTATACAGTCATCTGTGTAAACATGGAAATATCTACACCACCATCTACATAAACATGGAAATATCTACAATGCCATCTGTATACACATGGAAATACCTACACGGCAATCTGTGTATAGATGGAAACATCAACACCGCCATCTGTACAAACATGAAAATATCTGCACTGCTATCTCTATAAACATGGAATTATCTACACTGCGGTCTGTATAAACATGGAAATATCCACACCGGTATCTGTATAAACATGGAAATATCTACACCACGATCTGTATAAACATTGAAATATATACAGCGCTATCTGTATAAACATGGAAATATCTACACCGCTATCTCTATAAACATGGAAATATCTACAAAGCCATCTGTATAAAGAAGGAAATACCTACACAGTCATGTGTAGGAACATGGAAATATCTACACTGCCATCTGTATAAACATAAAAATATCTACACAGCCCTCTGTATAAATATGGAAATATCTGCATAGGCATCTGTGTAAACATGGAAATATCTGCACCGCTGTCTGTATAAACATGGAAATACCTACACCGCTGTCTCTATAAACATGGAAATATGTACACCGCTATGTGTATAATCATGGAAATATCTCCACTGCTGTCTGTGTAAACATGGACATAACTCCACCGTTATCTGTTTAAAGATGGAAATATCTACAGCGCCATCTCAATAAACATTGAAATATCTACACTGCCATCTGTAAAAACATGGAAATATCTACACAGTCATCTGAATAAACATGGAAATATCTACACCACCATCTGTATATACATGGAAATACCTACAATACCATCTGTATACACATGGAAATATCTACACAGACATCTGTATAAATATGGAAATATCTACACGGCCATCTGTATAAACATGGAAATATCTACACGGCCATCTGTATATACATGGAATTATCTACACCGCCATCTGTATAAACATGGAAATATCTACACCGTCATCTGCATGTCCATGGAAATATCTATGCCGCCATCTGTATAAACATGGAAATATCTACACGGCCATCTGTGTATAGATGGAAATATCAACACCGCCATCTGTACAAACATGGAAATATCTACATCGCTATCTCTATAAAAATGGAAATATCTGCACTGCCATCTGTAAAAACATGGAAATACCTATACAGTCATCTGTATAAACATGGAAATATCTACAATGCCATCTGTATACACATGGAAATATCTACACAGCCATCTGTATAAACATGTCAATGTCTACACTGCTATCTCTATAAACATGGAAATATCTACACCGCCATCTCTATAAACATGAAAATATCTACACTGCCATCTCCATAAACATGGAACTAACTACTTCGCCATCTGTATAAACATGGAAACATCTACACCGCCATCTGTGTGAATAAGGAAATATCTACAATGCCATCTGTATAAAGATATAAATATCTGCACCGCGAGCTGTATAAACATGGAAATATCTACATCGCTATCTGTATAAACGTGGAAATACCAACACCGCTATCGGTATAAACATGGAAATATCTACAACGCCATCTATATAAACATGGAAATATCTGCAACGCTATGTCTATAAACATGGAAATACCTACACCACTATCTCAATAAACATGGAAATATCTACACCGCTATCTGTATAAACATGGAAATATCTACACCGCTATCATCTGTATAAACATGGCAATATCTACACCGCGATGTGTATAATCATGGAAATATCTACACCGTGATCTGTATAAACATGGAAACATCTTCACCACGATCTGTATAAACATGGAAATATCTACACCGCTATCTGTATAAACATGGTAATATCTACACCACCATCTATATAAACATGGAAATATCTACACCGCCATCAGTATAAACATGGAGATATCTACAATGCCATCTGTAGAAAGATGGAAATACCTACACCGCAATCTGTGTAAACATGGAAATATCTACACCGATATCTGTAAAAACATGGAAATATCTACACCGTGATCTGTATAAACATGGAAATATTTAAACCGCAATCTGTATAAACATGGAAATTTCTACACCGTTATCTGTATAAATATGGAAATGTCTACACCGCTATCTCTATTAACATGGAAATATCTACACTGCCATCTGTATAAACATGGAAATACCTATACAGTCATCTGTGTAAACATGGAAATATCTACACCACCATCTACATAAACATGGAAATATCTACAATGCCATCTGTATACACATGGAAATACCTACACGGCAATCTGTGTATAGATGGAAACATCAACACCGCCATCTGTGCAAACATGAAAATATCTGCACTGCTATCTCTATAAACATGGAATTATCTACACTGCGGTCTGTATAAACATGGAAATATCCACACCGGTATCTGTATAAACATGGAAATATCTACACCACGATCTGTATAAACATTGAAATATATACAGCGCTATCTGTATAAACATGGAAATATCTACAAAGCCATCTGTATAAAGATGGAAATACCTACACAGTCATGTGTAGGAACATGGAAATATCTACACTGCCATCTGTATAAACATAAAAATATCTACACAGCCCTCTGTATAAATATGGAAATATCTGCATAGGCATCTGTGTAAACATGGAAATATCTGCACCGCTATCTGTATAAACATGGAAATACCTACACCGCTGTCTCTATAAACATGGAAATATGTACACCGCTATGTGTATAATCATGGAAATATCTCCACTGCTGTCTGTGTAAACATGGACATAACTCCACCGTTATCTGTTTAAAGATGGAAATATCTACAGCGCCATCTCTATAAACATTGAAATATCTACACTGCCATCTGTAAAAACATGGAAATATCTACACAGTCATCTGAATAAACATGGAAATATCTACACCACCATCTGTATATACATGGAAATACCTACAATACCATCTGTATACACATGGAAATATCTACACAGACATCTGTATAAATATGGAAATATCTACACGGCCATCTGTATAAACATGGAAATATCTACACGGCCATCTGTATATACATGGAATTATCTACACCGCCATCTGTATAAACATGGAAATATCTACACCGTCATCTGCATGTCCATGGAAATATCTATGCCGCCATCTGTATAAACATGGAAATATCTACACGGCCATCTGTGTATAGATGTAAATATCAACACCGCCATCTGTACAAACATGGAAATATCTACATCGCTATCTCTATAAAAATGGAAATATCTGCACTGCCATCTGTAAAAACATGGAAATACCTATACAGTCATCTGTATAAACATGGAAATATCTACAATGCCATCTGTATACACATGGAAATATCTACACAGCCATCTGTATAAACATGTCAATGTCTACACTGCTATCTCTATAAACATGGAAATATCTACACCGCCATCTCTATAAACATGAAAATATCTACACTGCCATCTCCATAAACATGGAACTAACTACTTCGCCATCTGTATAAACATGGAAACATCTACACCGCCATCTGTGTGAATAAGGAAATATCTACAATGCCATCTGTATAAAGATATAAATATCTGCACCGCGAGCTGTATAAACATGGAAATATCTACATCGCTATCTGTATAAACGTGGAAATACCAACACCGCTATCGGTATAAACATGGAAATATCTACAACGCCATCTATATAAACATGGAAATATCTGCAACGCTATGTCTATAAACATGGAAATACCTACACCACTATCTCTATAAACATGGAAATATCTACACCGCTATCTGTATAAACATGGAAATATCTACACCGCTATCATCTGTATAAACATGGCAATATCTACACCGCGATGTGTATAATCATGGAAATATCTACACCGTGATCTGTATAAACATGGAAACATCTTCACCACGATCTGTATAAACATGGAAATATCTACACCGCTATCTGTATAAACATGGTAATATCTACACCACCATCTATATAAACATGGAAATATCTACACCGCCATCTGTATAAACATGGAGATATCTACAATGCCATCTGTAGAAAGATGGAAATACCTACACCGCAATCTGTGTAAACATGGAAATATCTACACCGATATCTGTAAAAACATGGAAATATCTACACCGTGATCTGTATGAACATGGAAATATTTAAACCGCAATCTGTATAAACATGGAAATTTCTACACCGTTATCTGTATAAATATGGAAATGTCTACACCGCTATCTCTATTAACATGGAAATATCTACACTGCCATCTGTATAAACATGGAAATACCTATACAGTCATCTGTGTAAACATGGAAATATCTACACCACCATCTATATAAACATGGAAATATCTACAATGCCATCTGTATACACATGGAAATACCTACACGGCAATCTGTGTATAGATGGAAACATCAACACCGCCATCAGTACAAACATGAAAATATCTGCACTGCTATCTCTATAAACATGGAATTATCAACACTGCGGTCTGTATAAACATGGAAATATCCACACCGGTATCTGTATAAACATGGAAATATCTACACCACGATCTGTAAAAACATTGAAATATATACAGCGCTATCTGTATAAACATGGAAATATCTGCACCGCTATCTGTATAAACATGGAAATATCTACAAAGCCATCTGTATAAAGATGGAAATAACTACACAGTCATGTGTAGGAACATGGAAATATCTACACTGCCATCTGTATAAACATAAAAATATCTACACAGCCCTCTGTATAAATATGGAAATATCTGCATAGGCATCTGTGTAAACATGGAAATATCTGCACCGCTATCTGTATAAACATGGAAATACCTACACCGCTGTCTCTATAAACATGGAAATATGTACACCGCTATGTGTATAATCATGGAAATATCTCCACTGCTGTCTGTGTAAATATGGACATAACTCCACCGTTATCTGTTTAAAGATGGAAATATCTACAGCGCCATCTCTATAAACATTGAAATATCTACACTGCCATCTGTAAAAACATGGAAATATCTACACAGTCATCTGAATAAACATGGAAATATCTACACCACCATCTGCATATACATGGAAATACCTACAATACCATCTGTATACACATGGAAATATCTACACAGACATCTGTATAAATATGGAAATATCTACACGGCCATCTGTATAAACATGGAAATATCTACACGGCCATCTGTATAAACATGGAATTATCTACACTGCCATCTGTATAAACATGGAAATATCTACACGGTCATCTGCATGTCCAGGGAAATATCTATGCCGCCATCTGTATAAACATGGAAATAACTACACGGCCATCAGTGTATAGATGGAAATATCAACACCGCCATTTGTACAAACATGGAAATATCTACATCGCTATCTCTATAAAAATGGAAATATCTGCACTGCCATCTGTAAAAACATGGAAATACCTATACAGTCATCTGTATAAACATGGAAATATCTACAATGCCATCTGTATACACATGGAGATATCTACACAGCCATCTGTATAAACATGTCAATATCTACACTGCTATCTCTATAAACATGGAAATATCTACACCGCCATCTCTATAAACATGAAAATATCTACACTGCCATCTCCATAAACATGGAACTAACTACTTCGCCATCTGTATAAACATGGAAACATCTACACCGCCATCTGTGTGAATAAGGAAATATCTACAATGCCATCTGTATAAAGATATAAATATCTGCACCGCGAGCTGTATAAACATGGAAATATCTACATCGCTATCTGTATAAACGTGGAAATAACAACACCGCTATCGGTATAAACATGGAAATATCTACAACGCCATCTATATAAACATGGAAATATCTGCAACGCTCTGTCTATAAACATGGAAATACCTACACCACTATCTCTATAAACATGGAAATATCTACACCGCTATCTGTATAAACATGGAAATATCTAAACCGCTATCATCTGTATAAACATGGCAATATCTACACCGCGATGTGTATAATCATGGAAATATCTACACCGCGATCTGTATAAACATGGAAACATCTTCACCACGATCTGTATAAACATGGAAATATCTACACCGCTATCTGTATAAACATGGTAATATCTACACCACCATCGATATAAACATGGAAATATCTACACCGCCATCTGTATAAACATGGAGATATCTACAATGCCATCTGTAGAAAGATGGAAATACCTACACCGCAATCTGTGTAAACATGGAAATATCTACACCGGTATCTGTAAAAACATGGAGATATCTACACCGTGATCTGTATAAACATGGAAATATTTAAACCGCAATCTGTATAAACATGGAAATTTCTACACCGTTATCTGTATAAATATGGAAATGTCTACACCGCTATCTCTATTAACATGGAAATATCTACACTGCCATCTGTATAAACATGGAAATACCTACACCGCGATCTATATAAACATGGAAATATCTACACCGCGATCTGTATAAACATGGAAATATCTACATAGCCATCAGTATATACATGGAAATAACTACACCGCTATTTGTATAAACATGGAAATATCTACACCGCTATTTGTAAAAACAAGGAAATATCTACACCGTGGTCTGTATAAACATGGAAATATCTACACCGCCATCTCTATAAACATGGAAATATCTACACCCCTATCTGTATAAACATGGAAATATCCACACCGCTATCTTTATAAACATGGAAAAATCAACACCGCTATCTCTATGAACATGGAAATATCTACACCGCCATCTCTATAAACATGGAAATATCTACACCACGATCAGTATAAACATGGAAATACCTTCACCGCGATCTGTATAAACATGGAAATATCTACACCGCGATCTGTATAAACATGGAAATATCTACACCGCGATCTGTATAAACATGGAAATATCTACACCGCAATCAGTATAAACATGGAAATATCTACACAGCCATGTGTATATACATGGAAATATCTACACCGCTATCTATATAAACATGGAAATAACTACACCGCTATCTGTATAAACATGGAAATATCTACACCGCCATCTACATAT
This sequence comes from Pan troglodytes, assembly GCF_028858775.2. Lineage (NCBI taxonomy): Eukaryota > Metazoa > Chordata > Mammalia > Primates > Hominidae > Pan > Pan troglodytes. The sequence goes on from NC_072406.2 coordinate 2,749,491, forward strand.
CCATGGAAATATCTTCACCGCCATCTGCATAAACATGGAAATATCTACACGGTCATCTGTGTATAGATGGAAATATCAACACCACCATTTGTACAAACATGGAAATATCTGCACCGCTATCTGTATAAACATGGAAATATCTACACCGTGGTCTGTATAAACATGGAAATATCTACACCGCTATCTGTATAAACATGGAAATTTCTACACCGTTATCTGTATAAATATGGAAATATTTTCACCGCTATCTCTATAAACATGGAAATATCTACACCGCCATCTGTATAAACATGGAAATACCTATACAGTCATCTGTGTAAACATGGAAATATCTACACCACCATCTGTATAAACATGGAAATATCTACAATGCCGTCTGTATACACATGGAAATACCGACACGGCAATCTGTGTATAGATGGAAACATCAACACCGACATTTGTACAAACAAGGAAATATCTACACCGCTACCTGTATAAACATGTAAATATCTACACCGCTGTCTGTATAAACAAGGAAATATCTACACCGCCATCTGTAGAAACATGGAAATATCTACACAGTCATGTGTAGGAAGATGGAAATATCTACACCACCGTTTGTATAAAGATGGAAATGTCTACAACGTTATCTGTATAAACATGGAAATATCTACACAGTGATTTGTACAAACATGGAAATATGTACAGCACTCTCTGAATAAAGATGGAAATATCTACACCGCTATCTGTATAAATATGGAAATATTTACACCGCTATCTCAATAAACATGGAAATATCTACACCGCTATCTCTATAAACATGGAAATATCTACACCGCCATCTGTATTAACTTGGAAATATCTACACAGTCATCTGTATAAACCTGGAAATATCTACACTGTCATCTATATAAACATGGAAATATGTACAGAGAACTCTGTATAAACATGGAAATATCGACACAGCCATCTGTATAAACATGGAAATATCTACACCGCTATCTGTATAAGCATGGAAATATCTACACTGCGGTCAGTATAAACATGGAAATTTCTACACCGGTATCTGTATAAACATGGAAATATCCACACCACGATCTGTATAAACATGGAAATATATACACCGCTATCTGTATAAACATGTAAATATCTGCACCGCTATCTCTATAGACATGGAAATATCTGCAAAGCCATCTGTATAAACATGGAAATATCTACACAGCCATCTGTATATACATGCAAATATCTACACCGCTATCTGTATAAACATGGAAATAATTACACCGCTATTTGTATGAACAAGGAAATATCTACAGCGTGATCTGTATAAACATGGAAATATTTACACCGCTATCTGTATAAACATGGAAATTTCTACACCGTTATCTGTATAAATATGGAAATATCTACACTGCTATATCTGTAAACATGGAAATATCTACACCACCATCTGTATAAACATGGAAATACCTACAATACCATCTGTATAGACATGGAAATATCTACACAGACATCTGTATAAATATGGAAATATCTACACCGCCATCTCTATAAACATTGAAATATCTACACTGCCATCTGTAAAAACATGGAAATATCTATACAGTCATCTGAATAAACATGGAAATATCTACACCACCATCTGTATAAACATGGAAATACCTACAATACCATCTGTATACACATGTAAATATCTACACAGACATCTGTATAAATATGGAAATATCTACACCGCCATCTGTATAAACATGGAAATATCTCCACTGCTATCTGTATAAACATCGAAATATGTACACCGCCATCTGTATAAACTTGGAAATATTTACAAAGTTATCTGTAAAAACATGGAAATATCTACACCGCCATCTGTATAAACATGGAAATATCTACACAGCCATGTGTATATACATGGAAATATCTACACCGCTATCTATATAAACATGGAAAAGCTACACCGCCATCTGTAAAAACATGGAAATATCTACACAGTCATCTGAATAAACATGGAAATATCTACACCAAAATCTGTATCAACATGGAAATACCTACAATACCATCTGTATACACATGGAAATATCTACACAGACATCTGTATAAATATGGGAATATCTACACCGCCATCTCTATAAACATTGAAATATCTACACTGCCATCTGTAAAAACATGGAAATATCTAGACAGTCATCCGAATAAACATGGAAATATCTACACCACCATCTGTATAAACATGGAAATACCTACAATACCATCTGTATACACATATAAATATCTACACAGACATCTGTATAAATATGGAAATATCTACACCGCCATCTGTATAAACATGGAAATATCTACACCGCGATCAGTATAAACATGGAAATATCTACACCGATATCTGTATAAACATGGAAATATCTCCACTGCTATCTGTATAAACATCGAAATATGTACACAGCCATCTGTATAAACATGGAAATATTTACAAAGTTATCTGTAAAAACATGGAAATATCTACACCGCCATCTGTATAAACATGGAAATATCTACACAGCCATGTGTATATACATGGAAATATCTACACCGCTATCTATATAATCATGGAAATAACTACACCGCCATCTGTACAAACATGGAAATATCTACACCGCTATCTGTATAAACATAGAAATACCTATACTGCAGTCTGTATAAACATGGAAATATCTACACCGGTATCTGTATAAACATGGAAATATCTACACCACCATCTGTATAAACATGGAAATATCTACACCGCCATCTGTATAAACATGGAAATAACTACACAGTCATGTGTAGGAACATGGAAATATCTACACCACCGTTTGTATAAAGATGGAAATGTCTACAACGTTATCTGTATAAACATGGAAATATCTACACAGTGATTTGTATAAACATGGAAATATGTACAGCACTCCCTGAATAAAGATGGAAATATCTACACCGCTATCCGAAAAAACATGGAAATATCTACACCACTATCTGTATAAATATGGAAATATTTACACCGCTATCTCAATAAACATGGAAATATCTACACCGCTATCTCTATAAACATGGAAATATCTACACCGCCATCTGAATTTACTTGGAAATATCTACAAAGTCATCTGTATAAACCTGGAAATCTCTACACTGTCATCTATATAAACATGGAAATATGTACAGAGAACTCTGTATAAACATGGAAATATCGACACAGCCATCTGTATAAACATGGAAATATCTACACCGCTATCTGTATAAACATGGAAATATCTACACTGCGGTCTGTATAAACATGGAAATATCTACACCGGTATCTGTATAAACATGGAAATATCTACACCACGATCTGTATAAACATGGAAATATATACACCACTATCTGTATAAACATATAAATATCTGCACCGCTATCTCTATAGACATGGAAATATCGACAAAGCCATCTGTATAAACATGGAAATACCTACACAGTCATGTGTAGGAACATGGAAATATCTACACTGCCATCTGTATAAACATAGAAATATCTACACAGCCCTCTGTATAAATATGGAGATATCTGCATGGGCATCTGTATAAACATGGAAATATCTGCACCACTATCTGTATAAACATGGAAATACCTACACCGCTGTCTCTATAAACATGGAAATATGTACACCGCTATGTGTATAAACATGGAAATATCTCCACTGCTGTCTGCATAAACATGGAAATATCTCCACCGTTATCTGTATAAACATGGACATATCTACAGCGCCATCTCTACAAACATTGAAATATCATCACTGCCATCTGTAAAAACATGGAAATATCTACACAGTCATCTGAATAAACATGGAAATATCTACACCACCATCTCTATAAACATGGAAATACCTACAATACCATCCGTATACACATGGAAATATCTACACAGACATCTGTATAAATATGGGAATATCTACACCGCCATCTCTATAAACATTGAAATATCTATACTGCCATCTGTAAAAACATGGAAATATCTGCACAGTCATCCGAATAAACATGGAAATATCTACACCACCATCTGTATAAACATGGAAATACCTACAATACCATCTGTATACACATGTAAATATCTACACAGACATCTGTATAAATATGGAAATATCTACACCGCCATCTGTATAAACATGGAAATATCTACACCGCAATCAGTATAAACATGGAAATATCTACACCGCTATCTGTATAAACATGGAAATATCTGCACTGCTATCTGTATAAACATCGAAATATCTACACCGCCATCTGTATAAACATGGAAATATTTACAAAGTTATCTGTAAAAACATGGAAATATCTACACCGGCATCTGTATAAAAATGGAAATATCTACACAGCCATGTGTATATACATGGAAATATCTACACCGCTATCTATATAAACATGGAAATAACTACACCGCCATCTGTACAAACACGGAAATATCTACACCGCTATCTGTATAAACATAGAAATACCTATACTGCAGTCTGTATAAACATGGAAATATCTAGACCGGTATCTGTATAAACATGGAAATATCTACACCACGATCTGTATAAACATGGAAATATTTACACCGCTATCTGTATAAACCTGGAAATATCTACACTGCTATCTCTATAAATATGGAAATATCTACACCGCCATCTGTATAAACATGGAAATAACTACACAGTCATGTGTAGGAAGATGGAAATATCTACACCACCGTTTGTATAAAGATGGAAATGTCTACAACGTTATCTGTATAAACATGGAAATAACTACACAGTGATTTGTATAAACATGGAAATATGTACAGCACTCTCTGAATAAAGATGGAAATATCTACACCGCTATCTGTATAAATATGGAAATATTTACACCGCTATCTCAATAAACATGGAAATATCTACACCGCTATCTCTATAAACATGGAAATATCTACACCGCCATCTGTATTAACTTGGAAATATCTACACAGTCATCTGTATAAACCTGGAAATATCTACACTGTCATCTATATAAACATGGAAATATGTACAGAGAACTCTGTATAAACATGGAAATATCGACACAGCCATCTGTATAAACATGGAAATATCTACACCGCTATCTGTATAAACGTGGAAATATCTACACTGCGGTCTGTATAAACATGGAAATTTCTACACCGGTATCTGTATAAACATGGAAATATCTACACCACGATCTGTATAAACATGGAAATATATACACCGCTATCTGTATAAACATGTAAATTTCTGCACCGCTATCTCTATAGACATGGAAATATCTACAAAGCCATCTGTATAAACATGGAAATACCTACACAGTCATGTGTAGGAACATGGAAATATCTACACTGCCATCTGTATAAACATAGCAATATCTACACAGCCCTCTCTATAAATATGGAGATATCTGCATGGGCATCTGTATAAACATGGAAATATCTGCACCGCTATCTGTATAAACATGGAAATACCTACACCGCTGTCTCTATAAACATGGAAATATGTACACCGCTATGTGTATAAACATGGAAATATCTCCACTGCTGTCTGCATAAACATGGAAATATCTCCACCGTTATCTGTATAAACATGGACATATCTACAGCGCCATCTCTATAAACATTGAAATATCTACACTGCCATCTGTAAAAACATGGAAATATCTACACAGTCATCTGAATAAACATGGAAATATCTACACCACCATCTCTATAAACATGGAAATACCTACAATACCATCTGTATACACATGGAAATATCTACACAGACATCTGTATAAATATGGAAATATCTACACCGCCATCTCTATAAACATTGAAATATCTACACTGCCATCTGTAAAAACATGGAAATATCTACACAGTCATCCGAATAAACATGGAAATATCTACACCACCATCTGTATAAACATGGAAATACCTACAATACCATCTGTATACACATGTAAATATCTACACAGACATCTGTATAAAAATGGAAATATCTACACCCCCATCTGTATAAACATGGAAATATCCACACCGCGATCAGTATAAACATGGAAATATCTACACCGCTATCTGTATAAACATGGAAATATCTCCACTGCTATCTGTATAAACATCGAAATATCTACACCGCCATCTGTATAAACATGGAAATATTTACAAAATTATCTGTGAAAACATGGAAATATTTACACCGCCATCTGTATAAACATGGAAATATCTACACAGCCATGTGTATATACATGGAAATATCTACACCGCTATCTATATAAACATGGAAATAACTACACCGCCATCTGTACAAACATGGAAATATCTACACCGCTATTTGTATAAACATAGAAATACCTATACTGCAGTCTGTATAAACATGGAAATATCTACACCGGTATCTGTATAAACATGGAAATATCTAAACCACGATCTGTATAAACGTGGAAATATTTACACCGCTATCTGTATAAACCTGGAAATATCTACACTGCTATCTCTATAAATATGGAAATATCTACACCACCATCTGTATAAACATGGAAATAACTACACAGTCATGTGTAGGAACATGGAAATATCTACACCACCGTTTGTATAAAGATGCAAATGTCTACAACGTTATCTGTATAAATATGGAAATATCTACACAGTGATTTGTATAAACATGGAAATATGTACAGCACTCTCTGAATAAAGATGGAAATATCTACACCGCTATCTGTAAAAACATGGAAATATCTACACCACTATCTGTCTAAATATGGAAATATTTACACCGCTATCTCAATAAACATGGAAATATCTACACCGCTATCTCTATAAACATGGAAATATCTACACCGCCATCTGTATTAACTTGGAAGTATCTACACATTCATCTGTATAAACCTGGAAATATCTACACTGTCATCTATATAAACATGGAAATATGTACAGAGAACTCTGTAGAAACATGGAAATATCGACACAGCCATCTGTATAAACATGAAAATATCTACACCGCTATCTGTATAAACATGGAAATAACAACACTGCGGTCTGTATAAACATGGAAATATCTACACCGGTATCTGTATAAACATGGAAATATCTACACCACGATCTGTATAAACATGGAAATATATACACCGCTATCTGTATAAACATGTAAATATCTGCACCGCTATCTCTATAGACATGGAAATATCTACAAAGCCATCTGTATAAACATGGAAATACCTACACAGTCATGTGTAGGAACATGGAAATATCTACACTGCCATCTGTATAAACATAGAAATATCTACACAGCCCTCTGTATAAAAATGGAGATATCTGCACGGGCATCTGTATAAACATGGAAATATCTGCACCGCTATCTGTATAAACATGGAAATACCTACACCGCTGTCTCTATAAACATGGAAATATGTACACCGCTATGTGTATAAACATGGAAATACCTCCACTGCTGTCTGCATAAACATGGAAATGTCTACAAAGTTATCTGTATAAACATGGAAATATCTACACAGTTATTTCTATAAACATGGAAATATGTACAGCACTCTCTGAATAAAGATGGAAATATATACACCGCTATCTGTAAAAGTATGGAAATATCTACACCACTATCTGTATAAATATGGAAATATTTACACCGCTATCTCAATAAACATGGAAATATCTACACAGCTATCTCTGTAAACATGGAAATATCTACACCGCCATCTGTATTAACTTGGAAATATCTACACAGTCATCTGTATAAACCTGGAAATATCTACACTGTCATCTATATAAACATGGAAATATGTACAGAGAACTCTGTATAAACATGGAAATATCGACACAGCCATCTGTATAAACATGGAAATATCTACACCGCTATCTGTATAAACATGGAAATATCTACACTGCGGTCTGTATAAACATGGAAATTTCTACACCGGTATCTGTATAAACATGGAAATATCTACACCACGATCTGTATAAACATGGAAATATATACACCGCTATCTGTATAAACATGTAAATATCTGCACCGCTATCTCTATAGACATGGAAATATCTACAAAGCCATCTGTATAAACATGGAAATACCTACACAGTCATGTGTAGGAACATGGAAATATCTACACTGCCATCTGTATAAACCTAGCAATATCTACACAGCCCTCTGTATAAATATGGAGATATCTGCATGGGCATCTGTATAAACATGGAAATATCTGCACCGCTATCTGTATAAACATGGAAATACCTACACCGCTGTCTCTATAAACATGGAAATATGTACACCGCTATGTGTATAAACATGGAAATATCTCCACTGCTATCTGCATAAACATGGAAATATCTCCACCGTTATCTGTATAAACATGGACATATCTACAGCGCCATCTCTATAAACATTGAAATATCTACACTGCCATCTGTAAAAACATGGAAATATCTACACAGTCATCTGAATAAACATGGAAATATCTACACCACCATCTGTATAAACATGGAAATACCTACAATACCATCTGTATACACATGGAAATATCTACACAGACATCTGTATAAATATGGAAATATCTACACCGCCATCTCTATAAACATTGAAATATCTACACTGCCATCTGTAAAAACATGGAAATATCTACACAGTCATCCGAATAAACATGGAAATATCTACACCACCATCTGTATAAACATGGAAATACCTACAATACCATCTGTATACACATGTAAATATCTACACAGACATCTGTATAAAAATGGAAATATCTACACCGCCATCTGTATAAACATGGAAATATCTACACCGCGATCAGTATAAACATGGAAATATCTACACCGCTATCTGTATAAACATGGAAATATCTCCACTGCTATCTGTATAAACATCGAAATATCTACACCGCCATCTGTATAAACATGGAAATATTTACAAAATTATCTGTGAAAACATGGAAATATTTACACCGCCATCTGTATAAACATGGAAATATCTACACAGCCATGTGTATATACATGGAAATATCTACACCGCTATCTATATAAACATGGAAATAACTACACCGCCATCTGTACAAACATGGAAATATCTACACCGCTATTTGTATAAACATAGAAATACCTATACTGCAGTCTGTATAAACATGGAAATATCTACACCGGTATCTGTATAAACATGGAAATATCTACACCACGATATGTATAAACATGGAAATATTTACACCGCTATCTGTATAAACCTGGAAATATCTACACTGCTATCTCTATAAATATGGAAATATCTACACCGCCATCTGTATAAACATGGAAATAACTACACAGTCATGTGTAGGAACATGGAAATATCTACACCACCGTTTGTATAAAGATGCAAATGTCTACAACGTTATCTGTATAAACATGGAAATATCTACACAGTGATTTGTATAAACATGGAAATATGTACAGCACTCTCTGAATAAAGATGGAAATATCTACACCGCTATCTGTAAAAATATGGAAATATCTACACCGCTATCTGTATAAATATGGAAATATTTACACCGCCATCTCAATAAACATGGAAATATCTACACCGCTATCTCAATAAACATGGAAATATCTACACCGCCGTCTGTATTAACTTGGAAGTATCTACACATTCATCTGTATAAACCTGGAAATATCTACACTGTCATCTATATAAACATGGAAATATGTACAGAGAACTCTGTATAAACATGGAAATATCGACACAGCCATCTGTATAAACATGAAAATATCTACACCGCTATCTGTATAAACATGGAAATATCTACACTGCGGTCTGTATAAACATGGAAATATCTACACCGGTATCTGTATAAACATGGAAATATCTACACCACGATCTGTATAAACATGGAAATATATACACCGCTATCTGTATAAACATGTAAATATCTGCACCGCTATCTCTATAGACATGGAAATATCTACAAAGCCATCTGTGTAAACATGGAAATACCTACACAGTCATGTGTAGGAACATGGAAATATCTACACTGCCATCTGTATAAACATAGAAATATCTACACAGCCCTCTGTATAAAAATGGAGATATCTGCACGGGCATCTGTATAAACATGGAAATATCTGCACCGCTATCTGTATAAACATGGAAATACCTACACCGCAGTCTCTATAAACATGGAAATATGTACACCGCTATGTGTATAAACATGGAAATATCTCCACTGCTGTCTGCATAAACATGGAAATGTCTACAAAGTTATCTGTATAAACATGGAAATATCTACACAGTTATTTCTATAAACATGGAAATATGTACAGCACTCTCTGAATAAAGATGGAAATATCTACACCGCTATCTGTAAAAGTATGGAAATATCTACACCACTATCTGTATAAATATGGAAATATTTACACCGCTATCTCAATAAACATGGAAATATCTACACCGCTATCTCTGTAAACATGGAAATATCTACACCGCCATCTGTATTAACTTGGAAATATCTACACAGTCACCTGTATAAACCTGGAAATATCTACACTGTCATCTATATAAACATGGAAATATCTACAGAGAACTCTGTATAAACATGGAAATATCGACACAGCCATCTGTATAAACATGGAAATATCTACACCGCTATCTGTATAAACATGGAAATATCTACACTGCAGTCTGTATAAACATGGAAATATCTACACCGGTATCTGTATAAACATGGAAATATCTACACCACGATCTGTATAAACATGGAAATATATACACCGCTATCTGTATAAACATGTAAATATCTGCACCGCTATCTCTATAGACATGGAAATATCTACAAAGCCATCTGTATAAACATGGAAATACCTACACAGTCATGTGTAGGAACATGGAAATATCTACACTGCCATCTGTATAAACATAGAAATATCTACACAGCCCTCTGTATAAATATGGAGATATCTGCATGGGCATCTGTATAAACATGGAAATTTCTGCACCGCTATCTGTATAAACATGGAAATACCTACACCGCTGTCTCTATAAACATGGAAATATGTACACCACTATGTGTATAAACATGGAAAAACCTCCACTGCTGTCTGCATAAACATGGAAATGTCTACAAAGTTATCTGTATAAACATGGAAATATCTACACAGTTATTTCTATAAACATGGAAATATGTACAGCACTCTCTGAATAAAGATGGAAATATCTACACCGCTATCTGTATAAATATGGAAATATTTACACCGCTATCTCAATAAACATGGAAGTATCTACACCGCTATCTCTATAAACATGGAAATATCTACACCGCCATCTGTATTAACTTGGAAATATCTACACAGTCATCTGTATAAACCTGGAAATATCTACACTGTCATCTATATAAACATGGAAATATGTACAGAGAACTCTGTATAAACATGGAAATATCGACACAGCCATCTGTATAAACATGGAAATATCTACACCGCTATCTGTATAAACATGGAAATATCTACACTGCGGTCTGTATAAACATGGAAATTTCTACACCGGTATCTGTATAAACATGGAAATATCTACACCACGATCTGTATAAACATGGAAATATATACACCGCTATCTGTATAAACATGTAAATATCTGCACCGCTATCTCTATAGACATGGAAATATCTACAAAGCCATCTGTATAAACATGGAAATACCTACACAGTCATGTGTAGGAACATGGAAATATCTACACTGCCATCTGTATAAACATAGAAATATCTACACAGCCCTCTGTATAAATATGGAGATATCTGCATGGGCATCTATATAAACATGGAAATATCTGCACCGCTATCTGTATAAACATGGAAATACCTACACCGCTGTCTCTATAAACATGGAAATATGTACACCGCTATGTGTATAAACATGGAAATATCTCCACTGCTGTCTGCATAAACATGGAATTATCTCCACCGTTATCTGTATAAACATGGACATATCTACAGCGCCATCTCTATAAACATTGAAATATCTACACTGCCATCTGTAAAACCTTGGAAATATCTACACAGTCATCTGAATAAACATGGAAATATCTACACCACCATCTGTATAAACATGGAAATACGTACAATACCATCTGTATACACATGGAAATATCTACACAGACATCTGTATAAATATGGAAATATCTACACCGCCATCTCTATAAACATTGAAATATCTACACTGCCATCTGTAAAAACATGGAAATATCTACACAGTCATCCGAATAAACATGGAAATATCTACACCACCATCTGTATAAACATGGAAATACCTACAATACCATCTGTATACACATGTAAATATCTACACAGACATCTGTATAAAAATGGAAATATCTACACCGCCATCTGTATAAACATGGAAATATCTACACCGCGATCAGTATAAACATGGAAATACTACACCGCTATCTGTATAAACATGGAAATATCTCCACTGCTATCTGTATAAACATCAAAATATCTACACCGCCATCTGTATAAACATGGAAATATTTACAAAATTATCTGTGAAAACATGGAAATATTTACACCGCCATCTGTATAAACATGGAAATATCTACACAGCCATGTGTATATACATGGAAATATCTACACCGCTATCTATATAAACATGGAAATAACTACACCGCCATCTGTACAAACATGGAAATATCTACACCGCTATTTGTATAAACATAGAAATACCTATACTGCAGTCTGTATAAACATGGAAATATCTACACCGGTATCTGTATAAACATGGAAATATCTACACCACGATCTGTATAAACATGGAAATATTTACACCGCTATCTGTATAAACCTGGAAATATCTACACTGCTATCTCTATAAATATGGAAATATCTACACCGCCATCTGTATAAACATGGAAATAACTACACAGTCATGTGTAGGAACATGGAAATATCTACACCACCGTTTGTATAAAGATGCAAATGTCTACAACGTTATCTGTATAAACATGGAAATATCTACACAGTGATTTGTATAAACATGGAAATATGTACAGCACTCTCTGAATAAAGATGGAAATATCTACACCGCTATCTGTAAAAACATGGAAATATCTACACCACTATCTGTATAAATATGGAAATATTTACACCGCTATCTCAATAAACATGGAAATATCTACACCGCTATCTCTATAAACATGGAAATATCTACACCGCCATCTGTATTAACTTGGAAATATCTACACAGTCATCTGTATAAACCTGGAAATATCTACAATGTCATCTATATAAACATGGAAATATGTACAGAGAACTCTGTATAAACATGGAAATATCGACACAGCCATCTGTATAAACATGAAAATATCTACACCGCTATCTGTATAAACATGGAAATATCTACACTGCAGTCTGTATAAACATGGAAATATCTACACCGGTATCTGTATAAACATGGAAATATCTACACCACGATCTGTATAAACATGGAAATATATACACCGCTATCTGTATAAACATGTAAATATATGCACCGCTATCTCTATAGACATGGAAATATCTACAAAGCCATCTGTATATACATGGAAATACCTACACAGTCATGTGTAGGAACATGGAAATATCTAAACTGCCATCTGTATAAGCATAGAAATATCTACACAGCCCTCTGTATAAATATGGAGATATCTGCATGGGCATCTGTATAAACATGGAAATATCTGCACCACTATCTGTATAAACATGGAAATACCTACACCGCTGTCTCTATAAACATGGAAATATGTACACCGCTATGTGTATAAACATGGAAATATCTCCACTGCTGTCTGCATAAACATGGAAATATCTCCACCGTTATCTGTATAAACATGGACATATCTACAGCGCCATCTCTACAAACATTGAAATATCATCACTGCCATCTGTAAAAACATGGAAATATCTACACAGTCATCTGAATAAACATGGAAATATCTACACCACCATCTCTATAAACATGGAAATACCTACAATACCATCCGTACACACATGGAAATATCTACACAGACATCTGTATAAATATGGAAATATCTACACCGCCATCTCTATAAACATTGAAATATTTATACTGCCATCTGTAAAAACATGGAAATATCTACACAGTCATCCGAATAAACATGGAAATATCTACACCACCATCTGTATAAACATGGAAATACCTACAATACCATCTGTATACACATGTAAATATCTACACAGACATCTGTATAAATATGGAAATATCTACACCGCCATCTGTATAAACATGGAAATATCTACACCGCAATCAGTATAAACATGGAAATATCTACACCGCTATCTGTATAAACATGGAAATATCTCCACTGCTATCTGTATAAACATCGAAATATCTACACCGCCATCTGTATAAACATGGAAATATTTACAAAGTTATCTGTAAAAACATGGAAATATCTACACCGCCATCTGTATAAAAAGGGAAATATCTACACAGCCATGTGTATATACATGGAAATATCTACACCGGTATCTGTATAAACCTGGAAATATCTACACCACGATCTGTATAAACATGGAAATATATACACCGCTATCTGTATAAACATGTAAATATCTGCACCGCTATCTCTATAGACATGGAAATATCTACAAAGCCATCTGTATAAACATGGAAATACCTACACAGTCATGTGTAGGAACATGGAAATATCTACACTGCCATCTGTATAAACATAGAAATATCTACACAGCCCTCTGTATAAATATGGAGATATCTGCATGGGCATCTGTATAAACATGGAAATATCTGCACCGCTATCTGTATAAACATGGAAATACCTACACCGCTGTCTCTATAAACATGGAAATATGTACACCGCTATGTGTATAAACATGGAAATATCTCCACTGCTGTCTGCATAAACATGGAAATATCTCCACCGTTATCTGTATAAACATGGACATATCTACAGCGCCATCTCTACAAACATTGAAATATCTACACTGCCAACTGGAAAAACATGGAAATATCTACACAGTCATCTGAATAAACATGGAAATATCTACACCACCATCTCTATAAACATGGAAATACCTACAATACCATCTGTATACACATGGAAATATCTACACAGACATCTGTATAAATATGGAAATATCTACACCGCCATCTCTATAAACATTGAAATATCTACACTGCCATCTGTAAAAACATGGAAATATCTACACAGTCATCCGAATAAACATGGAAATATCTACACCACCATCTGTATAAACATGGAAATACCTACAATACCATCTGTATACACATGTAAATATCTACACAGACATCTGTATAAAAATGGAAATATCTACACCGCCATCTGTATAAACATGGAAATATCTACACCGCGATCAGTATAAACATGGAAATATCTACACCGCTATCTGTATAAACATGGAAATATCTCCACTGCTATCTGTATAAACATCGAAATATCTACACCGCCATCTGCATAAACATGGAAATATTTACAAAGTTATCTGTAAAAACATGGAAATATCTACACCGCCATCTGTATAAACACGGAAATATCTACACAGCCATGTGTATATACATGGAAATATCTACACCGCTATCTATATAAACATGGAAATAACTACACCGCCATCTGTACAAACATGGAAATATCTACACCGCTATCTGTATAAACATAGAAATACCTATACTGCAGTCTGTATAAACATGGAAATATCTACACCGGTATCTGTATAAACATGGAAAAATCTACACCACGATCTGTATAAACATGGAAATATTTACACCGCTATCTGTATAAACCTGGAAATATCTACACTGCTATCTCTATAAATATGGAAATATCTACACTGCCATCTGTATAAACATGGAAATAACTACACAGTCATGTGTAGGAAGATGGAAATATCTACACCACCGTTTGTATAAAGATGGAAATGTCTACAACGTTATCTTTATAAACATGGAAATATCTACACAGTGATTTGTATAAACATGGAAATATGTACAGCACTCTCTGAATAAAGATGGAAATATCTACACCGCTATCTGTAAAAACATGGAAATATCTACACCACTATCTTTATAAATATGGAAATATTTACACCGCTATCTCAATAAACATGGAAATATCTACACCGCTATCTCTATAAACATGGAAATATCTACACCGCCATCTGTATTAACTTGGAAATATCTACACAGTCATCTGTATAAACCTGGAAATATCTACACTGTCATCTATATAAACATGGAAATATGTACAGAGAACTCTGTATAAACATGGAAATATCGACACAGCCATCTGTATAAACATGGAAATATCTACACCGCTATCTGTATAAACATGGAAATATCTACACTGCGGTCTGTATAAACATGGAAATATCTACACCGGTATCTGTATAAACATGGAAATATCTACACCACGATCTGTATAAACATGGAAATATATACACCGCTATCTGTATAAACATGTAAATATCTGCACCGCTATCTCTATAGACATGGAAATATCTACAAAGACATCTGTATAAACATGGAAATACCTACACAGTCATGTGTAGGAACATGGAAATATCTACACTGCCATCTGTATAAACATAGAAATATCTACACAGCCCTCTGTATAAATATGGAGATATCTGCATGGGCATCTGTATAAACATGGAAATATCTGCACCACTATCTGTATAAACATGGAAATACCTACACCGCTGTCTCTATAAACATGGAAATATGTACACCGCTATGTGTATAAACATGGAAATATCTCCACTGCTGTCTGCATAAACATGGAAATATCTCCACCGTTATCTGTATAAACATGGACATATCTACAGCGCCATCTCTACAAACATTGAAATATCATCACTGCCATCTGTAAAAACATGGAAATATCTACACAGTCATCTGAATAAACATGGAAATATCTACACCACCATCTCTATAAACATGGAAATACCTACAATACCATCCGTATACACATGGAAATATCTACACAGACATCTGTATAAATATGGAAATATCTACACCGCCATCTCTATAAACATTGAAATATCTATACTGCCATCTGTAAAAACATGGAAATATCTACACAGTCATCCGAATAAACATGGAAATATCTACAACACCATCTGTATAAACATGGAAATACCTACAATACCATCTGTAAACACATGTAAATATCTACACAGACATCTGTATAAATATGGAAATATCTACACCGCCATCTGTATAAACATGGAAATATCTACACCGCAATCAGTATAAACATGGAAATATCTACACCGCTATCTGTATAAACATGGAAATATCTCCACTGCTATCTGTATAAACATCGAAATATCTACACCGCCATCTGTATAAACATGGAAATATTTACAAAATTATCTGTGAAAACATGGAAATATTTACACCGCCATCTGTATAAACATGGAAATATCTACACAGCCATGTGTATATACATGGAAATATCTACACCGCTATCTATATAAACATGGAAATAACTACACCGCCATCTGTACAAACATGGAAATATCTACACCGCTATTTGTATAAACATAGAAATACCTATACTGCAGTCTGTATAAACATGGAAATATCTACACCGGTATCTGTATAAACATGGAAATATCTACACCACGATCTGTATAAACATGGAAATATTTACACCGCTATCTGTATAAACCTGGAAATATCTACACTGCTATCTCTATAAATATGGAAATATCTACACCGCCATCTGTATAAACATGGAAATAACTACACAGTCATGTGTAGGAACATGGAAATATCTACACCACCGTTTGTATAAAGATGCAAATGTCTACAACGTTATCTGTATAAACATGGAAATATCTACACAGTGATTTGTATAAACATGGAAATATGTACAGCACTCTCTGAATAAAGATGGAAATATCTACACCGCTATCTGTAAAAACATGGAAATATCTACACCACTATCTGTATAAATATGGAAATATTTACACCGCTATCTCAATAAACATGGAAATATCTACACCGCTATCTCTATAAACATGGAAATATCTACACCGCCATCTGTATTAACTTGGAAATATCTACACATTCATCTGTATAAACCTGGAAATATCTACAATGTCATCTATATAAACATGGAAATATGTACAGAGAACTCTGTATAAACATGGAAATATCGACACAGCCATCTGTATAAACATGAAAATATCTACACCGCTATCTGTATAAACATGGAAATATCTACACTGCAGTCTGTATAAACATGGAAATATCTACACCGGTATCTGTATAAACATGGAAATATCTACACCACGATCTGTATAAACATGGAAATATATACACCGCTATCTGTATAAACATGTAAATATATGCACCGCTATCTCTATAGAGATGGAAATATCTACAAAGCCATCTGTATATACATGGAAATACCTACACAGTCATGTGTAGGAACATGGAAATATCTAAACTGCCATCTGTATAAGCATAGAAATATCGACACAGCCCTCTGTATAAATATGGAGATATCTGCATGGGCATCTGTATAAACATGGAAATATCTGCACCACTATCTGTATAAACATGGAAATACCTACACCGCTGTCTCTATAAACATGGAAATATGTACACCGCTATGTGTATAAACATGGAAATATCTCCACTGCTGTCTGCATAAACATGGAAATATCTCCACCGTTATCTGTATAAACATGGACATATCTACAGCGCCATCTCTACAAACATTGAAATATCATCACTGCCATCTGTAAAAACATGGAAATATCTACACAGTCATCTGAATAAACATGGAAATATCTACACCACCATCTCTATAAACATGGAAATACCTACAATACCATCCGTACACACATGGAAATATCTACACAGACATCTGTATAAATATGGAAATATCTACACCGCCATCTCTATAAACATTGAAATATTTATACTGCCATCTGTAAAAACATGGAAATATCTACACAGTCATCCGAATAAACATGGAAATATCTACACCACCATCTGTATAAACATGGAAATACCTACAATACCATCTGTATACACATGTAAATATCTACACAGACATCTGTATAAATATGGAAATATCTACACCGCCATCTGTATAAACATGGAAATATCTACACCGCAATCAGTATAAACATGGAAATATCTACACCGCTATCTGTATAAACATGGAAATATCTCCACTGCTATCTGTATAAACATCGAAATATCTACACCGCCATCTGTATAAACATGGAAATATTTACAAAGTTATCTGTAAAAACATGGAAATATCTACACCGCCATCTGTATAAAAATGGAAATATCTACACAGCCATGTGTATATACATGGAAATATCTACACCGGTATCTGTATAAACCTGGAAATATCTACACCACGATCTGTATAAACATGGAAATATATACACCGCTATCTGTATAAACATGTAAATATCTGCACCGCTATCTCTATAGACATGGAAATATCTACAAAGCCATCTGTATAAACATGGAAATACCTACACAGTCATGTGTAGGAACATGGAAATATCTACACTGCCATCTGTATAAACATAGAAATATCTACACAGCCCTCTGTATAAATATGGAGATATCTGCATGCGCATCTGTATAAACATGGAAATATCTGCACCGCTATCTGTATAAACATGGAAATACCTACACCGCTGTCTCTATAAACATGGAAATATGTACACCGCTATGTGTATAAACATGGAAATATCTCCACTGCTGTCTGCATAAACATGGAAATATCTCCACCGTTATCTGTATAAACATGGACATATCTACAGCGCCATCTCTACAAACATTGAAATATCTACACTGCCAACTGGAAAAACATGGAAATATCTACACAGTCATCTGAATAAACATGGAAATATCTACACCACCATCTCTATAAACATGGAAATACCTACAATACCATCTGTATACACATGGAAATATCTAAACAGACATCTGTATAAATATGGAAATATCTACACCGCC
The DNA here is from genome assembly GCF_028858775.2 of Pan troglodytes. NCBI lineage: Eukaryota > Metazoa > Chordata > Mammalia > Primates > Hominidae > Pan > Pan troglodytes. The sequence continues at coordinate 2,769,447 of NC_072406.2, forward strand.
ATCTCTATAAACATTGAAATATCTACACTGCCATCTGTAAAAACATGGAAATATCTACACAGTCATCTGAATAAACATGGAAATATCTACACCACCATCTGTATAAACATGGAAATACCTACAATACCATCTGTATACACATGGAAATATCTACAGAGACATCTGTACAAATATGGAAATATCTACACCGCCATCTCTATAAACATTGAAATATCTACACTGCCATCTGTAAAAACATGGAAATATCTACACAGTCATCCGAATAAACATGGAAATATCTACACCACTATCTGTATAAACATGGAAATACCTACAATACCATCTGTATACACATGTAAATATCTACACAGACATCTGTATAAATATGGAAATATCTACACTGCCGTCTGTATAAACATGGAAATATCTGCACCACGATCAGTATAAACATGGAAATATCTACACCGCTATCTGTATAAACATGGAAATATCTCCACTGCTATATGTATAAACATCGAAATATCTACACCGCCATCTGTATAAACATGGAAATATTTACAAAGTTATCTGTAAAAACATGGAAATATCTACACCGCCATCTGTATCAACACGGAAATATCTACGCAGCCATGTGTATATACATGGAAATATCTACACCGCTATCTATATAAACATGGAAATAACTACACCGCCATCTGTACAAACCTAGAAATATCTACACCGCTATCTGTATAAACATAGAAATACCTATACTGCAGTCTGTATAAACATGGAAATATCTACACCGGTATCTGTATAAACATGGAAATATCTACACCACGATCTGTATAAACATGGAAATATTTACACCGCTATCTGTATAAACCTGGAAATATCTACACTGCTATCTCTATAAATATGGAAATATCTACACCGCCATCTGTATAAACATGGAAATAACTACACAGTCATGTGTAGGAACATGGAAATATCTACACCACCGTTTGTATAAAGATGGAAATGTCTACAACGTTATCTGTATAAACATGGAAATCTCTACACAGTGATTTGTATAAACATGGAAATATGTACAGCACTCTCTGAATAAAGATGGAAATATCTACACCGCTATCTGTAAAAACATGGAAATATCTACACCACTATCTGTATAAATATGGAAATATTTACACCGCTATCTGAATAAACATGGAAATATCTACACCGCTATCTCTATACACATGGAAATATCTACACCGCCATCTGTATTAACTTGGAAATATCTACACAGTCATCTGTATAAACCTGGAAATATCTACACTGTCATCTATATAAACATGGAAATATGTACAGAGAACTCTGTATAAACATGGAAATATCGACACAGCCATCTGTATAAACATGAAAATATCTACACCGCTATCTGTATAAACATGGAAATATCTACACTGCGGTCTGTATAAACATGGAAATATCTGCACTGGTATCTGTATAAACATGGAAATATCTACACCACGATCTGTATAAACATGGAAATATATACACCGCTATCTGTATAAACATGTAAATACCTGCACCGCTATCTCTATAGACATGGAAATATCTACAAAGCCATCTGTATAAACATGGAAATACCTACACAGTCATGTGTAGGAACATGGAAATATCTACACTGCCATCTGTATAAACATAGAAATATCTACACAGCCCTCTGTATAAAAATGGAGATATCTGCACGGGCATCTGTATAAACATGGAAACATCTGCAACGCTATCTGTATAAACATGGAAATACCTACACCGCTGTCTCTATAAACATGGAAATATGTACACCGCTATGTGTATAAACATGGAAATACCTCCACTGCTGTCTGCATAAACATGGAAATGTCTACAAAGTTATCTGTATAAACATGGAAATATCTACACAGTGATTTCTATAAACATGGAAATATGTACAGCACTCTCTGAATAAAGATGGAAATATCTACACCGCTATCTCTGTAAACATGGAAATATCTACACCGCCATCTGTATTAACTTGGAAATATCTACACAGTCATCTGTATAAACCTGGAAATATCTACACAGTCATCTATATAAACATGGAAATATCTACAGAGAACTCTGTATAAACATGGAAATATCGACACAGCCATCTGTATAAACATGGAAATATCTACACCGCTATCTGTATAAACATGGAAATATCTACACTGCGGTCTGTATAAACATGGAAATATCTACACCGGTATCTGTATAAACATGGAAATATCTACACCACTATCTGTATAAACATGGAAATATATACACCGCTATCTGTATAAACATGTAAATATCTGCACCGCTATCTCTATAGACATGGAAATATCTACAAAGCCATCTGTATAAACATGGAAATACCTACACAGTCATGTGTAGGAACATGGAAATATCTACACTGCCATCTGTATAAACATAGAAATATCTACACAGCCCTCTGTATAAATATGGAGATATCTGCATTGGCATCTGTATAAACATGGAAATTTCTGCACCGCTATCTGTATAAACATGGAAATACCTACACCGCTGTCTCTATAAACATGGAAATATGTACACCGCTATGTGTATAAACATGGAAATATCTCCACTGCTGTCTGCATAAACATGGAAATATCTCCACCGTTATCTATATAAACATGGAAATATCTACAGCGCCATCTCTATAAACATTGAAATATCTACACTGCCATCTGTAAAAGCATGGAAATATCTACACAGTCATCTGAATAAACATGGAAATATCTACACCACCATCTGTATAAACATGGAAATACCTACAATACCATCTGTATACACATGGAAATATCTACACAGACATCTGTATAAATATGGAAATATCTACACCGCCATCCCTATAAACATTGAAATATCTACACTGCCATCTGTAAAAACATGGAAATATCTACACAGTCATCCGAATAAACATGGAAATATCTACACCACCATCTGTATAAACATGGAAATACCTACAGTACCATCTGTATACACATGTAAATATCTACACAGACATCTGTATAAATATGGAAATAACTACACCGCCATCTGTATAAACATGGAAATATCTACACCGCGATCAGTATAAACATTGAAATATCTACACCGCTATCTGTATAAACATGGAAATATCTCCACTGCTATCTGTATAAACATCGAAATATCTACACCGCCATCTGCGTAAACATGGAAATATTTACAAAGTTATCTGTAAAAACATGGAAATATCTACACCGCCATCTGTATAAACACGGAAATATCTACACAGCCATGTGTATATACATGGAAATATCTACACCGCTATCTATATAAACATGGAAATAACTACACCGCCATCTGTACAAACATGGAAATATCTACACCGCTATCTGTATAAACATAGAAATACCTATACTGCAGTCTGTATAAACATGGAAATATCTACACCGGTATCTGTATAAACATGGAAATATCTACACCACGATCTGTATAAACATGGAAATATTTACACCGCTATCTGTATAAACCTGGAAATATCTACACTGCTATCTCTATAAATATGGAAATATCTACACCGCCATCTGTATAAACATGGAAATATCTACACAGTCATGTGTAGGAACATGGAAATATCTACACCACCGTTTGTATAAAGATGGAAATGTCTACAACGTTATCTGTATAAACATGGAAATATCTACACAGTGATTTGTATAAACATGGAAATATGTACAGCACTCTCTGAATAAAGATGGAAATATCTACACCGCTATCTGTAAAAACATGGAAATATCTACACCACTATCTGTATAAATATGGAAATATTTACACCGCTATCTCAATAAACATGGAAATATCTACACCGCTTTCTCTACAAACATGGAAATATCTACACCGCCATCTGTATTAACTTGGAAATATCTACACAGTCTTCTGTATAAACCTGGAAATATCTACACTGTCATCTATATAAACATGGAAATATCTACAGAGAACTCTGTATAAACATGGAAATATCGACACAGCCATCTGTATAAACATGGAAATATCTACACCGCTATCTGTATAAACATGGAAATATCTACACTGCGGTCTGTATAAACATGGACATATCTACACCGGTATCTGTATAAACATGGAAATATCTACACCACGATCTGTATAAACATGGAAATATATACACCGCTATCTGTATAAACATGTAAATATCTGCACCGCTATCTCTATAGACATGGAAATATCTACAAAGCCATCTGTATAAACATGGAAATACCTACACAGTCATGTGTAGGAACATGGAAATATCTACACTGCCATCTGTATAAACATAGAAATATCTACACAGCCCTCTGTATACATATGGAGATATCTGCATGGGCATCTGTATAAACATGGAAATTTCTGCACCGCTATCTGTATAAACATGGAAATACCTACACCGCTGTCTCTATAAACATGGAAATATGTACACCGCTATGTGTATAAACATGGAAATATCTCCACTGCTGTCTGCATAAACATGGAAATATCTCCACCGTTATCTGTATAAACATGGACATATCTACAGCGCCATCTCTATAAACATTGAAATATCTACACTGCCATCTGCAAAAACATGGAAATATCTACACATTCATCTGAATAAACATGGAAATATCTACACCACCATCTGTATAAACATGGAAATACCTACAATACCATCTGTATACACATGGAAATATCTACACAGACATCTGTATAAATATGGAAATATCTACACCGCCATCTCTATAAACATTGAAATATCTACACTGCCATCTGTAAAAACATGGAAATATCTACACAGTCATCCGAATAAACATGGAAATATCTACACCACCATCTGTATAAACATGGAAATACCTACAATACCATCTGTATACACATGTAAATATCTACACAGACATCTGTATAAATATGGAAATATCTACACCGCCATCTGTATAAACATGGAAATATCTACACCGCGATCAGTATAAACATGGAAATATCTACACCGCTATCTGTATAAACATGGAAATATCCCCACTGCTATCTGTATAAACATGGAAATATCTACACAGCCATGTGTATATACATGGAAATATCTACACCGCTATCTATATAAACATGGAAATAACTACACCTCCATCTGTACAAATATGGAAATATCTACACCGCTATCTGTATAAACATAGAAATACCTATACTGCAGTCTGTATAAACATGGAAATATCTACACCGGTATCTGTATAAACATGGAAATATCTACACCACGATCTGTATAAACATGGAAATATTTACACCGCTATCTGTATAAACCTGGAAATATCTACACCACGATCTGTATAAACATGGAAATATTTACACCGCTATCTGTATAAACCTGGAAATATCTACACTGCTATCTCTATAAATATGGAAATATCTACACCGCCATCTGTATAAACATGGAAATAACTACACAGTCATGTGTAGGAACATGGAAATATCTACACCACCGTTTGTATAAAGATGGAAATGTCTACAACGTTATCTGTATAAACATGGAAATCTCTACACAGTGATTTGTATAAACATGGAAATATGTACAGCACTCTCTGAATAAAGATGGAAATATCTACACCGCTATCTGTAAAAACATGGAAATATCTACACCACTATCTGTATAAATATGGAAATATTTACACCGCTATCTGAATAAACATGGAAATATCTACACCGCTATCTCTATACACATGGAAATATCTACACCGCCATCTGTATTAACTTGGAAATATCTACACAGTCATCTGTATAAACCTGGAAATATCTACACTGTCATCTATATAAACATGGAAATATGTACAGAGAACTCTGTATAAACATGGAAATATCGACACAGCCATCTGTATAAACATGAAAATATCTACACCGCTATCTGTATAAACATGGAAATATCTACACTGCGGTCTGTATAAACATGGAAATATCTGCACTGGTATCTGTATAAACATGGAAATATCTACACCACGATCTGTATAAACATGGAAATATATACACCGCTATCTGTATAAACATGTAAATACCTGCACCGCTATCTCTATAGACATGGAAATATCTACAAAGCCATCTGTATAAACATGGAAATACCTACACAGTCATGTGTAGGAACATGGAAATATCTACACTGCCATCTGTATAAACATAGAAATATCTACACAGCCCTCTGTATAAAAATGGAGATATCTGCACGGGCATCTGTATAAACATGGAAACATCTGCAACGCTATCTGTATAAACATGGAAATACCTACACCGCTGTCTCTATAAACATGGAAATATGTACACCGCTATGTGTATAAACATGGAAATACCTCCACTGCTGTCTGCATAAACATGGAAATGTCTACAAAGTTATCTGTATAAACATGGAAATATCTACACAGTGATTTCTATAAACATGGAAATATGTACAGCACTCTCTGAATAAAGATGGAAATATCTACACCGCTATCTCTGTAAACATGGAAATATCTACACCGCCATCTGTATTAACTTGGAAATATCTACACAGTCATCTGTATAAACCTGGAAATATCTACACAGTCATCTATATAAACATGGAAATATCTACAGAGAACTCTGTATAAACATGGAAATATCGACACAGCCATCTGTATAAACATGGAAATATCTACACCGCTATCTGTATAAACATGGAAATATCTACACTGCGGTCTGTATAAACATGGAAATATCTACACCGGTATCTGTATAAACATGGAAATATCTACACCACTATCTGTATAAACATGGAAATATATACACCGCTATCTGTATAAACATGTAAATATCTGCACCGCTATCTCTATAGACATGGAAATATCTACAAAGCCATCTGTATAAACATGGAAATACCTACACAGTCATGTGTAGGAACATGGAAATATCTACACTGCCATCTGTATAAACATGGAAATATCTACACAGTGATTTGTATAAACATGGAATTATGTACAGCACTCTCTGAATAAAGATGGAAATATCTACACCGCTATCTGTAAAAACATGGAAATATCTACACCACTATCTGTATAAATATGGAAATATTTACACCGCTATCTCAATAAACATGGAAATATCTACACCGCTTTCTCTACAAACATGGAAATATCTACACCGCCATCTGTATTAACTTGGAAATATCTACACAGTCATCTGTATAAACCTGGAAATATCTACACTGTCATCTATATAAACATGGAAATATCTACAGAGAACTCTGTATAAACATGGAAATATCGACACAGCCATCTGTATAAACATGGAAATATCTACACCGCTATCTGTATAAACATGGAAATATCTACACTGCGGTCTGTATAAACATGGACATATCTACACCGGTATCTGTATAAACATGGAAATATCTACACCACGATCTGTATAAACATGGAAATATATACACCGCTATCTGTATAAACATGTAAATATCTGCACCGCTATCTCTATAGACATGGAAATATCTACAAAGCCATCTGTATAAACATGGAAATACCTACACAGTCATGTGTAGGAACATGGAAATATCTACACTGCCATCTGTATAAACATAGAAATATCTACACAGCCCTCTGTATACATATGGAGATATCTGCATGGGCATCTGTATAAACATGGAAATTTCTGCACCGCTATCTGTATAAACATGGAAATACCTACACCGCTGTCTCTATAAACATGGAAATATGTACACCGCTATGTGTATAAACATGGAAATATCTCCACTGCTGTCTGCATAAACATGGAAATATCTCCACCGTTATCTGTATAAACATGGACATATCTACAGCGCCATCTCTATAAACATTGAAATATCTACACTGCCATCTGCAAAAACATGGAAATATCTACACATTCATCTGAATAAACATGGAAATATCTACACCACCATCTGTATAAACATGGAAATACCTACAATACCATCTGTATACACATGGAAATATCTACACAGACATCTGTATAAATATGGAAATATCTACACCGCCATCTCTATAAACATTGAAATATCTACACTGCCATCTGTAAAAACATGGAAATATCTACACAGTCATCTGAATAAACATGGAAATATCTACACCACCATCTGTATAAACATGGAAATACCTACAATACCATCTGTATACACATGTAAATATCTACACAGACATCTGTATAAATATGGAAATATCTACACCGCCATCTGTATAAACATGGAAATATCTACACCGCGATCAGTATAAACATGGAAATATCTACACTGCTATCTGTATAAACATGGAAATATCCCCACTGCTATCTGTATAAACATCGAAATATCTACACCGCCATCTGTATAAACATGGAAATATCTACACAGCCATGTGTATATACATGGAAATATCTACACCGCTATCTATATAAACATGGAAATAACTACACCTCCATCTGTACAAATATGGAAATATCTACACCGCTATCTGTATAAACATAGAAATACCTATACTGCAGTCTGTATAAACATGGAAATATCTACACCGGTATCTGTATAAACATGGAAATATCTACACCACGATCTGTATAAACATGGAAATATTTAAACCGCTATCTGTATAAACCTGGAAATATCTACACCACGATCTGTATAAACATGGAAATATTTACACCGCTATCTGTATAAACCTGGAAATATCTACACTGCTATCTCTATAAATATGGAAATATCTACACCGCCATCTGTATAAACATGGAAATAACTACACAGTCATGTGTAGGAACATGGAAATATCTACACCACCGTTTGTATAAAGATGCAAATGTCTACAACGTTATCTGTATAAACATGGAAATCTCTACACAGTGATTTGTATAAACATGGAAATATGTACAGCACTCTCTGAATAAAGATGGAAATATCTACACCGCTATCTGTAAAAACATGGAAATATCTACACCACTATCTGTATAAATATGGAAATATTTACACCGCTATCTGAATAAACATGGAAATATCTACACCGCTATCTCTATACACATGGAAATATCTACACCGCCATCTGTATTAACTTGGAAATATCTACACAGTCATCTGTATAAACCTGGAAATATCTACACTGTCATCTATATAAACATGGAAATATGAACAGAGAACTCTGTATAAACATGGAAATATCGACACAGCCATCTGTATAAACATGAAAATATCTACACCGCTATCTGTATAAACATGGAAATATCTACACTGCGGTCTGTATAAACATGGAAATATCTGCACTGGTATCTGTATAAACATGGAAATATCTACACCACGATCTGTATAAACATGGAAATATATACACCGCTATCTGTATAAACATGTAAATACCTGCACCGCTATCTCTATAGACATGGAAATATCTACAAAGCCATCTGTATAAACATGGAAATACCTACACAGTCATGTGTAGGAACATGGAAATATCTACACTGCCATCTGTATAAACATAGAAATATCTACACAGCCCTCTGTATAAAAATGGAGATATCTGCACGGGCATCTGTATAAACATGGAAACATCTGCAACGCTATCTGTATAAACATGGAAATACCTACACCGCTGTCTCTATAAACATGGAAATATGTACACCGCTATGTGTATAAACATGGAAATACCTCCACTGCTGTCTGCATAAACATGGAAATGTCTACAAAGTTATCTGTATAAACATGGAAATATCTACACAGTGATTTCTATAAACATGGAAATATGTACAGCACTCTCTGAATAAAGATGGAAATATCTACACCGCTATCTCTGTAAACATGGAAATATCTACACCGCCATCTGTATTAACTTGGAAATATCTACACAGTCATCTGTATAAACCTGGAAATATCTACACAGTCATCTATATAAACATGGAAATATCTACAGAGAACTCTGTATAAACATGGAAATATCGACACAGCCATCTGTATAAACATGGAAATATCTACACCGCTATCTGTATAAACATGGAAATATCTACACTGCGGTCTGTATAAACATGGAAATATCTACACCGGTATCTGTATAAACATGGAAATATCTACACCACGATCTGTATAAACATGGAAATATATACACCGCTATCTGTATAAACATGTAAATATCTGCACCGCTATGTCTATAGACATGGAAATATCTACAAAGCCATCTGTATAAACATGGAAATACCTACACAGTCATGTGTAGGAACATGGAAATATCTACACTGCCATCTGTATAAACATAGAAATATCTACACAGCCCTCTGTATAAATATGGAGATATCTGCATTGGCATCTGTATAAACATGGAAATTTCTGCACCGCTATCTGTATAAACATGGAAATACCTACACCGCTGTCTCTATAAACATGGAAATATGTACACCGCTATGTGTATAAACATGGAAATATCTCCACTGCTGTCTGCATAAACATGGAAATATCTCCACCGTTATCTATATAAACATGGAAATATCTACAGCGCCATCTCTATAAACATTGAAATATCTACACTGCCATCTGTAAAAGCATGGAAATATCTACACAGTCATCTGAATAAACATGGAAATATCTACACCACCATCTGTATAAACATGGAAATACCTACAATACCATCTGTATACACATGGAAATATCTACACAGACATCTGTATAAATATGGAAATATCTACACCGCCATCCCTATAAACATTGAAATATCTACACTGCCATCTGTAAAAACATGGAAATATCTACACAGTCATCCGAATAAACATGGAAATATCTACACCACCATCTGTATAAACATGGAAATACCTACAGTACCATCTGTATACACATGTAAATATCTACACAGACATCTGTATAAATATGGAAATAACTACACCGCCATCTGTATAAACATGGAAATATCTACACCGCGATCAGTATAAACATGGAAATATCTACACCGATATCTGTATAAACATGGAAATATCTCCACTGCTATCTGTATAAACATCGAAATATCTACACCGCCATCTGCATAAACATGGAAATATTTACAAAGTTATCTGTAAAAACATGGAAATATCTACACCGCCATCTGTATAAACACGGAAATATCTACACAGCCATGTGTATATACATGGAAATATCTACACCGCTATCTATATAAACATGGAAATAACTACACCGCCATCTGTACAAACATGGAAATATCTACACCGCTATCTGTATAAACATAGAAATACCTATACTGCAGTCTGTATAAACATGGAAATATCTACACCGGTATCTGTATAAACATGGAAATATCTACACCACGATCTGTATAAACATGGAAATATTTACACCGCTATCTGTATAAACCTGGAAATATCTACACTGCTATCTCTATAAATATGGAAATATCTACACCGCCATCTGTATAAACATGGAAATATCTACACAGTCATGTGTAGGAACATGGAAATATCTACACCACCGTTTGTATAAAGATGGAAATGTCTACAACGTTATCTGTATAAACATGGAAATATCTACACAGTGATTTGTATAAACATGGAAATATGTACAGCACTCTCTGAATAAAGATGGAAATATCTACACCGCTATCTGTAAAAACATGGAAATATCTACACCACTATCTGTATAAATATGGAAATATTTACACCGCTATCTCAATAAACATGGAAATATCTACACCGCTTTCTCTACAAACATGGAAATATCTACACCGCCATCTGTATTAACTTGGAAATATCTACACAGTCATCTGTATAAACCTGGAAATATCTACACTGTCATCTATATAAACATGGAAATATCTACAGAGAACTCTGTATAAACATGGAAATATCGACACAGCCATCTGTATAAACATGGAAATATCTACACCGCTATCTGTATAAACATGGAAATATCTACACTGCGGTCTGTATAAACATGGACATATCTACACCGGTATCTGTATAAACATGGAAATATCTACACCACGATCTGTATAAACATGGAAATATATACACCGCTATCTGTATAAACATGTAAATATCTGCACCGCTATCTCTATAGACATGGAAATATCTACAAAGCCATCTGTATAAACATGGAAATACCTACACAGTCATGTGTAGGAACATGGAAATATCTACACTGCCATCTGTATAAACATAGAAATATCTACACAGCCCTCTGTATACATATGGAGATATCTGCATGGGCATCTGTATAAACATGGAAATTTCTGCACCGCTATCTGTATAAACATGGAAATACCTACACCGCTGTCTCTATAAACATGGAAATATGTACACCGCTATGTGTATAAACATGGAAATATCTCCACTGCTGTCTGCATAAACATGGAAATATCTCCACCGTTATCTGTATAAACATGGACATATCTACAGCGCCATCTCTATAAACATTGAAATATCTACACTGCCATCTGCAAAAACATGGAAATATCTACACATTCATCTGAATAAACATGGAAATATCTACCCCACCATCTGTATAAACATGGAAATACCTACAATACCATCTGTATACACATGGAAATATCTACACAGACATCTGTATAAATATGGAAATATCTACACCGCCATCTCTATAAACATTGAAATATCTACACTGCCATCTGTAAAAACATGGAAATATCTACACAGTCATCCGAATAAACATGGAAATATCTACACCACCATCTGTATAAACATGGAAATACCTTCAATACCATCTGTATACACATGTAAATATCTACACAGACATCTGTATAAATATGGAAATATCTACACCGCCATCTGTATAAACATGGAAATATCTACACCGCGATCAGTATAAACATGGAAATATCTACACCGCTATCTGTATAAACATGGAAATATCCCCACTGCTATCTGTATAAACATCGAAATATCTACACCGCCATCTGTATAAACATGGAAATATCTACACAGCCATGTGTATATACATGGAAATATCTACACCGCTATCTATATAAACATGGAAATAACTACACCTCCATCTGTACAAATATGGAAATATCTACACCGCTATCTGTATAAACATAGAAATACCTATACTGCAGTCTGTATAAACATGGAAATATCTACACCGGTATCTGTATAAACATGGAAATATCTACACCACGATCTGTATAAACATGGAAATATTTACACCGCTATCTGTATAAACCTGGAAATATCTACACTGCTATCTCTATAAATATGGAAATATCTACACCGCCATCTGTATAAACATGGAAATAACTACACAGTCATGTGTAGGAACACGGAAATGTCTACACCACCGTTTGTATAAAGATGGAAATGTCTACAAAGTTATCTGTATAAACTTGGAAATATCTACACAGTGATTTGTATAAACATGGAAACATGTACAGCACTCTCTGAATAAAGATGGAAATATCTACACCGCTATCTGTAAAAACATGGAAATATCTACACCACTATCTGTATAAATATGGAAATATCTACACCGCTATCTCAATAAACATGGAAATATCTACACCGCTATCTCAATAAACATGGAAATATCTACACCGCCATCTGTATTAACTTGGAAATATCTACACAGTCATCTGTATAAACCTGGAAATATCTACGCTGTCATCTATATAAACATGGAAATATGTACAGAGAACTCTGTATAAACATGGAAATATCGACACAGCCATCTGTATAAACATGGAAATATCTACACCGCTATCTGTATAAACATGGAAATATCTAAACTGCGGTCTGTATAAACATGGAAATATCTACACCGGTATCTGTATAAACATGGAAATATCTACACCACGATCTATATAAACATGGAAATATATACACCGCTATCTTTATAAACATGTAAATATCTGCACCGCTATCTCTATAGACATGGAAATATCTACAAAGCCATCTGTATAAACATGGAAATACCTACACAGTCATGTGTAGGAACATGGAAATATCTACACTGCCATCTGTATAAACATAGAAATATCTACACAGCCCTCTGTATAAATATGGAGATATCTGCACGGGCATCTGTATAAACATGGAAATATCTGCACCGCTATCTGTATAAACATGGAAATACCTACACTGCTGTCTCTATAAACATGGAAATATGTACACCGCTATGTGTATAAACATGGAAATATCTCCACTGCTGTATGCATAAACATGGAAATATCTCCACCGTTATCTGTATAAACATGGAAATATCTACAGCGCCATCTCTATAAACATTGAAATATCTACACTGCCATCTGTAAAAACATGGAAATATCTACACAGTCATCTGAATAAACATGGAAATATCTACACCACCATCTGTATAAACATGGAAATATCTACACAGCCATGTGTATATACATGGAAATATCTACACCGCTATCTATATAAACATGGAAATAACTACACCGCCATCTGTACAAACATGGAAATATCTACACCGCTATGTGTATAAACATAGAAATACCTATACTGCACTCTGTATAAACATGGAAATATCTACACAGGTATCTGTATAAACATGGAAATATCTACACCACGATCTGTATAAACATGGAAATATTTACACCGCTATCTGTATAAACCTGGAAATATCTACACTGCTATCTCTATAAATATGGAAATATCTAAACCGCCATCTGTATAAACATGGAAATAACTACACAGTCATGTGTAGGAACATGGAAATATCTACACCACCGTTTGTATAAAGATGGAAACGTCTACAACGTTATCTGTATAAACATGGAAATATCTACACAGTGATTTGTATAAACATGGAAATATGTACAGCACTCTCTGAATAAAGATGGAAATATCTACACCGCTATCTGTAAAAACATGGAAATATCTACACCACTATCTGTATAAATATGGAAATATTTACACGGCTATCTGAATAAACATGGAAATATCTACACCGCTATCTCTATACACATGGAAATATCTACACCGCCATCTGTATTAACTTGGAAATATCTACACAGTCATCTGTATAAACCTGGAAATATCTACACTGTCATCTATATAAACATGGAAATATCTACAGAGAACTCTGTATAAACATGGAAATATCGACACAGCCATCTGTATAAACATGAAAATATCTACACCGCTATCTGTATAAACATGGAAATATCTACACTGCGGTCTGTATAAACATGGAAATATCTGCACTGGTATCTGTATAAACATGGAAATATCTACACCACGATCTGTATAAACATGGAAATATATACACCGCTATCCGTATAAACATGTAAATACCTGCTCCGCTATCTCTATAGACATGGAAATATCTACAAAGCCATCTGTATAAACATGGAAATACCTACACAGTCATGTGTAGGAACATGGAAATATCTACACTGCCATCTGTATAAACATAGAAATATCTACACAGCCCTCTGTATAAAAATGGAGATATCTGCACGGGCATCTGTATAAACATGGAAACATCTGCAACGCTATCTGTATAAACATGGAAATACCTACACCGCTGTCTCTATAAACATGGAAATATGTACACCGCTATGTGTATAAACATGGAAATACCTCCACTGCTGTCTGCATAAACATGGAAATGTCTACAAAGTTATCTGTATAAACATGGAAATATCTACACAGTGATTTCTATAAACATGGAAATATGTACAGCACTCTCTGAATAAAGATGGAAATATCTACACCGCTATCTGTAAAAGCATGGAAATATCTACACCACTATCTGTATAAATATGGAAATATTTACACCGCTATCTCAATAAACATGGAAATATCTACACCGCTATCTCTGTAAACATGGAAATATCTACACCGCCATCTGTATTAACTTGGAAATATCTACACAGTCATCTGTATAAACCTGGAAATATCTACACAGTCATCTATATAAACATGGAAATATCTACAGAGAACTCTGTATAAAC
The DNA here is from genome assembly GCF_028858775.2 of Pan troglodytes. Taxonomy (NCBI): domain Eukaryota; kingdom Metazoa; phylum Chordata; class Mammalia; order Primates; family Hominidae; genus Pan; species Pan troglodytes. The sequence goes on from NC_072406.2 coordinate 2,785,331, forward strand.
ATGGAAATATCGACACAGCCATCTGTATAAACATGGAAATATCTACACCGCTATCTGTATAAACATGGAAATATCTACACTGCGGTCTGTATAAACATGGAAATATCTACACCGGTATCTGTATAAACATGGAAATATCTACACCACGATCTGTATAAACATGGAAATATATACACCGCTATCTGTATAAACATGTAAATATCTGCACCGCTATCTCTATAGACATGGAAATATCTACAAAGCCATCTGTATAAACATGGAAATACCTACACAGTCATGTGTAGGAACATGGAAATATCTACACTGCCATCTGTATAAACATAGAAATATCTACACAGCCCTCTGTATAAATATGGAGATATCTGCATTGGCATCTGTATAAACATGGAAATTTCTGCACCGCTATCTGTATAAACATGGAAATACCTACACCGCTGTCTCTATAAACATGGAAATATGTACACCGCTATGTGTATAAACATGGAAATATCTCCACTGCTGTCTGCATAAACATGGAAATATCTCCACCGTTATCTATATAAACATGGAAATATCTACAGCGCCATCTCTATAAACATTGAAATATCTACACTGCCATCTGTAAAAGCATGGAAATATCTACACAGTCATCTGAATAAACATGGAAATATCTACACCACCATCTGTATAAACATGGAAATACCTACAATACCATCTGTATACACATGGAAATATCTACACAGACATCTGTATAAATATGGAAATATCTACACCGCCATCCCTATAAACATTGAAATATCTACACTGCCATCTGTAAAAACATGGAAATATCTACACAGTCATCCGAATAAACACGGAAATATCTACACCACCATCTGTATAAACATGGAAATACCTACAGTACCATCTGTATACACATGTACATATCCACACAGACATCTGTATAAATATGGAAATAACTACACCGCCATCTGTATAAACATGGAAATATCTACACCGCGATCAGTATAAACATTGAAATATCTACACCGCTATCTGTATAAACATGGAAATATCTCCACTGCTATCTGTATAAACATCGAAATATCTACACCGCCATCTGCATAAACATGGAAATATTTACAAAGTTATCTGTAAAAACATGGAAATATCTACACCGCCATCTGTATAAACACGGAAATATCTACACAGCCATGTGTATATACATGGAAATATCTACACCGCTATCTATATAAACATGGAAATAACTACACCGCCATCTGTACAAACATGGAAATATCTACACCGCTATCTGTATAAACATAGAAATACCTATACTGCAGTCTGTATAAACATGGAAATATCTACGCCGGTATCTGTATAAACATGGAAATATCTACACCACGATCTGTATAAACATGGAAATATTTACACCGCTATCTGTATAAACCTGGAAATATCTACACTGCTATCTCTATAAATATGGAAATATCTACACCGCCATCTGTATAAACATGGAAATATCAACACAGTCATGTGTAGGAACATGGAAATATCTACACCACCGTTTGTATAAAGATGGAAATGTCTACAACGTTATCTGTATAAACATGGAAATATCTACACAGTGATTTGTATAAACATGGAAATATGTACAGCACTCTCTGAATAAAGATGGAAATATCTACACCGCTATCTGTAAAAACATGGAAATATCTACACCACTATCTGTATAAATATGGAAATATTTACACCGCTATCTCAATAAACATGGAAATATCTACACCGCTATCTCTACAAACATGGAAATATCTGCACCGCCATCTGTATTAACTTGGAAATATCTACACAGTCATCTGTATAAACCTGGAAATATCTACACTGTCATCTATATAAACATGGAAATATCTACAGAGAACTCTGTATAAACATGGAAATATCGACACAGCCATCTGTATAAACATGGAAATATCTACACCGCTATCTGTATAAACATGGAAATATCTACACTGCGGTCTGTATAAACATGGACATATCTACACCGGTATCTGTATAAACATGGAAATATCTACACCACGATCTGTATAAACATGGAAATATATACACCGCTATCTGTATAAACATGTAAATATCTGCACCGCTATCTCTATAGACATGGAAATATCTACAAAGCCATCTGTATAAACATGGAAATACCTACACAGTCATGTGTAGGAACATGGAAATATCTACACTGCCATCTGTATAAACATAGAAATATCTACACAGCCCTCTGTATACATATGGAGATATCTGCATGGGCATCTGTATAAACATGGAAATTTCTGCACCGCTATCTGTATAAACATGGAAATACCTACACCGCTGTCTCTATAAACATGGAAATATGTACACCGCTATGTGTATAAACATGAAAATATCTCCACTGCTGTCTGCATAAACATGGAAATATCTCCACCGTTATCTGTATAAACATGGACATATCTACAGCGCCATCTCTATAAACATTGAAATATCTACACTGCCATCTGTAAAAACATGGAAATATCTACACAGTCATCTGAATAAACATGGAAATATCTACACCACCATCTGTATAAACATGGAAATACCTACAATACCATCTGTATACACATGGAAATATCTACAGAGACATCTGTACAAATATGGAAATATCTACACCGCCATCTCTATAAACATTGAAATATCTACACTGCCATCTGTAAAAACATGGAAATATCTACACAGTCATCCGAATAAACATGGAAATATCTACACCACTATCTGTATAAACATGGAAATACCTACAATACCATCTGTATACACATGTAAATATCTACACAGACATCTGTATAAATATGGAAATATCTACACTGCCATCTGTATAAACATGGAAATATCTGCACCACGATCAGTATAAACATGGAAATATCTACACCGCTATCTGTATAAACATGGAAATATCTCCACTGCTATATGTATAAACATCGAAATATCTACACCGCCATCTGTATAAACATGGAAATATTTACAAAGTTATCTGTAAAAACATGGAAATATCTACACCGCCATCTGTATCAACACGGAAATATCTACGCAGCCATGTGTATATACATGGAAATATCTACACCGCTATCTATATAAACATGGGAATAACTACCCCGCCATCTGTACAAACCTAGAAATATCTACACCGCAATCTGTATAAACATAGAAATACCTACACTGCAGTCTGTATAAACATGGAAATATCTACACCGGTATCTGTATAAACATGGAAATATCTACACCACGATCTGTATAAACATGGAAATATTTACACCGCTATCTGTATAAACCTGGAAATATCTACACTGCTATCTCTATAAATATGGAAATATCTACACCGCCATCTGTATAAACATGGAAATAACTACACAGTCATATGTAGGAACATGGAAATATCTACACCACTGTTTGTATAAAGATGGAAATGTCTACGTTATCTGTATAAACATGGAAATATCTACACAGTGATTTGTATAAACATGGAAATATGTACAGCACTCTCTGAATAAAGATGGAAATATCTACACCGCTATCTGTAAAAACATGGAAATATCTACACCACTATCTGTACAAATATGGAAATACTTACACCGCTATCTCAATAAACATGGAAATATCTACACCGCTATCTCTATACACATGGAAATATCTACACCGCCATCTGTATTAACTTGGAAATATCTACACAGTCATCTGTATAAACCTGGAAATATCTACACTGTCATCTATATAAACATGGAAATATGTACAGAGAACTCTGTATAAACATGGAAATATCGACACAGCCATCTGTATAAACATGGAAATATCTACACTGCGGTCTGTATAAACATGGAAATATCTACACCGGTATCTGTATAAACATGGAAATATCTACACCACGATCTGTATAAACATGGAAATATATACACCGCTATCTTTATAAACATGTAAATATCTGCACCGCTATCTCTATAGACATGGAAATATCTACAAAGCCATCTGTATAAACATGGAAATACCTACACAGTCATGTGTAGGAACATGGAAATATCTACACTGCCATCTGTATAAACATAGAAATATCTACACAGCCCTCTGTATAAATATGGAGATATCTGCACGGGCATCTGTATAAACATGGAAATATCTGCACCGCTATCTGTATAAACATGGAAATACCTACACCGCTGTCTCTATAAACATGGAAATATGTACACCGCTATGTGTATAAACATGGAAATATCTCCACTGCTGTCTGCATAAACATGGAAATATCTCTACCGTTATCTGTATAAACGTGGACATAACTACAGCACCATCTCTATAAACATTGAAATATCTACACTGCCATCTGTAAAAACATGGAAATATCTACACAGTCATCTGAATAAACATGGAAATATCTACACCACCATCTGTATAAACATGGAAATACCTACAATACCATCTGTATACACATGGAAATATCTACACAGACATCTGTATAAATATGGAAATATCTACACCGCCATCTCTATAAACATTGAAATATCTACACTGCCATCTGTAAAAACATGGAAATATCTACACAGTCATCCGAATAAACAAGGAAATATCTACACCACCATCTGTATAAACATGGAAATACCTACAATACCATCTGTATACACATGTAAATATCTACACAGACATCTGTATAAATATGGAAATATCTACACCGCCATCTGTATAAACATGGAAATATCTACACCGCGATCAGTATAAACATGGAAATATCTACACCGCTATCTGTATAAACATGGAAATATCTCCACTGCTATCTGTATAAACATCGAAATATCTACACCGCCATCTGTATAAACATGGAAATATTTACAAAGTTATCTGTAAAAACATGGAAATATCTACACCGCCATCTGTATAAACATGGAAATATCTACACAGCCATGTGTATATACATGGAAATATCTACACCGCTATCTATATAAACATGGAAATAACTACACCGCCATCTGTACAAACCTGGAAATATCTACACCGCTATGTGTATAAACATAGAAATACCTATACTGCACTCTGTATAAACATGGAAATATCTACACCGGTATCTGTATAAACATGGAAATATCTACACCACGATCTGTATAAACATGGAAATATTTACACCGCTATGTGTATAAACCTGGAAATATCTACACTGCTATCTCTATAAATATGGAAATATCTACACCGCCATCTGTATAAACATGGAAATAACTACACAGTCATGTGTAGGAACATGGAAATATCTACACCACCGTTTGTATAAAGATGGAAATGTCTACAACGTTATCTGTATAAACATGGAAATCTCTACACAGTGATTTGTATAAACATGGAAATATGTACAGCACTCTCTGAATAAAGATGGAAATATCTACACCGCTATCTGTAAAAGCATGGAAATATCTACACCACTATCTGTATAAATATGGAAATATTTACACCGCTATCTCAATAAACATGGAAATATCTACACCGCTATCTCTGTAAACATGGAAATATCTACACCGCCATCTGTATTAACTTGGAAATATCTACACAGTCATCTGTATAAACCTGGAAATATCTACACAGTCATCTATATAAACATGGAAATATCTACAGAGAACTCTGTATAAACATGGAAATATCGACACAGCCATCTGTATAAACATGGAAATATCTACACCGCTATCTGTATAAACATGGAAATATCTACACTGCGGTCTGTATAAACATGGAAATATCTACACCGGTATCTGTATAAACATGGAAATATCTACACCACGATCTGTATAAACATGGAAATATATACACCGCTATCTGTATAAACATGTAAATATCTGCACCGCTATCTCTATAGACATGGAAATATCTACAAAGCCATCTGTATAAACATGGAAATACCTACACAGTCATGTGTAGGAACATGGAAATATCTACACTGCCATCTGTATAAACATAGAAATATCTACACAGCCCTCTGTATAAATATGGAGATATCTGCATTGGCATCTGTATAAACATGGAAATTTCTGCACCGCTATCTGTATAAACATGGAAATACCTACACCGCTGTCTCTATAAACATGGAAATATGTACACCGCTATGTGTATAAACATGGAAATATCTCCACTGCTGTCTGCATAAACATGGAAATATCTCCACCGTTATCTATATAAACATGGAAATATCTACAGCGCCATCTCTATAAACATTGAAATATCTACACTGCCATCTGTAAAAGCATGGAAATATCTACACAGTCATCTGAATAAACATGGAAATATCTACACCACCATCTGTATAAACATGGAAATACCTACAATACCATCTGTATACACATGGAAATATCTACACAGACATCTGTATAAATATGGAAATATCTACACCGCCATCCCTATAAACATTGAAATATCTACACTGCCATCTGTAAAAACATGGAAATATCTACACAGTCATCCGAATAAACATGGAAATATCTACACCACCATCTGTATAAACATGGAAATACCTACAGTACCATCTGTATACACATGTAAATATCTACACAGACATCTGTATAAATATGGAAATAACTACACCGCCATCTGTATAAACATGGAAATATCTACACCGCGATCAGTATAAACATGGAAATATCTACACCGATATCTGTATAAACATGGAAATATCTCCACTGCTATCTGTATAAACATCGAAATATCTACACCGCCATCTGCATAAACATGGAAATATTTACAAAGTTATCTGTAAAAACATGGAAATATCTACACCGCCATCTGTATAAACACGGAAATATCTACACAGCCATGTGTATATACATGGAAATATCTACACCGCTATCTATATAAACATGGAAATAACTACACCGCCATCTGTACAAACATGGAAATATCTACACCGCTATCTGTATAAACATAGAAATACCTATACTGCAGTCTGTATAAACATGGAAATATCTACACCGGTATCTGTATAAACATGGAAATATCTACACCACGATCTGTATAAACATGGAAATATTTACACCGCTATCTGTATAAACCTGGAAATATCTACACTGCTATCTCTATAAATATGGAAATATCTACACCGCCATCTGTATAAACATGGAAATAACTACACAGTCATGTGTAGGAACACGGAAATGTCTACACCACCGTTTGTATAAAGATGGAAATGTCTACAAAGTTTTCTGTATAAACATGGAAATATCTACACAGTGATTTGTATAAACATGGAAATATGTACAGCACTCTCTGAATAAAGATGGAAATATCTACACCGCTATCTGTAAAAACATGGAAATATCTACACCACTATCTGTATAAATATGGAAATATCTACACCGCTATCTCAATAAACATGGAAATATCTACACCGCTATCTCTATAAACATGGAAATATCTACACCGCCATCTGTATTAACTTGGAAATATCTACACAGTCATCTGTATAAACCTGGAAATATCTACACTGTCATCTATATAAACATGGAAATATGTACAGAGAACTCTGTATAAACATGGAAATATCGACACAGCCATCTGTATAAACATGGAAATATCTACACCGCTATCTGTATAAACATGGAAATATCTACACTGCGGTCTGTATAAACATGGAAATATCTACACCGGTATCTGTATAAACATGGAAATATCTACACCACGATCTATATAAACATGGAAATATATACACCGCTATCTGTATAAACATGTAAATATCTGCACCGCTATCTCTATAGACATGGAAATATCTACAAAGCCATCTGTATAAACATGGAAATACCTACACAGTCATGTGTAGGAACATGGAAATATCTACACTGCCATCTGTATAAACATAGAAATATCTACACGGCCCTCTGTATAAATATGGAGATATCTGCACGGGCATCTGTATAAACATGGAAATATCTGCACCGCTATCTGTATAAACTTGGAAATACCTACACCGCTGTCTCTATAAACATGGAAATATGTACACCGCTATGTGTATAAACATGGAAATATCTCCACTGCTGTCTGCATAAACATGGAAATATCTCCACCGTTATCTGTATAAACATGGACATATCTACAGCGCCATCTCTATAAACATTGAAATATCTACACTGCCATCTGTAAAAACATGGAAATATCTACACAGTCATCTGAATAAACATGGAAATATCTACACCACCATCTGTATAAACATGGAAATACCTACAATACCATCTGTATACACATGGAAATATCTACACAGACATCTGTATAAATATGGAAATATCTACACCGCAATCTCTATAAACATTGAAATATCTACACTGCCATCTGTAAAAACATGGAAATATCTACACAGTCATCCGAATAAACATGGAAATATCTACACCACCATCTGTATAAACATGGAAATACCTACAATACCATCTGTATACACATGTAAATATCTACACAGACATCTGTATAAATATGGAAATATCTACACCGCCATCTGTATAAACATGGAAATATCTACACCGCGATCAGTATAAACATGGAAATATCTACACCGCTATCTGTATAAACATGGAAATATCCCCACTGCTATCTGTATAAACATCGAAATATCTACACCGCCATCTGTATAAACATGGAAATATCTACACAGCCATGTGTATATACATGGAAATATCTACACCGCTATCTATATAAACATGGAAATAACTACACCTCCATCTGTACAAATATGGAAATATCTACACCGCTATCTGTATAAACATAGAAATACCTATACTGCAGTCTGTATAAACATGGAAATATCTACACCGGTATCTGTATAAACATGGAAATATCTACACCACGATCTGTATAAACATGGAAATATTTACACCGCTATCTGTATAAACCTGGAAATATCTACACTGCTATCTCTATAAATATGGAAATATCTACACCGCCATCTGTATAAACATGGAAATAACTACACAGTCATGTGTAGGAACACGGAAATGTCTACACCACCGTTTGTATAAAGATGGAAATGTCTACAAAGTTATCTGTATAAACATGGAAATATCTACACAGTGATTTGTATAAACATGGAAACATGTACAGCACTCTCTGAATAAAGATGGAAATATCTACACCGCTATCTGTAAAAACATGGAAATATCTACACCACTATCTGTATAAATATGGAAATATCTACACCGCTATCTCAATAAACATGGAAATATCTACACCGCTATCTCAATAAACATGGAAATATCTACACCGCCATCTGTATTAACTTGGAAATATCTACACAGTCATCTGTATAAACCTGGAAATATCTACGCTGTCATCTATATAAACATGGAAATATGTACAGAGAACTCTGTATAAACATGGAAATATCGACACAGCCATCTGTATAAACATGGAAATATCTACACCGCTATCTGTATAAACATGGAAATATCTACACTGCGGCCTGTATAAACATGGAAATATCTACACCGGTATCTGTATAAACATGGAAATATCTACACCACGATCTATATAAACATGGAAATATATACACCGCTATCTTTATAAACATGTAAATATCTGCACCGCTATCTCTATAGACATGGAAATATCTACAAAGCCATCTGTATAAACATGGAAATACCTACACAGTCATGTGTAGGAACATGGAAATATCTACACTGCCATCTGTATAAACATAGAAATATCTACACAGCCCTCTGTATAAATATGGAGATATCTCCACGGGCATCTGTATAAACATGGAAATATCTGCACTGCTATCTGTATAAACATGGAAATACCTACACCGCTGTCTCTATAAACATGGAAATATGTACACCGCTATGTGTATAAACATGGAAATATCTCCACTGCTGTCTGCATAAACATGGAAATATCTCCACCGTTATCTGTATAAACATGGAAATATCTACAGCGCCATCTCTATAAACATTGAAATATCTACACTGCCATCTGTAAAAACATGGAAATATCTACACAGTCATCTGAATAAACATGGAAATATCTACACCACCATCTGTATAAACATGGAAATAACTACAATACCATCAGTATACACATGGAAATATCTACACAGACATCTGTATAAATTTGGAAATATCTACACTGCCATCTGTATAAACATGGAAATATCTGCACCGCGATCAGTATAAACATGGAAATATCTACACCGCTATCTGTATAAACATGGAAATATCTCCACTGCTATCTGTATAAACATCGAAATATCTACACCGCCATCTGTATAAACATGGAAATATTTACAAAGTTATCTGTAAAAACATGGAAATATCTACACCGCCATCTGTATCAACACGGAAATATCTACGCAGCCATGTGTATATACATGGAAATATCTACACCGCTATCTATATAAACATGGAAATAACTACACCGCCATCTGTACAAACCTAGAAATATCTACACCGCTTTCTGTATAAACATAGAAATACCTATACTGCAGTCTGTATAAACATGGAAATATCTACACCGGTATCTGTATAAACATGGAAATATCTACACCACGATCTGTATAAACATGGAAATATTTACACCGCTATCTGTATAAACCTGGAAATATCTACACTGCTATCTCTATAAATATGGAAATATCTACACCGCCATCTGTATAAACATGGAAATAACTACACAGTCATGTGTAGGAAAATGGAAATATCTACACCACCGTTTGTATAAAGATGGAAATGTCTACAACGTTATCTGTATAAACATGGAAATATCTACACAGTGATTTGTATAAACATGGAAATATGTACAGCACTCTCTGAATAAAGATGGAAATATCTACACCGCTATCTGTAAAAACATGGAAATATCTACACCACTATCTGTATAAATATGGAAATATTTACACCGCTATCTCAATAAACATGGAAATATCTACACCGCTATCTCTATACACTTGGAAATATCTACACCGCCATCTGTATTAACTTGGAAATATCTACACAGTCATCTGTATAAACCTGGAAATATCTACACTGTCATCTATATAAACATGGAAATATCTACAGAGAACTCTGTAAAAACATGGAAATATCGACACAGCCATCTGTATAAACATGGAAATATCTACACCGCTATCTGTATAAACATGGAAATATCTACACTGCGGTCTGTATAAACATGGAAATATCTTCACCGGTATCTGTATAAACATGGAAATATCTACACCACGATCTGTATAAACATGGAAATATATACACCGCTATCTTTATAAACATGTAAATATCTGCACCGCTATCTCTATAGACACGGAAATATCTACAAAGCCATCTGTATAAACATGGAAATACCTACACAGTCATGTGTAGGAACATGGAAATATCTACACTGCCATCTGTATAAACATAGAAATATCTACACAGTCCTCTGTATAAATATGGAGATATCTGCACGGGCATCTGTATAAACATGGAAATATCTGCACCGCTATCTGTATAAACATGGAAATACCTACACCGCTGTCTCTATAAACATGGAAATATGTACACCGCTATGTGTATAAACATGGAAATATCTCCACTGCTGTCTGCATAAACATGGAAATATCTCCACCGTTATCTGTATAAACGTGGACATATCTACAGCACCATCTCTATAAACATTGAAATATCTACACTGCCATCTGTAAAAACATGGAAATATCTACACAGTCATGTGAATAAACATGGAAATATCTACACCACCATCTGTATAAACATGGAAATACCTACAATACCATCTGTATACACATGGAAATATCTACACAGACATCTATATAAATATGGAAATATCTACACCGCCATCTCTATAAACATTGAAATATCTACACTGCCATCTGTAAAAACATGGAAATATCTACACAGTCATCCGAATAAACATGGAAATATCTACACCACCATATGTATAAACATGGAAATACCTACAATACCATCTGTATACACAAGTAAATATCTACACAGACATCTGTATAAATATGGAAATATCTACACCGCCATCTGTATAAACATGGAAATATCTACACCGCGATCAGTATAAACATGGAAATATCTACACCGCTATCTGTATAAACATGGAAATATCTCCACTGCTATCTGTATAAACATCGAAATATCTACACCGCCATCTGTATAAACATGGAAATATTTACAAAGTTATCTGTAAAAACATGGAAATATCTACACCGCCATCTGTATAAACATGGAAATATCTACACAGCCATGTGTATATACATGGAAATATCTACACCGCTATCTATATAAACATGGAAATAACTACACCGCCATCTGTACAAACATGGAAATATCTACACCGCTATGTGTATAAACATAGAAATACCTATACTGCAGTCTGTATAAACATGGAAATATCTACACCGGTATCTGTATAAACATGGAAATATCTACACCACGATCTGTATAAACATGGAAATATTTACACCGCTATCTGTATAAACCTGGAAATATCTACACTGCTATCTCTATAAATATGGAAATATCTACACCGCCATCTGTATAAACATGGAAATAACTACACAGTCATGTGTAGGAACACGGAAATGTCTACACCACCGTTTGTATAAAGATGGAAATGTCTACAAAGTTATCTGTATAAACATGGAAATATCTACACAGTGATTTGTATAAACATGGAAACATGTACAGCACTCTCTGAATAAAGATGGAAATATCTACACCGCTATCTGTAAAAACATGGAAATATCTACACCACTATCTGTATAAATATGGAAATATCTACACCGCTATCTCAATAAACATGGAAATATCTACACCGCTATCTCAATAAACATGGAAATATCTACACCGCCATCTGTATTAACTTGGAAATATCTACACAGTCATCTGTATAAACCTGGAAATATCTACGCTGTCATCTATATAAACATGGAAATATGTACAGAGAACTCTGTATAAACATGGAAATATCGACACAGCCATCTGTATAAACATGGAAATATCTACACCGCTATCTGTATAAACATGGAAATATCTACACTGCCGTCTGTATAAACATGGAAATATCTTCACCGGTATCTGTATAAACATGGAAATATCTACACCACGATCTGTATAAACATGGAAATATATACACCGCTATCTTTATAAACATGTAAATATCTGCACCGCTATCTCTATAGACACGGAAATATCTACAAAGCCATCTGTATAAACATGGAAATACCTACACAGTCATGTGTAGGAACATGGAAATATCTACACTGCCATCTGTATAAACATAGAAATATCTACACAGTCCTCTGTATAAATATGGAGATATCTGCACGGGCATCTGTATAAACATGGAAATATCTGCACCGCTATCTGTATAAACATGGAAATACCTACACCGCTGTCTCTATAAACATGGAAATATGTACACCGCTATGTGTATAAACATGGAAATATCTCCACTGCTGTCTGCATAAACATGGAAATATCTCCACCGTTATCTGTATAAACGTGGACATATCTACAGCACCATCTCTATAAACATTGAAATATCTACACTGCCATCTGTAAAAACATGGAAATATCTACACAGTCATGTGAATAAACATGGAAATATCTACACCACCATCTGTATAAACATGGAAATACCTACAATACCATCTGTATACACATGGAAATATCTACACAGACATCTATATAAATATGGAAATATCTACACCGCCATCTCTATAAACATTGAAATATCTACACTGCCATCTGTAAAAACATGGAAATATCTACACAGTCATCCGAATAAACATGGAAATATCTACACCACCATATGTATAAACATGGAAATACCTACAATACCATCTGTATACACATGTAAATATCTACACAGACATCTGTATAAATATGGAAATATCTACACCGCCATCTGTATAAACATGGAAATATCTACACCGCAATCAGTATAAACATGGAAATATCTACACCGCTATCTGTATAAACATGGAAATATCTCCACTGCTATCTGTATAAACATCGAAATATCTACACCGCCATCTGTATAAACATGGAAATATTTACGAAGTTATCTGTAAAAACATGGAAATATCCACACCGCCATCTGTATAAACATGGAAATATCTACACAGCCATGTGTATATACATGGAAATATCTACACCGCTATCTATATAAACATGGAAATAACTACACCGCCATCTGTACAAACATGGAAATATCTACACCGCTATGTGTATAAACATAGAAATACCTATACTGCACTCTGTATAAACATGGAAATATCTACACCGGTATCTGTATAAACATGGAAATATCTACACCACGATCTGTATAAACATGGAAATATTTACACCGCTATCTGTATAAACCTGGAAATATCTACACTGCTATCTCTATAAATATGGAAATATCTACACCGCCATCTGTATAAACATGGAAATAACTACACAGTCATGTGTAGGAACATGGAAATATCTACACCACCGTTTGTATAAAGATGGAAATGTCTACAACGTTATCTGTATAAACATGGAAATATCTACACAGTGATTTGTATAAACATGGAAATATGTACAGCACTCTCTGAATAAAGATGGAAATATCTACACCGCTATCTGTAAAAACATGGAAATATCTACACCACTATCTGTATAAATATGGAAATATTTACACCGCTATCTCAATAAACATGGAAATATCTACACCGCTATCTCTATACACATGGAAATATCTACACCGCCATCTGTATTAACTTGGAAATATCTACACTCATCTGTATAAACCTGGAAATATCTACACTGTCATCTATATAAACATGGAAATATGTACAGAGAACTCTGTATAAACATGGAAATATCGACACAGCCATCTGTATAAACATGAAAATATCTACACCGCTATCTGTATAAACATGGAAATATCTACACTGCGGTCTGTATAAACATGGAAATATCTGCACTGGTATCTGTATAAACATGGAAATATCTACACCACGATCTGTATAAACATGGAAATATATACACCGCTATCTGTATAAACATGTAAATACCTGCACCGCTATCTCTATAGACATGGAAATATCTACAAAGCCATCAGTATAAACATGGAAATACCTACACAGTCATGTGTAGGAACATGGAAATAACTACACTGCCATCTGTATAAACATAGAAATATCTACACAGCCCTCTGTATAAAAATGGAGATATCTGCACGGGCATCTGTATAAACATGGAAACATCTGCAACGCTATCTGTATAAACATGGAAATACCTACACCGCTGTCTCTATAAACATGGAAATATGTACACCGCTATGTGTATAAACATGGAAATACCTCCACTGCTGTCTGCATAAACATGGAAATGTCTACAAAGTTATCTGTATAAACATGGAAATATCTACACAGTGATTTGTATAAACATGGAAATATGTACAGCACTCTCTGAATAAAGATGGAAATATCTACACCGCTATCTGTAAAAGCATGGAAATATCTACACCACTATCTGTATAAATATGGAAATATTTACACCGCTATCTCAATAAACATGGAAATATCTACACCGCTATCTCTGTAAACATGGAAATATCTACACCGCCATCTGTATTAACTTGGAAATATCTACACAGTCATCTGTATAAACCTGGAAGTATCTACACAGTCATCTATATAAACATGGAAATATCTACAGAGAACTCTGTATAAACATGGAAATATCGACACAGCCATCTGTATAAACATGGAAATATCTACACCGCTATCTGTATAAACATGGAAATATCTACAATGCGGTCTGTATAAACATGGAAATATCTACACCGGTATCTGTATAAACATGGAAATATCTACACCACGATCTGTATAAACATGGAAATATATACACCGCTATCTGTATAAACATGTAAATATCTGCACCGCTATCTCTAT
Source organism: Pan troglodytes (assembly GCF_028858775.2). NCBI lineage: Eukaryota > Metazoa > Chordata > Mammalia > Primates > Hominidae > Pan > Pan troglodytes. The sequence goes on from NC_072406.2 coordinate 2,801,226, forward strand.
AGACATGGAAATATCTACAAAGCCATCTGTATAAACATGGAAATACCTACACAGTCATGTGTAGGAACATGGAAATATCTACACTGCCATCTGTATAAACATAGAAATATCTACACAGCCCTCTGTAAAATATGGAGATATCTGCATTGGCATCTGTATAAACATGGAAATTTCTGCACCGCTATCTGTATAAACATGGAAATACCTACACCGCTGTCTCTATAAACATGGAAATATGTACACCGCTATGTGTATAAACATGGAAATATCTCCACTGCTGTCTGCATAAACATGGAAATATCTCCAACGTTATCTATATAAACATGGAAATATCTACAGCGCCATCTCTATAAACATTGAAATATCTACACTGCCATCTGTAAAAGCATGGAAATATCTACATAGTCATCTGAATAAACATGGAAATATCTACACCACCATCTGTATAAACATGGAAATACCTACAATACCATCTGTATACACATGGAAATATCTACACAGACATCTGTATAAATATGGAAATATCTACACCGCCATCCCTATAAACATTGAAATATCTACACTGCCATCTGTAAAAACATGGAAATATCTACACAGTCATCCGAATAAACATGGAAATATCTACACCACCATCTGTATAAACATGGAAATACCTACAGTACCATCTGTATACACATGTAAATATCTACACAGACATCTGTATAAATATGGAAATAACTACACCGCCATCTGTATAAACATGGAAATATCTACACCGCGATCAGTATAAACATTGAAATATCTACACCGCTATCTGTATAAACATGGAAATATCTCCACTGCTATCTGTATAAACATCGAAATATCTACACCGCCATCTGCATAAACATGGAAATATTTACAAAGTTATCTGTAAAAACATGGAAATATCTACACCGCCATCTGTATAAACACGGAAATATCTACACAGCCATGTGTATATAAATGGAAATATCTACACCGCTATCTATATAAACATGGAAATAACTACACCGCCATCTGTACAAACATGGAAATATCTACACCGCTATCTGTATAAACATAGAAATACCTATACTGCAGTCTGTATAAACATGGAAATATCTACACCGGTATCTGTATAAACATGGAAAAATCTACACCACGATCTGTATAAACATGGAAATATTTACACCGCTATCTGTATAAACCTGGAAATATCTACACTGCTATCTCTATAAATATGGAAATATCTACACCGCCATCTGTATAAACATGGAAATATCTACACAGTCATGTGTAGGAACATGGAAATATCTACACCACCGTTTGTATAAAGATGGAAATGTCTACAACGTTATCTCTATAAACATGGAAATATCTACACAGTGATTTGTATAAACATGGAAATATGTACAGCACTCTCTGAATAAAGATGGAAATATCTACACCGCTATCTGTAAAAACATGGAAATATCTACACCACTATCTGTATAAATATGGAAATATTTACACCGCTATCTCAATAAACATGGAAATATCTACACCGCTATCTCTACAAACATGGAAATATCTACACCGCCATCTGTATTAACTTGGAAATATCTACACAGTCATCTGTATAAACCTGGAAATATCTACACTGTCATCTATATAAACATGGAAATACCTACAGAGAACTCTGTATAAACATGGAAATATCGACACAGCCATCTGTATAAACATGGAAATATCTACACCGCTATCTGTATAAACATGGAAATATCTACACTGCGGTCTGTATAAACATGGACATATCTACACCGGTATCTGTATAAACATATAAATATCTACACCACGATCTGTATAAACATGGAAATATATACACCGCTATCTGTATAAACATGTAAATATCTGCACCGCTATCTCTATAGACATGGAAATATCTACAAAGCCATCTGTATAAACATGGAAATACCTACACAGTCATGTGTAGGAACATGGAAATATCTACACTGCCATCTGTATAAACATAGAAATATCTACACAGCCCTCTGTATACATATGGAGATATCTGCATGGGCATCTGTATAAACATGGAAATTTCTGCACCGCTATCTGTATAAACATGGAAATATGTACACCGCTATGTGTATAAACATGGAAATATCTCCACTGCTGTCTGCATAAACATGGAAATATCTCCACCGTTATCTGTATAAACATGGACATATCTACAGCGCCATCTCTATAAACATTGAAATATCTACACTGCCATCTGTAAAAACATGGAAATATCTACACAGTCATCTGAATAAACATGGAAATATCTACACCACCATCTGTATAAACATGGAAATACCTACAATACCATCTGTATACACATGGAAATATCTACACAGACATCTGTATAAATATGGAAATATCTACACCGCCATCTCTATAAACATTGAAATATCTACACTGCCATCTGTAAAAACATGGAAATATCTACACAGTCATCCGAATAAACATGGAAATATCTACACCACCATCTGTATAAACATGGAAATACCTACAATACCATCTGTATACACATGTAAATATCTACACAGACATCTGTATAAATATGGAAATATCTACACCGCCATCTGTATAAACATGGAAATATCTACACCGCGATCAGTATAAACATGGAAATATCTACACCGCTATCTGTATAAACATGGAAATATCTCCACTGCTATCTGTATAAACATCGAAATATCTACACCGCCATCTGTATAAACATGGAAATATCTACACAGCCATGTGTATATACATGGAAATATCTACACCGCTATCTATATAAACATGGAAATAACTACACCTCCATCTGTACAAATATGGAAATATCTACACCGCTATCTGTATAAACATAGAAATACCTATACTGCAGTCTGTATAAACATGGAAATATCTACACCGGTATCTGTATAAACATGGAAATATCTACACCACGATCTGTATAAACATGGAAATATTTACACCGCTATCTGTATAAACCTGGAAATATCTACACTGCTATCTATAAATATGGAAATATCTACACCGCCATCTGTATAAACATGGAAATAACTACACAGTCATGTGTAGGAACACGGAAATGTCTACACCACCGTTTGTATAAAGATGGAAATGTCTACAAAGTTATCTGTATAAACATGGAAATATCTACACAGTGATTTGTATAAACATGGAAATATGTACAGCGCTCTCTGAATAAAGATGGAAATATCTACACCGCTATCTGTAAAAACATGGAAATATCTACACCACTATCTGTATAAATATGGAAATATCTACACCGCTATCTCAATAAACATGGAAATATCTACACCGCTATCTCTATAAACATGGAAATATCTACACCGCCATCTGTATTAACTTGGAAATATCTACACAGTCATCTGTATAAACCTGGAAATATCTACACTGTCATCTATATAAACATGGAAATATGTACAGAGAACTCTGTATAAACATGGAAATATCGACACAGCCATCTGTATAAACATGGAAATATCTACACCGCTATCTGTATAAACATGGAAATATCTACACTGCGGTCTGTATAAACATGGAAATATCTACACCGGTATCTGTATAAACATGGAAATATCTACACCACGATCTCTATAAACATGGAAATATATACACCGCTATCTGTATAAACATGTAAATATCTGCACCGCTATCTCTATAGACATGGAAATATCTACAAAGCCATCTGTATAAACATGGAAATACCTACACAGTCATGTGTAGGAACATGGAAATATCTACACTGCCATCTGTATAAACATAGAAATATCTACACAGCCCTCTGTATAAATATGGAGATATCTGCACGGGCATCTGTATAAACATGGAAATATCTGCACCGCTATCTGTATAAACTTGGAAATACCTACACCGCTGTCTCTATAAACATGGAAATATGTACACCGCTATGTGTATAAACATGGAAATATCTCCACTGCTGTCTGCATAAACATGGAAATATCTCCACCGTTATCTGTATAAACATGGACATATCTACAGCGCCATCTCTATAAACATTGAAATATCTACACTGCCATCTGTAAAAACATGGAAATATCTACACAGTCATCTGAATAAACATGGAAATATCTACACCACCATCTGTATAAACATGGAAATACCTACAATACCATCTGTATACACATGGAAATATCTACACAGACATCTGTATAAATATGGAAATATCTACACCGCCATCTCTATAAACATTGAAATATCTACACTGCCATCTGTAAAAACATGGAAATATCTACACAGTCATCTGAATAAACATGGAAATATCTACACCACCATCTGTATAAACATGGAAATAACTACAATACCATCAGTATACACATGGAAATATCTACACAGACATCTGTATAAATTTGGAAATATCTACACTGCCATCTGTATAAACATGGAAATATCTGCACCGCGATCAGTATAAACATGGAAATATCTACACCGCTATCTGTATAAACATGGAAATATCTCCACTGCTATCTGTATAAACATCGAAATATCTACACCGCCATCTGTATAAACATGGAAATATTTACAAAGTTATCTGTAAAAACATGGAAATATCTACACCGCCATCTGTATCAACACGGAAATATCTACGCAGCCATGTGTATATACATGGAAATATCTACACCGCTATCTATATAAACATGGAAATAACTACACCGCCATCTGTACAAACCTAGAAATATCTACACCGCTTTCTGTATAAACATAGAAATACCTATACTGCAGTCTGTATAAACATGGAAATATCTACACCGGTATCTGTATAAACATGGAAATATGTACACCACGATCTGTATAAACATGGAAATATTTACACCGCTATCTGTATAAACCTGGAAATATCTACACTGCTATCTCTATAAATATGGAAATATCTACACCGCCATCTGTATAAACATGGAAATAACTACACAGTCATGTGTAGGAAAATGGAAATATCTACACCACCGTTTGTATAAAGATGGAAATGTCTACAACGTTATCTGTATAAACATGGAAATATCTACACAGTGATTTGTATAAACATGGAAATATGTACAGCACTCTCTGAATAAAGATGGAAATATCTACACCGCTATCTGTAAAAACATGGAAATATCTACACCACTATCTGTATAAATATGGAAATATTTACACCGCTATCTCAATAAACATGGAAATATCTACACCGCTATCTCTATACACTTGGAAATATCTACACCGCCATCTGTATTAACTTGGAAATATCTACACAGTCATCTGTATAAACCTGGAAATATCTACACTGTCATCTATATAAACATGGAAATATCTACAGAGAACTCTGTAAAAACATGGAAATATCGACACAGCCATCTGTATAAACATGGAAATATCTACACCGCTATCTGTATAAACATGGAAATATCTACACTGCGGTCTGTATAAACATGGAAATATCTTCACCGGTATCTGTATAAACATGGAAATATCTACACCACGATCTGTATAAACATGGAAATATATACACCGCTATCTTTATAAACATGTAAATATCTGCACCGCTATCTCTATAGACACGGAAATATCTACAAAGCCATCTGTATAAACATGGAAATACCTACACAGTCATGTGTAGGAACATGGAAATATCTACACTGCCATCTGTATAAACATAGAAATATCTACACAGTCCTCTGTATAAATATGGAGATATCTGCACGGGCATCTGTATAAATATGGAAATATCTGCACCGCTATCTGTATAAACATGGAAATACCTACACCGCTGTCTCTATAAACATGGAAATATGTACACCGCTATGTGTATAAACATGGAAATATCTCCACTGCTGTCTGCATAAACATGGAAATATCTCCACCGTTATCTGTATAAACGTGGACATATCTACAGCACCATCTCTATAAACATTGAAATATCTACACTGCCATCTGTAAAAACATGGAAATATCTACACAGTCATGTGAATAAACATGGAAATATCTACACCACCATCTGTATAAACATGGAAATACCTACAATACCATCTGTATACACATGGAAATATCTACACAGACATCTATATAAATATGGAAATATCTACACCGCCATCTCTATAAACATTGAAATATCTACACTGCCATCTGTAAAAACATGGAAATATCTACACAGTCATCCGAATAAACATGGAAATATCTACACCACCATATGTATAAACATGGAAATACCTACAATACCATCTGTATACACAAGTAAATATCTACACAGACATCTGTATAAATATGGAAATATCTACACCGCCATCTGTATAAACATGGAAATATCTACACCGCGATCAGTATAAACATGGAAATATCTACACCGCTATCTGTATAAACATGGAAATATCTCCACTGCTATCTGTATAAACATCGAAATATCTACACCGCCATCTGTATAAACATGGAAATATTTACAAAGTTATCTGTAAAAACATGGAAATATCTACACCGCCATCTGTATAAACATGGAAATATCTACACAGCCATGTGTATATACATGGAAATATCTACACCGCTATCTATATAAACATGGAAATAACTACACCGCCATCTGTACAAACATGGAAATATCTACACCGCTATGTGTATAAACATAGAAATACCTATACTGCAGTCTGTATAAACATGGAAATATCTACACCGGTATCTGTATAAACATGGAAATATCTACACCACGATCTGTATAAACATGGAAATATTTACACCGCTATCTGTATAAACCTGGAAATATCTACACTGCTATCTCTATAAATATGGAAATATCTACACCGCCATCTGTATAAACATGGAAATAACTACACAGTCATGTGTAGGAACACGGAAATGTCTACACCACCGTTTGTATAAAGATGGAAATGTCTACAAAGTTATCTGTATAAACATGGAAATATCTACACAGTGATTTGTATAAACATGGAAACATGTACAGCACTCTCTGAATAAAGATGGAAATATCTACACCGCTATCTGTAAAAACATGGAAATATCTACACCACTATCTGTATAAATATGGAAATATCTACACCGCTATCTCAATAAACATGGAAATATCTACACCGCTATCTCAATAAACATGGAAATATCTACACCGCCATCTGTATTAACTTGGAAATATCTACACAGTCATCTGTATAAACCTGGAAATATCTACGCTGTCATCTATATAAACATGGAAATATGTACAGAGAACTCTGTATAAACATGGAAATATCGACACAGCCATCTGTATAAACATGGAAATATCTACACCGCTATCTGTATAAACATGGAAATATCTACACTGCCGTCTGTATAAACATGGAAATATCTTCACCGGTATCTGTATAAACATGGAAATATCTACACCACGATCTGTATAAACATGGAAATATATACACCGCTATCTTTATAAACATGTAAATATCTGCACCGCTATCTCTATAGACACGGAAATATCTACAAAGCCATCTGTATAAACATGGAAATACCTACACAGTCATGTGTAGGAACATGGAAATATCTACACTGCCATCTGTATAAACATAGAAATATCTACACAGTCCTCTGTATAAATATGGAGATATCTGCACGGGCATCTGTATAAACATGGAAATATCTGCACCGCTATCTGTATAAACATGGAAATACCTACACCGCTGTCTCTATAAACATGGAAATATGTACACCGCTATGTGTATAAACATGGAAATATCTCCACTGCTGTCTGCATAAACATGGAAATATCTCCACCGTTATCTGTATAAACGTGGACATATCTACAGCACCATCTCTATAAACATTGAAATATCTACACTGCCATCTGTAAAAACATGGAAATATCTACACAGTCATGTGAATAAACATGGAAATATCTACACCACCATCTGTATAAACATGGAAATACCTACAATACCATCTGTATACACATGGAAATATCTACACAGACATCTATATAAATATGGAAATATCTACACCGCCATCTCTATAAACATTGAAATATCTACACTGCCATCTGTAAAAACATGGAAATATCTACACAGTCATCCGAATAAACATGGAAATATCTACACCACCATATGTATAAACATGGAAATACCTACAATACCATCTGTATACACATGTAAATATCTACACAGACATCTGTATAAATATGGAAATATCTACACCGCCATCTGTATAAACATGGAAATATCTACACCGCAATCAGTATAAACATGGAAATATCTACACCGCTATCTGTATAAACATGGAAATATCTCCACTGCTATCTGTATAAACATCGAAATATCTACACCGCCATCTGTATAAACATGGAAATATTTACGAAGTTATCTGTAAAAACATGGAAATATCCACACCGCCATCTGTATAAACATGGAAATATCTACACAGCCATGTGTATATACATGGAAATATCTACACCGCTATCTATATAAACATGGAAATAACTACACCGCCATCTGTACAAACATGGAAATATCTACACCGCTATGTGTATAAACATAGAAATACCTATACTGCACTCTGTATAAACATGGAAATATCTACACCGGTATCTGTATAAACATGGAAATATCTACACCACGATCTGTATAAACATGGAAATATTTACACCGCTATCTGTATAAACCTGGAAATATCTACACTGCTATCTCTATAAATATGGAAATATCTACACCGCCATCTGTATAAACATGGAAATAACTACACAGTCATGTGTAGGAACATGGAAATATCTACACCACCGTTTGTATAAAGATGGAAATGTCTACAACGTTATCTGTATAAACATGGAAATATCTACACAGTGATTTGTATAAACATGGAAATATGTACAGCACTCTCTGAATAAAGATGGAAATATCTACACCGCTATCTGTAAAAACATGGAAATATCTACACCACTATCTGTATAAATATGGAAATATTTACACCGCTATCTCAATAAACATGGAAATATCTACACCGCTATCTCTATACACATGGAAATATCTACACCGCCATCTGTATTAACTTGGAAATATCTACACTCATCTGTATAAACCTGGAAATATCTACACTGTCATCTATATAAACATGGAAATATGTACAGAGAACTCTGTATAAACATGGAAATATCGACACAGCCATCTGTATAAACATGAAAATATCTACACCGCTATCTGTATAAACATGGAAATATCTACACTGCGGTCTGTATAAACATGGAAATATCTGCACTGGTATCTGTATAAACATGGAAATATCTACACCACGATCTGTATAAACATGGAAATATATACACCGCTATCTGTATAAACATGTAAATACCTGCACCGCTATCTCTATAGACATGGAAATATCTACAAAGCCATCAGTATAAACATGGAAATACCTACACAGTCATGTGTAGGAACATGGAAATAACTACACTGCCATCTGTATAAACATAGAAATATCTACACAGCCCTCTGTATAAAAATGGAGATATCTGCACGGGCATCTGTATAAACATGGAAACATCTGCAACGCTATCTGTATAAACATGGAAATACCTACACCGCTGTCTCTATAAACATGGAAATATGTACACCGCTATGTGTATAAACATGGAAATACCTCCACTGCTGTCTGCATAAACATGGAAATGTCTACAAAGTTATCTGTATAAACATGGAAATATCTACACAGTGATTTGTATAAACATGGAAATATGTACAGCACTCTCTGAATAAAGATGGAAATATCTACACCGCTATCTGTAAAAGCATGGAAATATCTACACCACTATCTGTATAAATATGGAAATATTTACACCGCTATCTCAATAAACATGGAAATATCTACACCGCTATCTCTGTAAACATGGAAATATCTACACCGCCATCTGTATTAACTTGGAAATATCTACACAGTCATCTGTATAAACCTGGAAGTATCTACACAGTCATCTATATAAACATGGAAATATCTACAGAGAACTCTGTATAAACATGGAAATATCGACACAGCCATCTGTATAAACATGGAAATATCTACACCGCTATCTGTATAAACATGGAAATATCTACAATGCGGTCTGTATAAACATGGAAATATCTACACCGGTATCTGTATAAACATGGAAATATCTACACCACGATCTGTATAAACATGGAAATATATACACCGCTATCTGTATAAACATGTAAATATCTGCACCGCTATCTCTATAGACATGGAAATATCTACAAAGCCATCTGTATAAACATGGAAATACCTACACAGTCATGTGTAGGAACATGGAAATATCTACACTGCCATCTGTATAAACATAGAAATACCTACACAGCCCTCTGTAAAATATGGAGATATCTGCATTGGCATCTGTATAAACATGGAAATTTCTGCACCGCTATCTGTATAAACATGGAAATACCTACACCGCTGTCTCTATAAACATGGAAATATGTACACCGCTATGTGTATAAACATGGAAATATCTCCACTGCTGTCTGCATAAACATGGAAATATCTCCAACGTTATCTATATAAACATGGAAATATCTACAGCGCCATCTCTATAAACATTGAAATATCTACACTGCCATCTGTAAAAGCATGGAAATATCTACATAGTCATCTGAATAAACATGGAAATATCTACACCACCATCTGTATAAACATGGAAATACCTACAATACCATCTGTATACACATGGAAATATCTACACAGACATCTGTATAAATATGGAAATATCTACACCGCCATCCCTATAAACATTGAAATATCTACACTGCCATCTGTAAAAACATGGAAATATCTACACAGTCATCCGAATAAACATGGAAATATCTACACCACCATCTGTATAAACATGGAAATACCTACAGTACCATCTGTATACACATGTAAATATCTACACAGACATCTGTATAAATATGGAAATAACTACACCGCCATCTGTATAAACATGGAAATATCTACACCGCGATCAGTATAAACATTGAAATATCTACACCGCTATCTGTATAAACATGGAAATATCTCCACTGCTATCTGTATAAACATCGAAATATCTACACCGCCATCTGCATAAACATGGAAATATTTACAAAGTTATCTGTAAAAACATGGAAATATCTACACCGCCATCTGTATAAACACGGAAATATCTACACAGCCATGTGTATATAAATGGAAATATCTACACCGCTATCTATATAAACATGGAAATAACTACACCGCCATCTGTACAAACATGGAAATATCTACACCGCTATCTGTATAAACATAGAAATACCTATACTGCAGTCTGTATAAACATGGAAATATCTACACCGGTATCTGTATAAACATGGAAAAATCTACACCACGATCTGTATAAACATGGAAATATTTACACCGCTATCTGTATAAACCTGGAAATATCTACACTGCTATCTCTATAAATATGGAAATATCTACACCGCCATCTGTATAAACATGGAAATATCTACACAGTCATGTGTAGGAACATGGAAATATCTACACCACCGTTTGTATAAAGATGGAAATGTCTACAACGTTATCTCTATAAACATGGAAATATCTACACAGTGATTTGTATAAACATGGAAATATGTACAGCACTCTCTGAATAAAGATGGAAATATCTACACCGCTATCTGTAAAAACATGGAAATATCTACACCACTATCTGTATAAATATGGAAATATTTACACCGCTATCTCAATAAACATGGAAATATCTACACCGCTATCTCTACAAACATGGAAATATCTACACCGCCATCTGTATTAACTTGGAAATATCTACACAGTCATCTGTATAAACCTGGAAATATCTACACTGTCATCTATATAAACATGGAAATACCTACAGAGAACTCTGTATAAACATGGAAATATCGACACAGCCATCTGTATAAACATGGAAATATCTACACCGCTATCTGTATAAACATGGAAATATCTACACTGCGGTCTGTATAAACATGGACATATCTACACCGGTATCTGTATAAACATATAAATATCTACACCACGATCTGTATAAACATGGAAATATATACACCGCTATCTGTATAAACATGTAAATATCTGCACCGCTATCTCTATAGACATGGAAATATCTACAAAGCCATCTGTATAAACATGGAAATACCTACACAGTCATGTGTAGGAACATGGAAATATCTACACTGCCATCTGTATAAACATAGAAATATCTACACAGCCCTCTGTATACATATGGAGATATCTGCATGGGCATCTGTATAAACATGGAAATTTCTGCACCGCTATCTGTATAAACATGGAAATATGTACACCGCTATGTGTATAAACATGGAAATATCTCCACTGCTGTCTGCATAAACATGGAAATATCTCCACCGTTATCTGTATAAACATGGACATATCTACAGCGCCATCTCTATAAACATTGAAATATCTACACTGCCATCTGTAAAAACATGGAAATATCTACACAGTCATCTGAATAAACATGGAAATATCTACACCACCATCTGTATAAACATGGAAATACCTACAATACCATCTGTATACACATGGAAATATCTACACAGACATCTGTATAAATATGGAAATATCTACACCGCCATCTCTATAAACATTGAAATATCTACACTGCCATCTGTAAAAACATGGAAATATCTACACAGTCATCCGAATAAACATGGAAATATCTACACCACCATCTGTATAAACATGGAAATACCTACAATACCATCTGTATACACATGTAAATATCTACACAGACATCTGTATAAATATGGAAATATCTACACCGCCATCTGTATAAACATGGAAATATCTACACCGCGATCAGTATAAACATGGAAATATCTACACCGCTATCTGTATAAACATGGAAATATCTCCACTGCTATCTGTATAAACATCGAAATATCTACACCGCCATCTGTATAAACATGGAAATATCTACACAGCCATGTGTATATACATGGAAATATCTACACCGCTATCTATATAAACATGGAAATAACTACACCTCCATCTGTACAAATATGGAAATATCTACACCGCTATCTGTATAAACATAGAAATACCTATACTGCAGTCTGTATAAACATGGAAATATCTACACCGGTATCTGTATAAACATGGAAATATCTACACCACGATCTGTATAAACATGGAAATATTTACACCGCTATCTGTATAAACCTGGAAATATCTACACTGCTATCTATAAATATGGAAATATCTACACCGCCATCTGTATAAACATGGAAATAACTACACAGTCATGTGTAGGAACACGGAAATGTCTACACCACCGTTTGTATAAAGATGGAAATGTCTACAAAGTTATCTGTATAAACATGGAAATATCTACACAGTGATTTGTATAAACATGGAAATATGTACAGCGCTCTCTGAATAAAGATGGAAATATCTACACCGCTATCTGTAAAAACATGGAAATATCTACACCACTATCTGTATAAATATGGAAATATCTACACCGCTATCTCAATAAACATGGAAATATCTACACCGCTATCTCTATAAACATGGAAATATCTACACCGCCATCTGTATTAACTTGGAAATATCTACACAGTCATCTGTATAAACCTGGAAATATCTACACTGTCATCTATATAAACATGGAAATATGTACAGAGAACTCTGTATAAACATGGAAATATCGACACAGCCATCTGTATAAACATGGAAATATCTACACCGCTATCTGTATAAACATGGAAATATCTACACTGCGGTCTGTATAAACATGGAAATATCTACACCGGTATCTGTATAAACATGGAAATATCTACACCACGATCTCTATAAACATGGAAATATATACACCGCTATCTGTATAAACATGTAAATATCTGCACCGCTATCTCTATAGACATGGAAATATCTACAAAGCCATCTGTATAAACATGGAAATACCTACACAGTCATGTGTAGGAACATGGAAATATCTACACTGCCATCTGTATAAACATAGAAATATCTACACAGCCCTCTGTATAAATATGGAGATATCTGCACGGGCATCTGTATAAACATGGAAATATCTGCACCGCTATCTGTATAAACTTGGAAATACCTACACCGCTGTCTCTATAAACATGGAAATATGTACACCGCTATGTGTATAAACATGGAAATATCTCCACTGCTGTCTGCATAAACATGGAAATATCTCCACCGTTATCTGTATAAACATGGACATATCTACAGCGCCATCTCTATAAACATTGAAATATCTACACTGCCATCTGTAAAAACATGGAAATATCTACACAGTCATCTGAATAAACATGGAAATATCTACACCACCATCTGTATAAACATGGAAATACCTACAATACCATCTGTATACACATGGAAATATCTACACAGACATCTGTATAAATATGGAAATATCTACACCGCCATCTCTATAAACATTGAAATATCTACACTGCCATCTGTAAAAACATGGAAATATCTACACAGTCATCCGAATAAACATGGAAATATCTACACCACCATCTGTATAAACATGGAAATACCTACAATACCATCTGTATACACATGTAAATATCTACACAGACATCTGTATAAATATGGAAATATCTACACCGCCATCGGTATAAACATGGAAATATCTACACCGCGATCAGTATAAACATGGAAATATCTACACCGCTATCTGTATAAACATGGAAATATCTCCACTGCTATCTGTATAAACATCGAAATATCTACACCGCCATCTGTATAAACATGGAAATATTTAAAGTTATCTGTAAAAACATGGAAATATCTACACCGCCATCTGTATAAACACGGAAATATCTACTCAACCATGTGTATATACATGGAAATATCTACACCTCTATCTATATAAACATGGAAATAACTACACCGCCATCTGTACAAACATGGAAATATCTACACCGCTATTTGTATAAACATAGAAATACCTATACTGCAGTCTGTATAAACATGGAAATATCTACTCCGGTATCTGTATAAACATGGAAATATCTACACCACGATCTGTATAAACATGGAAATATTTACACCGCTATCTGTATAAACCTGGAAATATCTACACTGCTATCTCTATAAATATGGAAATATCTACCCCGCCATCTGTATAAACATGGAAATAACTACACAGTCATGTGTAGGAACATGGAAATATCTACACCACCGTTTGTATAAAGATGGAAATGTCTACAACGTTATCTGTATAAACATGGAAATATCTGCACAGTGATTTGTATAAACATGGAAATATGTACAGCACTCTCTGAATAAAGATGGAAATATCTACACTGCTATCTGTAAAAGCATGGAAATATCTACACCACTATCTGTATAAATATGGAAATATTTACACCGCTATCTCAATAAACATGGAAATATCTACACCGCTATCTCTGTAAACATGGAAATATCTACACCGCCATCTGTATTAACTTGGAAATATCTACACAGTCATCTGTATAAACCTGGAAGTATCTACACAGTCATCTATATAAACATGGAAATATCTACAGAGAACTCTGTATAAACATGGAAATATCGACACAGCCATCTGTATAAACATGGAAATATCTACACCGCTATCTGTATAAACATGGAAATATCTACAATGCGGTCTGTATAAACATGGAAATATCTACACCGGTATCTGTATAAACATGGAAATATCTACACCACGATCTGTATAAACATGGAAATATATACACCGCTATCTGTATAAACATGTAAATATCTGCACCGCTATCTCTATAGACATGGAAATATCTACAAAGCCATCTGTATAAACATGGAAATACCTACACAGTCATGTGTAGGAACATGGAAATATCTACACTGCCATCTGTATAAACATAGAAATATCTACACAGCCCTCTGTATAAATATGGAGATATCTGCATTGGCATCTGTATAAACATGGAAATTTCTGCACCGCTATCTGTATAAACATGGAAATACCTACACCGCTGTCTCTATAAACATGGAAATATGTACACCGCTATGTGTATAAACATGGAAATATCTCCACTGCTGTCTGCATAAACATGGAAATATCTCCACCGTTATCTATATAAACATGGAAATATCTACAGCGCCATCTCTATAAACATTGAAATATCTACACTGCCATCTGTAAAAGCATGGAAATATCTACATAGTCATCTGAATAAACATGGAAATATCTACACCACCATCTGTATAAACATGGAAATACCTACAATACCATCTGTATACACATGGAAATATCTACACAGACATCTGTATAAATATGGAAATATCTACACCGCCATCCCTATAAACATTGAAATATCTACACTGCCATCTGTAAAAACATGGAAATATCTACACAGTCATCCGAATAAACATGGAAATATCTACACCACCATCTGTATAAACATGGAAATACCTACAGTACCATCTGTATACACATGTAAATATCTACACAGACTTCTGTATAAATATGGAAATATCTACACCGCCATCTGTATAAACATGGAAATATCTACACAGTCATGTGTAGGAACATGGAAATATCTACACCACCGTTTGTATAAAGATGGAAATGTCTACAACGTTATCTCTATAAACATGGAAATATCTACACAGTGATTTGTATAAACATGGAAATATGTACAGCACTCTCTGAATAAAGATGGAAATATCTACACCGCTATCTGTAAAAACATGGAAATATCTACACCACTATCTGTATAAATATGGAAATATTTACACCGCTATCTCAATAAACATGGAAATATCTACACCGCTATCTCTACAAACATGGAAATATCTACACCGCCATCTGTATTAACTTGGAAATATCTACACAGTCATCTGTATAAACCTGGAAATATCTACACTGTCATCTATATAAACATGGAAATACCTACAGAGAACTCTGTATAAACATGGAAATATCGACACAGCCATCTGTATAAACATGGAAATATCTACACCGCTATCTGTATAAACATGGAAATATCTACACTGCGGTCTGTATAAACATGGACATATCTACACCGGTATCTGTATAAACATATAAATATCTACACCACGATCTGTATAAACATGGAAATATATACACCGCTATCTGTATAAACATGTAAATATCTGCACCGCTATCTCTATAGACATGGAAATATCTACAAAGCCATCTGTATAAACATGGAAATACCTACACAGTCATGTGTAGGAACATGGAAATATCTACACTGCCATCTGTATAAACATAGAAATATCTACACAGCCCTCTGTATACATATGGAGATATCTGCATGGGCATCTGTATAAACATGGAAATTTCTGCACCGCTATCTGTATAAACATGGAAATATGTACACCGCTATGTGTATAAACATGGAAATATCTCCACTGCTGTCTGCATAAACATGGAAATATCTCCACCGTTATCTGTATAAACATGGACATATCTACAGCGCCATCTCTATAAACATTGAAATATCTACACTGCCATCTGTAAAAACATGGAAATATCTACACAGTCATCTGAATAAACATGGAAATATCTACACCACCATCTGTATAAACATGGAAATACCTACAATACCATCTGTATACACATGGAAATATCTACACAGACATCTGTATAAATATGGA
The DNA here is from genome assembly GCF_028858775.2 of Pan troglodytes. NCBI lineage: Eukaryota > Metazoa > Chordata > Mammalia > Primates > Hominidae > Pan > Pan troglodytes. The sequence goes on from NC_072406.2 coordinate 2,818,857, forward strand.
AATATCTACACCGCCATCTCTATAAACATTGAAATATCTACACTGCCATCTGTAAAAACATGGAAATATCTACACAGTCATCCGAATAAACATGGAAATATCTACACCACCATCTGTATAAACATGGAAATACCTACAATACCATCTGTATACACATGTAAATATCTACACAGACATCTGTATAAATATGGAAATATCTACACCGCCATCTGTATAAACATGGAAATATCTACACCGCGATCAGTATAAACATGGAAATATCTACACCGCTATCTGTATAAACATGGAAATATCTCCACTGCTATCTGTATAAACATCGAAATATCTACACCGCCATCTGTATAAACATGGAAATATCTACACAGCCATGTGTATATACATGGAAATATCTACACCGCTATCTATATAAACATGGAAATAACTACACCTCCATCTGTACAAATATGGAAATATCTACACCGCTATCTGTATAAACATAGAAATACCTATACTGCAGTCTGTATAAACATGGAAATATCTACACCGGTATCTGTATAAACATGGAAATATCTACACCACGATCTGTATAAACATGGAAATATTTACACCGCTATCTGTATAAACCTGGAAATATCTACACTGCTATCTATAAATATGGAAATATCTACACCGCCATCTGTATAAACATGGAAATAACTACACAGTCATGTGTAGGAACACGGAAATGTCTACACCACCGTTTGTATAAAGATGGAAATGTCTACAAAGTTATCTGTATAAACATGGAAATATCTACACAGTGATTTGTATAAACATGGAAATATGTACAGCGCTCTCTGAATAAAGATGGAAATATCTACACCGCTATCTGTAAAAACATGGAAATATCTACACCACTATCTGTATAAATATGGAAATATCTACACCGCTATCTCAATAAACATGGAAATATCTACACCGCTATCTCTATAAACATGGAAATATCTACACCGCCATCTGTATTAACTTGGAAATATCTACACAGTCATCTGTATAAACCTGGAAATATCTACACTGTCATCTATATAAACATGGAAATATGTACAGAGAACTCTGTATAAACATGGAAATATCGACACAGCCATCTGTATAAACATGGAAATATCTACACCGCTATCTGTATAAACATGGAAATATCTACACTGCGGTCTGTATAAACATGGAAATATCTACACCGGTATCTGTATAAACATGGAAATATCTACACCACGATCTCTATAAACATGGAAATATATACACCGCTATCTGTATAAACATGTAAATATCTGCACCGCTATCTCTATAGACATGGAAATATCTACAAAGCCATCTGTATAAACATGGAAATACCTACACAGTCATGTGTAGGAACATGGAAATATCTACACTGCCATCTGTATAAACATAGAAATATCTACACAGCCCTCTGTATAAATATGGAGATATCTGCACGGGCATCTGTATAAACATGGAAATATCTGCACCGCTATCTGTATAAACTTGGAAATACCTACACCGCTGTCTCTATAAACATGGAAATATGTACACCGCTATGTGTATAAACATGGAAATATCTCCACTGCTGTCTGCATAAACATGGAAATATCTCCACCGTTATCTGTATAAACATGGACATATCTACAGCGCCATCTCTATAAACATTGAAATATCTACACTGCCATCTGTAAAAACATGGAAATATCTACACAGTCATCTGAATAAACATGGAAATATCTACACCACCATCTGTATAAACATGGAAATACCTACAATACCATCTGTATACACATGGAAATATCTACACAGACATCTGTATAAATATGGAAATATCTACACCGCCATCTCTATAAACATTGAAATATCTACACTGCCATCTGTAAAAACATGGAAATATCTACACAGTCATCCGAATAAACATGGAAATATCTACACCACCATCTGTATAAACATGGAAATACCTACAATACCATCTGTATACACATGTAAATATCTACACAGACATCTGTATAAATATGGAAATATCTACACCGCCATCGGTATAAACATGGAAATATCTACACCGCGATCAGTATAAACATGGAAATATCTACACCGCTATCTGTATAAACATGGAAATATCTCCACTGCTATCTGTATAAACATCGAAATATCTACACCGCCATCTGTATAAACATGGAAATATTTAAAGTTATCTGTAAAAACATGGAAATATCTACACCGCCATCTGTATAAACACGGAAATATCTACTCAACCATGTGTATATACATGGAAATATCTACACCTCTATCTATATAAACATGGAAATAACTACACCGCCATCTGTACAAACATGGAAATATCTACACCGCTATTTGTATAAACATAGAAATACCTATACTGCAGTCTGTATAAACATGGAAATATCTACTCCGGTATCTGTATAAACATGGAAATATCTACACCACGATCTGTATAAACATGGAAATATTTACACCGCTATCTGTATAAACCTGGAAATATCTACACTGCTATCTCTATAAATATGGAAATATCTACCCCGCCATCTGTATAAACATGGAAATAACTACACAGTCATGTGTAGGAACATGGAAATATCTACACCACCGTTTGTATAAAGATGGAAATGTCTACAACGTTATCTGTATAAACATGGAAATATCTGCACAGTGATTTGTATAAACATGGAAATATGTACAGCACTCTCTGAATAAAGATGGAAATATCTACACTGCTATCTGTAAAAGCATGGAAATATCTACACCACTATCTGTATAAATATGGAAATATTTACACCGCTATCTCAATAAACATGGAAATATCTACACCGCTATCTCTGTAAACATGGAAATATCTACACCGCCATCTGTATTAACTTGGAAATATCTACACAGTCATCTGTATAAACCTGGAAGTATCTACACAGTCATCTATATAAACATGGAAATATCTACAGAGAACTCTGTATAAACATGGAAATATCGACACAGCCATCTGTATAAACATGGAAATATCTACACCGCTATCTGTATAAACATGGAAATATCTACAATGCGGTCTGTATAAACATGGAAATATCTACACCGGTATCTGTATAAACATGGAAATATCTACACCACGATCTGTATAAACATGGAAATATATACACCGCTATCTGTATAAACATGTAAATATCTGCACCGCTATCTCTATAGACATGGAAATATCTACAAAGCCATCTGTATAAACATGGAAATACCTACACAGTCATGTGTAGGAACATGGAAATATCTACACTGCCATCTGTATAAACATAGAAATATCTACACAGCCCTCTGTATAAATATGGAGATATCTGCATTGGCATCTGTATAAACATGGAAATTTCTGCACCGCTATCTGTATAAACATGGAAATACCTACACCGCTGTCTCTATAAACATGGAAATATGTACACCGCTATGTGTATAAACATGGAAATATCTCCACTGCTGTCTGCATAAACATGGAAATATCTCCACCGTTATCTATATAAACATGGAAATATCTACAGCGCCATCTCTATAAACATTGAAATATCTACACTGCCATCTGTAAAAGCATGGAAATATCTACATAGTCATCTGAATAAACATGGAAATATCTACACCACCATCTGTATAAACATGGAAATACCTACAATACCATCTGTATACACATGGAAATATCTACACAGACATCTGTATAAATATGGAAATATCTACACCGCCATCCCTATAAACATTGAAATATCTACACTGCCATCTGTAAAAACATGGAAATATCTACACAGTCATCCGAATAAACATGGAAATATCTACACCACCATCTGTATAAACATGGAAATACCTACAGTACCATCTGTATACACATGTAAATATCTACACAGACTTCTGTATAAATATGGAAATAACTACACCGCCATCTGTATAAACATGGAAATATCTACACCGCGATCAGTATAAACATTGAAATATCTACACCGCTATCTGTATAAACATGGAAATATCTCCACTGCTATCTGTATAAACATCGAAATATCTACACCGCCATCTGCATAAACATGGAAATATTTACAAAGTTATCTGTAAAAACATGGAAATATCTACACCGCCATCTGTATAAACACGGAAATATCTACACAGCCATGTGTATATAAATGGAAATATCTACACCGCTATCTATATAAACATGGAAATAACTACACCGCCATCTGTACAAACATGGAAATATCTACACCGCTATCTGTATAAACATAGAAATACCTATACTGCAGTCTGTATAAACATGGAAATATCTACACCGGTATCTGTATAAACATGGAAAAATCTACACCACGATCTGTATAAACATGGAAATATTTACACCGCTATCTGTATAAACCTGGAAATATCTACACTGCTATCTCTATAAATATGGAAATATCTACACCGCCATCTGTATAAACATGGAAATATCTACACAGTCATGTGTAGGAACATGGAAATATCTACACCACCGTTTGTATAAAGATGGAAATGTCTACAACGTTATCTGTATAAACATGGAAATATCTACACAGTGATTTGTATAAACATGGAAATATGTACAGCACTCTCTGAATAAAGATGGAAATATCTACACCGCTATCTGTAAAAACATGGAAATATCTACACCACTATCTGTATAAATATGGAAATATTTACACCGCTATCTCAATAAACATGGAAATATCTACACCGCTATCTCTACAAACATGGAAATATCTACACCGCCATCTGTATTAACTTGGAAATATCTACACAGTCATCTGTATAAACCTGGAAATATCTACACTGTCATCTATATAAACATGGAAATATCTACAGAGAACTCTGTATAAACATGGAAATATCGACACAGCCATCTGTATAAACATGGAAATATCTACACCGCTATCTGTATAAACATGGAAATATCTACACTGCGGTCTGTATAAACATGGACATATCTACACCGGTATCTGTATAAACATATAAATATCTACACCACGATCTGTATAAACATGGAAATATATACACCGCTATCTGTATAAACATGTAAATATCTGCACCGCTATCTCTATAGACATGGAAATATCTACAAAGCCATCTGTATAAACATGGAAATACCTACACAGTCATGTGTAGGAACATGGAAATATCTACACTGCCATCTGTATAAACATAGAAATATCTACACAGCCCTCTGTATACATATGGAGATATCTGCATGGGCATCTGTATAAACATGGAAATTTCTGCACCGCTATCTGTATAAACATGGAAATATGTACACCGCTATGTGTATAAACATGGAAATATCTCCACTGCTGTCTGCATAAACATGGAAATATCTCCACCGTTATCTGTATAAACATGGAAATATCAACAGTGCCATCTCTATAAACATTGAAATATGTACACTGCCATCTGTAAAAACATGGAAATATCTACACAGTCATCTGAATAAACATGGAAATATCTACACCACCATCTGTATAAACATGGAAATACCTACAATACCATCTGTATACACATGGAAATATCTACACAGACATCTGTATAAATATGGAAATGTCTACACAGCCATCTCTATAAACATTGAAATATCTACACTGCCATCTGTAAAAACATGGAAATATCTACACAGTCATCCGAATAAACATGGAAATATCTACACCACCATCTGTATAAACATGGAAATACCTACAATACCATCTGTATACACATGTAAATATCTACACAGACATCTGTATAAATATGGAAATATCTACACCGCCATCTGTATTAACTTGGAAATATCTACACAGTCATCTGTATAAACCTGGAAATATCTACACTGTCATCTATATAAACATGGAAATATCTACAGAGAACTCTGTATAAACATGGAAATAGCGACACAGCCATCTGTATAAACATGGAAATATCTACACCGCGATCAGTATAAACATGGAAATATCTACACCGCTATCTGTATAAACATGGAAATATCTCCACTGCTATCTGTATAAACATCGAAATATATACACCGCCATCTGTATAAACATGGAAATATTTACAAAGTTATCTGTAAAAACATGGAAATATCTACAACGCCATCTGTATAAACACGGAAATATCTAAACAGCCATGTGTATATACATGGAAATATCTACACCGCTATCTATATAAACATGGAAATAACTACACCGCCATCTGTACAAACATGGAAATATCTACACCGCTATCTGTATAAACATAGAAATACCTATACTGCAGTCTGTATAAACATGGAAATATCTACACTGATATCTGTATAAACATGGAAATATCTACACCACGATCTGTATAAACATGGAAATATTTACACCGCTATCTATATTAACCTGGAAATATCTACACTGCTATCTCTATAAATATGGAAATATCTACAACGCCATCTGTATAAACATGGAAATAACTACACAGTCATGTGTAGGAACATGGAAATATCTACACCACCGTTTGTATAAAGATGGAAATGTCTACAACTTCATCTGTATAAACATGGAAATAACTACACAGTGATTTGTATAAACATGGAAATATGTACAGCACTCTCTGAATAAAGATGGAAATATCTACACCGCTATCTGTAAAAACATGGAAATATCTACACCACTATCTGTATAAATATGGAAATATTTACACCGCTATCTCAATAAACATGGAAATATCTACACCGCTATCTCTACAAACATGGAAATATCTACACCGCCATCTGTATTAACTTGGAAATATCTACACAGTCATCTGTATAAACCTGGAAATATCTACTCTGTCATCTATATAAACATGGAAATATCTACAGAGAACTCTGTATAAACATGGAAATATCGACACAGCCATCTGTATAAACATGGAAATATCTACACCGCTATCTGTATAAACATGGAAATATCTACACTGCGGTCTGTATAAACATGGACATATCTACACCGGTATCTGTATAAACATGGAAATATCTACACCACGATCTGTATAAACATGGAAATATATACACCGCTATGTGTATAAACATGTAAATATCTGCACCGCTATCTCTATAGACATGGAAATATCTACAAAGCCATCTGTATAAACATGGAAATACCTACACAGTCATGTGTAGGAACATGGAAATATCTACACTGCCATCTGTATAAACATAGAAATATCTACACAGCCCTCTGTATACATATGGAGATATCTGCATGGGCATCTGTATAAACATGGAAATATCTGCACCGCTATCTGTATAAACATGGAAATATGTACACCGCTATGTGTATAAACATGGAAATATCTCCACTGCTGTCTGCATAAACATGGAAATATCTCCACCGTTATCTGTATAAACATGGACATATCTACAGCGCCATCTCTATAAACATTGAAATATCTACACTGCCATCTGTAAAAACATGGAAATATCTACACAGTCATCTGAATAAACATGGAAATATCTACACCACCATCTGTATAAACATGGAAATACCTACAATACCATCTGTATACACATGGAAATATCTACACAGACATCTGTATAAATATGGAAATATCTACACCGCCATCTCTATAAACATTGAAATATCAACACTGCCATCTGTAAAAACATGGAAATATCTACACAGTCATCCGAATAAACATGGAAATATCTACACCGCCATCTCTATAAACATTGAAATATCAACACTGCCATCTGTAAAAACATGGAAATATCTACACAGTCATCCGAATAAACATGGAAATATCTACACCACCATCTGTATAAACATGGAAATACCTACAATACCATCTGTATACACATGTAAATATCTACACAGACATCTGTATAAATATGGAAATATCTACACCGCCATCTGTATAAACATGGAAATATCTACACCGCGATCAGTATAAACATGGAAATATCTACACCGCTATCTGTATAAACATGGAAATATCTCCACTGCTATCTGTATAAACATCGAAATATCTACACCACCATCTGTAAAAACATGGAAATATCTACACAGCCATGTGTATATACATGGAAATATCTACACCGCTATCTATATAAACATGGAAATAACTACACCTCCATCTGTACAAATATGGAAATATCTACACCGCTATCTGTATAAACATAGAAATACCTATACTGCAGTCTGTATAAACATGGAAATATCTACACCGGTATCTGTATAAACATGGAAATATCTACACCACGATCTATATAAACATGGAAATATATACACCGCTATCTGTATAAACATGTAAATATCTGCAACGCTATCTCTATAGACATGGAAATATCTACAAAGCCATCTGTATAAACATGGAAATACCTACACAGTCATGTGTAGGAACATGGAAATATCTACACTGCCATCTGTATAAACATAGAAATATCTACACAGCCCTCTGTATAAATATGGAGATATCTGCACGGGCATCTGTATAAACATGGAAATATCTGCACCGCTATCTGTATAAACATGGAAATACCTACACCGCTGTCTCTATAAACATGGAAATATGTACACCGCTATGTGTATAAACATGGAAATATCTCCACTGCTGTCTGCATAAACATGGAAATATCTCCACCGTTATCTGTATAAACATGGACATATCTACAGCGCCATCTCTACAAACATTGAAATATCTACACTGCCATCTGTAAAAACATGGAAATATCTACACAGTCATCTGAATAAACATGGAAATATCTACACCACCATCTGTATAAACATGGAAATACCTACAATACCATCTGTATACACATGGAAATATCTACACAGACATCTGTATAAATATGGAAATATCTACACCGCCATCTCTATAAACATTGAAATGTCTACACTGCCATCTGTAAAAACATGGAAATATCTACACCGCTATCTGTATAAACATGGAAATATCTCCACTGCTATCTGTATAAACTTCGAAATATCTACACCGCCATCTGCATAAACATGGAAATATTTACAAAGTTATCTGCAAACACATGGAAATATCTACACCGCCATCTGTATAAACACGGAAATATCTACACAGCCATGTGTATATACATGGAAATATCTACACCGCTATCTATATAAACATGGAAATAACTACACCGCCATCTGTACAAACATGGAAATATCTACACCGCTATCTGTATAAACATAGAAATACCTATACTGCAGTCTGTATAAACATGGAAATATCTACACCGGTATCTGTATAAACATGGAAATATCTACACCACGATCTGTATAAACATGGAAATGTTTACACCGCTATCTGTATAAACCTGGAAATATCTACACTGCTATCTCTATAAATATGGAAATATCTACACCGCCATCTGTATAAACATGGAAATAACTACACAGTCATGTGTAGGAACATGGAAATATCTACACCACCGTTTGTATAAAGATGGAAATGTCTACAACGTTATCTGTATAAACATGGAAATATCTACACAGTGATTTGTATAAACATGGAAATATGTACAGCACTCTCTGAATAAAGATGGAAATATCTACACCGCTATCTGTAAAAACATGGAAATATCTACACCACTATCTGTATAAATATGGAAAAATTTACACAGCTATCTCAATAAACATGGAAATATCTACACCGCTATCTCTATAAACATGGAAATATCTACAACCGCCATCTGTATTAACTTGGAAATATCTACACAGTCATCTGTATAAACCTGGAAATATCTACATTGTCATCTATATAAACATGGAAATATGTACAGAGAACTCTGTATAAACATGGAAATATCGACACAGCCATCTGTATAAACATGGAAATATCTACACCGCTATCTGTATAAACATGGAAATATCTACACTGCGGTCTGTATAAACATGGAAATATCTACACCGGTATCTGAATAAACAAGGAAATATCTACACCACGATCTGTATAAACATGGAAATATATACACCGCTATCTGTATAAACATGGAAATATCTGCACCGCTATCTCTATAGACATGGAAATATCTACAAAGCCATCTGTATAAACATGGAAATACCTACACAGTCATGTGTAGGAACATGGAAATATCTACACTGCCATCTGTATAAACAAAGAAATATCTACACAGCCCTCTGTATAAATATGGAGATATCTGCATGGGCATCTGTATAAACATGGAAATATCTGCACCGCTATCTGTATAAACATGGAAATACCTACACCGCTGTCTCTATAAACATGGAAATATGTACACCGCTATGTGTATAATCATGGAAATATCTCCACTGCTGTCTGCATAAACATGGAAATATCTCCACCGTTATCTGTATAAACATGGAAATATCTACAGCGCCATCTCTATAAACATTGAAATATCTACACTGCCATCTGTAAAAACATGGAAATATCTACACAGTCATCCGAATAAACATGGAAATATCTACACCACCATCTGTATAAACATGGAAATACCTACAATAACATCTGTATACACATGGAAATATCTACACAGACATCTGTATAAATATGGAAATATCTACACCGCCATCTGTATAAACATGGAAATATCTACACCGCGATCAGTATAAACATGGAAATATCTACACCGCTATCTGTATAAACATGGAAATATCTCCACTGCTATCTGTATAAACATCGAAATATCTACACCGCCATCTGCATAAACATGGAAATATTTACAAAGTTATCTGTAAACACATGGAAATATCTACACCGCCATCTGTATAAACACGGAAATATCTACACAGCCATGTGTATATACATGGAAATATCTACACCGCTATCTATATAAACATGGAAATAACTACACCGGCATCTGTACAAACATGGAAATATCTACACCGCTATCTGTATAAACATAGAAATACCTATACTGCAGTCTGTATAAACATGGAAATATCTACACCGGTATCTGTATAAACATGGAAATATCTACACCACGATCTGTATAAACATGGAAATATTTAAACCGCTATCTGTATAAACCTGGAAATATCTACACTGCTATCTCTATAAATATGGAAATATCTACTCCGCCATCTGTATAAACATGGAAATAACTACACAGTCATGTGTAGGAACATGGAAATATCTACACCACCGTTTGTATAAAGATGGAAATGTCTACAACGTTATCTGTATAAACATGGAAATATCTACACAGTGATTTGTATAAACATGGAAATATGTACAGCACTCTCTGAATAAAGATGGAAATATCTACACCGCTATCTGTAAAAACATGGAAATATCTACACCACTATCTGTATAAATATGGAAATATTTACACCGCTATCTCAATAAACATGGAAATATCTACACCGCTATCTCTATAAACATGGAAATATCTACACCGCCATCTGTATTAACTTGGAAATATCTACACAGTCATCTGTATAAACCTGGAAATATCTACATTGTCATCTATATAAACATGGAAATATGTACAGAGAACTCTGTATAAACATGGAAATATCGACACAGCCATCTGTATAAACATGGAAATATCTACACCGCTATCTGTATAAACATGGAAATATCTACACTGCGGTCTGTATAAACATGGAAATATCTACACCGGTATCTTAATAAACAAGGAAATATCTACACCACGATTTGTATAAACATGGAAATATATACACCGCTATCTGTATAAACATGGAAATATCTGCACCGCTATCTCTATAGATATGGAAATATCTACAAAGCCATCTGTATAAACATGGAAATACCTACACAGTCATGTGTAGGAACATGGAAATATCTACACTGCCATCTGTATAAACATAGAAATAACTACACAGCCCTCTGTATAAATATGGAGATATCTGCATGGGCATCTGTATAAACATGGAAATATCTGCACCGCTATCTGTATAAACATGGAAATACCTACACCGCTGTCTCTATAAACATGGAAATATGTACAGCGCTATGTGTATAAACATGGAAATATCTCCACTGCTGTCTGCATAAACATGGAAATATCTCCACCGTTATCTGTATAAACATGGAAATATCTACAGCGCCATCTCTATAAACATTGAAATATCTACACTGCCATCTGTAAAAACATGGAAATATCTACACAGTCATCTGAATAAACATGGAAATATCTACACCACCATCTGTATAAACATGGAAATACCTACAATACCATCTCTATACACATAGAAATATCTACACAGACATCTGTATAAATATGGAAATATCTACACCGCCATCTGTATAAACATGGAAATATCTACACGGCGATCAGTATAAACATGGAAATATCTACACCGCTATCTGTATAAACATGGAAATATCTGCACTGCCATCTGTATAAACATTGTAATATCTACACCGCCATCTGTATAAACATGGAAATATTTACAAAGTTATCTGTAAAAACATGGAAATATCTACACAGCCATGTGTATATACATGGAAATATCTACACCGCTATCTATATAAACATGGAAATAACTACACCGCCATCTGTACAAACATGGAAATATCTACACCGCTATCTGTATAAACATAGAAATACCTATACTGCAGTCTGTATAAACATGGAAATATCTACACCGGTATCTGTATAAACATGAAAATATCTACACCACGATCTGTATAAACATGGAAATATTTACACCGCTATCTGTATAAACCTGGAAATATCTACACTGCTATCTCTATAAATATGGAAATATCTACACCACCATCTGTATAAACATGGAAATAACTACACAGTCATGTGTAGGAACATGGAAATATCTACACCACCGTTTGTATAAAGATGGAAATGTCTACAACGTTATCTGTATAAACATGGAAATATCTACACAGTGATTTGTATAAACATGGAAATATGTACAGCACTCTCTGAATAAAGATGGAAATATCTACACCGCTATCTGTAAAAACATGGAAATATCTACACCACTATCTGTATAAATATGGAAATATTTACACCGCTATCTCAATAAACATGGAAATATCTACACCGCTATCTCTGTAAACATGGAAATATCTACACCGCCATCTGTATTAACTTGGAAATATCCTCACAGTCATCTGTATAAACCTGGAAATATCTACACTGTCATCTATATAAACATGGAAATATGTACAGAGAACTCTGTATACACATGGAAATATCGACACAGCCATCTGTATAAACATGGAAATATCTACACCGCTATCTGAATAAACAAGGAAATATCTACACCACGATCTGTATAAACATGGAAATATATACACCGCTATCTGTATAAACATGGAAATATCTGCACCGCTATCTCTATAGACATGGAAATATCTACAAAGCCATCTGTATAAACATGGAAATACCTACACAGTCATGTGTAGGAACATGGAAATATCTACACTGCCATCTGTATAAACATAGAAATATCTACACAGCCCTCTGTATAAATATGGAGATATCTGCATGGGCATCTGTATAAACATGGAAATATCTGCACCGCTATCTGTATAAACATGGAAATACCCACACCGCTGTCTCTATAAACATGGAAATATGTACACCGCTATGTGTATAAACATGGAAATATCTCCACTGCTGTCTGCATAAACATGGAAATATCTCCACCGTTATCTGTATAAACATGGAAATATCTACAGCGCCATCTCTATAAACATTGAAATATCTACACTGCCATCTGTAAAAACATGGAAATATCTACACAGTCATCTGAATAAACATGGAAATATCTACACCACCATCTGTATAAACATGGAAATACCTACAATACCATCTGTATACACATGGAAATATCTACACAGACATCTGTATAAATATGGAAATATCTACACCGCCATCTGTATAAACATGGAAATATCTACACGGCGATCAGTATAAACATGGAAATATCTACACCGCTATCTGTATAAACATGGAAATATCTGCACTGCCATCTGTATAAACATTGTAATATCTACACCGCCATCTGTATAAACATGGAAATATTTACAAAGTTATCTGTAAAAACATGGAAATATCTACACCGCCATCTGTATAAACATGGAAATATCTACACAGCCATGTGTATATACATGGAAATATCTACACCGCTATCTATATAAACATGGAAATAACTACACCGCCATCTGTACAAACATGGAAATATCTACACCGCTATCTGTATAAACATAGAAATACCTATACTGCAGTCTGTATAAACATGGAAATATCTACACCGGTATCTGTATAAACATGGAAATATCTACACCACGATCTGTATAAACATGGAAATATTTACACCGCTATCTGTATAAACCTGGAAATATCTACACTGCTATCTCTATAAATATGGAAATATCTACACCACCATCTGTATAAACATGGAAATAACTACACAGTCATGTGTAGGAACATGGAAATATCTACACCACCGTTTGTATAAAGATGGAAAGGTCTACAACGTTATCTGTATAAACATGGAAATATCTACACAATGATTTGTATAAACATGGAAATATGTACAGCACTCTCTGAATAAAGATGGAAATATCTACACCGCTATCTGTAAAAACATGGAAATATCTACACCACTATCTGTATAAATATGGAAATATTTACACCGCTATCTCAATAAACATGGAAATATCTACACCGCTATCTCTGTAAACATGGAAATAACTACACCGCCATCTGTATTAACTTGGAAATATCTACACAGTCATCTGTATAAACCTGGAAATATCTACACTGTCATCTATATAAACATGGAAATATCTACAGAGAACTCTGTATAAACATGGAAATAGCGACACAGCCATCTGTATAAACATGGAAATATCTACACCGCTATCTGTATAAACATGGAAATATCTACACTGCCGTCTGTATAATCATGGAAATATCTACACCGGTATCTGTATAAACATGGAAATATCTACACCACGATCTGTATAAACATGGAAATATATACACCGCTAACTGTATAAACATGTAAATATCTGCACCGCTATCTCTATAGACATGGAAATATCTACAAAGCCATCTGTATAAACATGGAAATACCTACACAGTCATGTGTAGGAACATGGAAATATCTACACTGCCATCTGTATAAACATAGAAATATCTACACAGCCCTCTGTATAAATATGGAGATATCTGCATGTGCATCTGTATAAACATGGAAATATCTGCACCGCTATCTGTATAAACATGGAAATACCTACACCGCTGTCTCTATAAACATGGAAATATGTACACCGCTATAACATGTGTATAAACATGGAAATATCTCCACTGCTGTCTGCATAAACATGGAAATATCTCCACCGTTATCTGTATAAACATGGACATATCTACAGCGCCATTTCTATAAACATTGAAATATCTACACTGCCATCTGTAAAAACATGGAAATATCTACACAGTCATCTGAATAAACATGGAAATATCTACACCACCATCTGTATAAACATGGAAATACCTACAATACCTTCTGTATACACATGGAAATATCTACACAGACATCTGTATAAATATGGAAATATCTACACCGCCATCTATATAAACATGGAAATATCTACACCGCTCTCTGTATAAACATGGAAATATCTCCACTGCTATCTGTATAAACATCGAAATATCTACACCGCCATCTGTATAAACATGGAAATATTTACAAAGTTATCTGTAAAAACATGGAAATATCTACACCGCCATCTGTATAAACATGGAAATATCTACACAGCCATGTGTATATACATGGAAATATCTACACCGCTATCTATATAAACATGGAAATAACTACACCGCCATCTGTACAAACATGGAAATATCTACACCGCTATCTGTATAAACATAGAAATACCTATATTGCAGTCTGTATAAACATGGAAATATCTACGCTGGTATCTGAATAAACATGGAAATATCTACACCACGATCTGTATAAACTTGGAAATATTTACACCGCTATCTGTATAAACCTGGAAATATCTACACTGCTATCTCTATAAATATGGAAATATCTACACCGCCATCTGTATAAACATGGAAATAACTACACAGTCATGTGTAGGAACATGGAAATATCTACACCACCGTTTGTATAAAGATGGAAATGTCTACAACGTTATCTGTATAAACATGGAAATAGCTACACAGTGATTTGTATAAACATGGAAATATGTACAGCACTCTCTGAATAAAGATGGAAATATCTCCACCGCTATCTGTAAAAACATGGAAATATCTACACCACTATCTGTATAAATATGGAAATATTTACACCGCTATCTCAATAAACATGGAAATATCTACACCGCTATCTCTATAAACATGGAAATATCTACACCGCCATCTGTATTAACTTGGAAATATCTACACAGTCATCTGTATAAACCTGGAAATATCTACACTGTCTTCTATATAAACATGGAAATATCTACAGAGAACTCTGTATAAACATGGAAATATCTACACAGCCATCTGTATATACATGGAAATATCTAAACCGCTATCTGAATAAACATGGAAATAACTACACCGCTATTTGTATAAACAAGGAAACATGTACACCGCCATCTGTTTAAACATGGAAATATATACACAGACATCTGTTTATACATGGAAATATCTACACCGCTATCAGTATAAACATGCTGATAACTACACCGCTATCTGTATAAATGTGGAAATGTTTACACCGCTATCCCTATAAACATGGTAATATCAACACCGCGATCTGTATAAACAAGGAAATATCGACACCATGATCTGTATAAACATGGAAATATCTACACCGCGATCTGTATAAACATGGAAATATCTACACCGTGATCTGTATAAACATGGAAATATCTACACCGCCATCTCTATAAACATGGAAATATCTACAACCCTATCTGTATAAACATGGAAATATTCACACAGCTATCTCTGTAAACATGGAAAAATTAACACCGCTATCTCTATGAACATGGAAATATCTACACCGCCATCTCTATAAACATGGAAATATCTACACCGTGATCAGTATAAACACGGAAATATCTACACCGCTATCTGTATAGACATGGAAATATCTCCACTGCTATCTCTATAAACATCGAAATATCTACACCGCCATCTGTATAAACATGGAAATACTTACAAAGTTATCTGTATAAACATGGAAATATCTCCACCGCCCTCTGTATAAACATGGAAATATCTACACTGCCATGTGTATATACATGGAAATATCTACACCGATGTCTATATAAACATGGAAATAACTACACCGCTATTTGTGCAAACATGGAATTATCTCCACTGATATCTCTATAAACATCGAAATATCTACACCGCCATCTGAATAAACATGGAAATACTTACCAAGTTATCTGTATAAACATGGAAATATCTACCCTGCCATCTGTATAAACATGGAAATATCTACACAGCCATGTGTATATACATGGAAATATCTACACCGCTATCTATATAAACATGGAAATAACTACACCGCTATCTGTATAAACATGGAAATATCTACACCGCCATCTACATATCCATGGAAATATCTGCGCCGCCTTCTGTATAAACATGGAAATATCTACACGGTCATCTGTGTACAGATGGAAATATCAACACCGCCATCTGTATAAACATGGAAATATCTACACCGCGGTCTGTATAAACATGGAAATATATAAACCGCTATCTGTATAAACAAGGAAATATCTACACTGCTATCTCTATAAACATGGAAATATCGACAATGCCATCTGTAAAAACATGGAAATACCTTTACAGTCATCTGTATAAACATGGAAATATCTACACCACCATCTGTATAAACATGGAAATATGTGCAATGCCATCTGTATACACATGGAAATACTTACACTGCAATCTGTGTATAGATGGAAACATCAACACCGCCATCTGTACAAATATAGAAATATCTACACCGCTATCAGTATAAACATGGATATATCTACACTGCGGTCAGTATAAACATGGAAATTTCTACACCGGTATCTGTATAAACATGGAAATATCTACACCACGATCTGTATAAACATGAAAATATTTACACCGCTACCTGTATAAACATGGAAATATCTACACCGCTATCTCTATAAACATGGAAATATCTACAAAGCCATCTGTATAAACATGGAAATACCAACACAGTCATGTGTAGGAACATGGAAATATCTACACAGCGATTTGTATAAACATGGAAATATCTACACCGTGATCTGTATAAACATGGAAATATCTACACCACCATCTGTATAAACATGGGGATACCTACACTGCCATCTTTATACACATGGATATATCTTCACAGCCATCGGTATCAACATGGAAATAACTACAACACTATCTCTATAAACATGGAAATATCTACACCGCTATCTGTATAAATATGGAAATATCTACACCGCTCTCTCTACAAACATGGAAATATCTACACCGCTATCTGTATAAACATGGAAATGTCTACACCGCTATCTCTATAAACATGGAAATTTCTGCACTGCCATCTGTATAAACATGCAAATATCCTCACTATCATCTGTATAAACATGGAAATATCTACAACGGGATCCGTATAAACATGGAAATATCTAAACCGCTATCTGAATAAATATGGAAAAATCTACAACACTATCTCTATAAACATGGAAATATCTACACCACAATCTCTATAAACATGGAAATAAATACACTGCCGTCTGTATACACATGGAAATATCTACACAGCCATCTGTATAAACATGGAAATATCTACAATGCATTCCCTATAAAGATGGAAATACCTACACAACTATCTCTAGAAACATGGAAATATCTACACCGCAATGTCTATAAACATGGAAATATCTACACCGCCATCTCTATAAACATGAAAATATCTACACCGCCATCTCCATAATCATGGAACTAACTACACCGCCATCTGCATAAACGTGAAAATATCTACACCGCTTTCTGTATAAACATGGAAACATCTACACTGCCATCTGTATAAAGATGGAAATGTCTATACCGCGAGCTGTATAAACATGGAAATACCTAAACTGCTATCTGAATAAACATGGAAATGCCAACTCCGCTATGTGTATAAACGTGGCAATATCTACACCGCTGTCTGTATAAACATAGAAATATCTACACCACTATCTCTATAAACATGGAAATACCTACAGCGCCATCTCTATAAACATGGAAATATCTACACCGCTATCTGTATAAACATGGAAATATCTACACCGCTATCTGTATAAATATGGAAATATCTACACCGCTATCTTTATAAACATGGAAATGTCTACACTGCCATCTGTATAAACATGGAAATATCTAAACCGATATCTCTATAAACATGAAAATATCTACACCAACATCTTTATAAACATGGAAATATCTCCACCGACTTCTGCATAAACATGGAAATAACTACACTGCCATCTGTATAAACATGGAAATACGTACACAGCCATCTCTATGAACAAGGAAATATCTACACCGCTAAGTGTATAAAAATGGAAATACCTACACCTCTATCTGTATAAACAGGGAAACATCTACAACACTATCTCTATAAACATGGAAATATAAACACGGCTATCCGTATAAATATGAAAATATCTACACCGCTACCTGTATAAACATGGAAATATCTACACCACTATCACTATAAACATGGAAATACCTACACCGCTATCTCTATAACATGTAAAAATCTATACCGCCATCTGTATAAACATGGAAATATCTACACCGCTATCTGTATAAAAACGGAAATATCTACAACCCTATCTGTGTAAACATAGAAATATCTACACTGCTATCTCTATAAAGATGGAAATATTTACACCACTGTCTGTATAATCGTGGAAATATCTACACCGCTATCTGTATAAACGTGGAAATATCTACACCGCTATTGGTATAAACGTGGAAATATCTACAGCGCTATCCGTATAAACATGGAAATATTTGCAACGCTATCTGTTTAAACGTGGAAGTATCTACACAGCTATCAGTGTAAACTTGGAAATATCTACACCGCTATCTTTGTAAAGATGGAAATATCTACACCGCAATCTGTGCAAAGATAGAAATATCTACACCGCTATCTGTACAAACATGGAAATACTTACACCGTTATCTGTATAAATATGGAAATGTCTACACCGATATCTCTATAAACATGGAAATGTCTACACCACTATCTGTATAAACATGGAAATATCTACATGGCTATCTCTATAAACATGGAAAAATCTACACCGCCATCTGCATAAACTTTAAATACCTACAAAGTCTTCTCTATAAACATGAAAGTATCTACACCACCATCTGTATAAACATGGAAATATCTACACTGTCATCTGAATAAACATGGAAATATCTACAAAGCCATCTCTAAATACATGGAAATATCTACACCGCTATCTGTATGAACATGGAAATATCTACACCGCTCTCTGTATAAACATGGAAAAGTCTACACCGCAATGTCTATAAACATGGAAATATCTACACCGCCATCTCTATAAACATGAAAATATCTACACCGCCATCTCCATAATCATGGAACTAACTACACCGCCATCTGCATAAACGTGGAAATATCTACACCGCTTTCTGTATAAACATGGAAACATCTACACTGCCATCTGTATAAAGATGGAAATATCTATACCGCGAGCTGTATAAACATGGAAATACCTAAACTGCTATCTGAATAAACATGGAAATGCCAACTCCGCTATCTGTATAAACGTGGCAATATCTACACCGCTGTCTGTATAAACATAGAAATATCTACACCACTATCTCTATAAACATGGAAATACCTACAGCGCCATCTCTATAAACATGGAAATATCTACACCGCTATCTGTATAAACATGGAAATATCTACACCGCTATCTGTATAAATATGGAAATATCTACACCGCTATCTTTATAAACATGGAAATGTCTACACTGCCATCTGTATAAACATGGAAATATCTAAACCGATATCTCTATAAACATGAAAATATCTACACCAACATCTTTATAAACATTAAAATATCTCCACCGACTTCTGCATAAACATGGAAATAACTACACTGCCATCTGTATAAACATGGAAATACGTACACAGCTATCTCTATGAACAAGGAAATATCTACACCGCTAAGTGTATAAAAATGGAAATACCTACACCTCTATCTGTATAAATATGGAAACATCTACAACACTATCTCTATAAACATGGAAATATAAACACGGCTATCCGTATAAATATGAAAATATCTACACCGCTACCTGTATAAACATGGAAATATCTACACCGCTATCACTATACACATGGAAATACCTACACCGCTATCTCTATAACATGTAAAAATCTACACCGCCATCTGTATAAACATGGAAATATCTACACCGCTATCTGTATAAAAACGGAAATATCTACAACCCTATCTGTGTAAACATAGAAATATCTACACTGCTATCTCTATAAAAATGGAAATATTTACACCATTGTCTGTATAATTGTGGAAATATCTACACCGCTATCTGTATAAACGTGGAAATATCTACACCGCTATTGGTATAAACGTGGAAATATCTACAGCGCTATCCATATAAACATGGAAATATTTGCAACGCTATCTGTGTAAACGTGGAAGTATCTACACAGCTATCAGTGTAAACTTGGAAATATCTACACCGCTATCTGTGTAAAGATGGAAATATCTACACCGCTATCTGTACAAACATGGAAATAATTACACCGTTATCTGTATAAATATGGAAATGTCTACACCGATATCTCTATAAACATGGAAATGTCTACACCACTATCTGTATAAACATGGAAATATCTACATGGCTATCTCTATAAACATGGAAATATCTACACCGCCATCTGCATAAACTTTAAATACCTACAAAGTCTTCTCTATAAACATGAAAGTATCTACACCACCATCTGTATAAACATGGAAATATCTACACTGTCATCTGAATAAACATGGAAATATCTACAAAGCCATCTCTAAATACATGGAAATATCTACACCGCTATCTGTATGAACATGGAAATATCTACACCGCTCTCTGTATAAACATGGAAAAGTCTACACCGCCATGTGTATAAACATTGAAATATCTACACCGTCATCTGTATAAACATGGAAATATAACATCGCTATCTGTATAAACATGGAAATATCTACACCGTCATCTGTATAAACATGGAAATATAACACCGCTATCTGTGTAAACATGGCAATATCTAAACCGCTATCTCTATAAACTTGGAAATATCTGCACCACTATCTTTATAAACATGGAAATATCTACACCACTGACTCTATAAACATGGAAATATCTACACCACCATCTGTATAAACATGGAAATATCAACACAGTCATCTGTATAAACATGGAAGTATCTACACCACCATCTCTATAAACATGGAAATATCTACACCGCCATCTGTATACACATGGAAATATCTACACAGCCATCAGTATAAACACGGAAACATCTACACAGCTATCTCTATACACATGGAAATAACTGAACTGCCACCTCTATAAACATGGAAATATCTACACCGTAATCTCTATAAACAGGGAAATACCTACACCGTCATCTGTATAAACATGAAAATATCTACACCGCCATCTATGTAATCATGGAAATATCTACACCACCATCTGTGTAAACTTGGAAATAGCTACACCGTTATGTGTATAAACATGGAAACATCTCCACCGCTATCTGTATAAACATGGAACTATCTACACCGCTATCTGTATAAACATGGAAATAACTACAACGCTATCTGTGTAAACATGGAAATATCTACACAGCTATCTGTGTAAACATGGAAATATCTACACCGCAATCTGTGCAAAGATGGAAATATCTACACCGCTATCTCTGTAAACATGGAAATATCTACACCGATATCTGTATAAACATGGAAATATCCACACCGCTATCTCTGTAAACATGGAAATATCTACACCGCCATCTGTATAAACATGGAACTATCTACACCGCTATCTGTATAAACATGGATATTTCTACAACGCTATCTGTGTAAACATGGAAATATCTACACAGATATCTGTGTAACATGGAAATAACTACACCACTATATGTGTAAACATGGAAATTTCTACACCGCAATCTGTTCAAGGATGGAAATATCTACACCGCTATCTCTGTAAACATGGAAATATCTACACCGCTATCTGTATAAACGTGGAAATTTCTACACCGCTATCTGTATAAAAATGCATATATCTACACCGCCATCTATATATACATGGAAATATCTACATTGCCATCTGTATAAACATGGACATATCTAAACCGCTATATGTATAAATGTGGAAATGTCTACACCGCTATCTCTATAAACATGGAAATATCTACACTGATGCCTGTTTAAAAATGTAAATTTCTACACCGCAATCTGTGCAAAGATGAAAATATCTAAACCGCTATCTGTGTAAACATGGAAATATCTACACTCCTACCTGTATATACGTGGAAATATCTACACTGCTCTCTCTATAAACATGGAAATATCTACACTGCCACGTGTATAAATATGGAAATAACCACACAGTAATCTGTATAAACAAGGAAATATCTACACAGCTATCTATATAAACATGGAAATATCTACACTGATGCCTGTTTAAAAATGGAAATTTCTACACCGCAATCTGTGCAAAGATGGAAACATCTAAACCGCTATCTGTGTAAACATGGAAATATCTACACTCCTACCTGTATATACATGGAAATATCTACACTGCTCTCTCTATAAACATGGAAATATCTACACTGCCACGTGTATAAATATGGAAATAACCGCACAGTAATCTGTATAAACAAGGAAATATCTACACAGCTATCTATATAAACATGGAAATATCTACACCGCTATCTCTATAAACATAGAAATATCTACACCGCTATCTGTATAAACATGGAAATATCCACCCCGCCATCTGAATAAACATGGAAGTATCTACACAGCCATCAGTATAAAAATGGAAGCATCTACTCCGCTATCTCTATACTATGGAAAAATCTACACCACAATCTCTATAAACATGGAAATATCTACACCGCCATCTCTATAAACATGAAAATATCTACACCACCATCTCCATAAACATGGAACTATCTACAACACCATCTTTGTAAACATGGAAATATTTACACCGCTATCTGTATAAACATGGAAATATCTACGCCGCCATCTGTATAAACATTGAAATATCTACAACACTGTCTCTATAAACATGGAAATATCTACACCGCCATCTGCAAAAACAGGAAAATATCTACACAGTCGTCTGTATAGACATGGAAATATCTACACCAGCACCTGTATAAACATGGAAATACCTTCATTGCCATCTATATACACATGGAAATATGTCAACAGACATCTGTATCAACATGGAAATAACTACACCGCTATCTCAATAAACATGGAAATACCTACACCGCTCTCTCTATAAACATGGAAATATCTACATCACTATTTCTATAAACATGGAAATATCTACATCACTATCTCTATAAACATGGAAATATCCACAGCGCCATCTCTATAAAGATGAAAATATCTACACCGCCATCTACATAAACATGGAACTATCTACACCATCATCTGTATAAATATGGAAATATCTACACTGCCATCGGTATAAAGATGCAAATATCTACACCGTGAGCTGTATAAACATGGAAATAACTACACCGCAATCTGTATAAACATGGAAATATCTACAACGCTATCTGTATAAACATGGAAATATGTACTACGCTATCTCTATAAACATGGAAATACCTACACCGCTATCTCTATAAACATGGAAATATCTACACCGCTATCTCTATAAACATGGAAATATATACACCGCCATCTCTATAAACATGGGAAGATATATACCGCCATCTACATAAACAAGGAAATATCTACACCGCCATCTATATAAACACGGAAATATCTACACCGCTATCTCTATAAACATGGAAATATCTACACCGCCACCTGTAGACTCATGGATGTATCTACAAAGTCATCTGTATAAATATGGAAGTATCTACAGCACCATCTGTATAAACTTGGAACTATCTACTCTTCCATCTGTATACACATGGAAATATCTGCACAGCCATCAGTAAAAACATGGAAACATATACACCGCTATCTCTATCCACATGGAAATACCTTCACCGCTATCTCTATAAACATGGAAATATCTACACCGCCATCTCCATAAACCTGGAACTATCTACACCACCATCTGTGTAAACATGGAAATATCTACACCACTATCTGTATAAACATGAGAATATCTACACTGCCATCTGTATAAACATGGAAATCTCTACACCGCTGTCTCTATAAACATGGAAACATCTACAATGCCATCTGCAAAAACCTGGAAATATCTACACAGTCATCTGTATAGACATGGAAATATCTACACCACCATCTGTATAAACATGGGAATACCTACACTGCCATCTTTATACACACGGACATATCTTCACAGCCATCTGTATCAACATGGAAATAACTACACCGCTATCTCTATAAAAATGGAAATACACCGCTATCACTGTTAACATGGAAATATCTACACCACTATCTCTATGAACTTGGAAATATGTACACCGCCATCTGTATAAACATGGAAATATCTACACTGCCATCTGTATAAAGATGTAAATATACACACCGTGAGCTGTATATACATGGAATTATCTACACTTCTATCAGTATAAACATGGAAATACCAACACCACAATCTTTATAAACATGGACATATCAACACCGCTATCTGCATTAACATGGAAATACCTACACTGCTATCCGTATAAACATGGAAATATCTAAACCGCTATCTGTATAAATGTGGAAATGTCTACACCGCTATCTCTATAAACATGGAAATATATACACCGCTATCTGTATAAACATGGAAATATCTACATGGCTATCTATATAAACATGGAAATATCTACACCGCCATCAGAATAAACTTGGAAATATCTATACTGCCATCTGTGTAAACATGGAAATATCTACACAGCCATCTCTATAAATATGGAAATAGATACACCGCTATCTGTATAAACATGGAAATAGCCACACCGCTATTTGTATATACATGGAAATATCTACACAGTCATCTGTATAAACGGGGAAATATCTACACATTCATCTGTATAAACATGGAAATATCTACACCACTTTCTGTATAAATATGGAAATATCTACACCGCTATCTCTATGAACTTGGAAATATCTACACCGCCAGATGCATATACATCTAAATATCTATACCGCCATCTTTATAAACATGGAAATAACTACACCGCCATCTGTATAAACATGGAAATATCAACACCACCATCTGTATAATCATGGAAATATCCACACTGCCATCTGTGTGAACATGGAAATATCTACACCGCTATCTGTAAAAACGTGGAAATGTGTACACAGTCATCTGTATAAACATGTAAATATATACACCTCCATCAGTATAAACATTAAAATATCTACACCGCTGTCTCTATAAACAAGGAAATACCTACACCGCTATCTTTGTAAACATGGAAATATCTCCACCGCTATCTGTATAAACATGGAAATATCTACACAGCTATCTGTTAACTATGGAAATATCTACACCGCCATCTGTAAAAATATGGAAATATATACAATGCTATCTGCATAAACATGGAAATATCTACACCGCCATCTGTATAAACATGGAAATATCTGCACCGCTCTCACTATAAACATGGAAATATCCACACCGCCATCTGTAAAAACATGGAAATATCTACACAGTCATCTCTATAAATATGGAAATATCTACACCACCATCTGTATAAACTTGGAAATATATACACTGCCATCTGAATACACATGGAAATACCAACAATGCCATCTGTATATACATGGAAATATCTACACAGCCATCTGTATCAACATGGAAATAACTGCACCGCTATCTCTATAAACATGGAAATACCTACATCGTTATCTCTATAAACATGGAAGTATCTTCACTACTATCTCTATAAACATGGAAATATGTACAGCGCCATCTATATAAATATGAAAATATCTAAACTGCCATCTCCATAAACATGGAAATATCTACACCGCCATCTCTATAAACATGGAAATATCTACAACGCCATCTGTATAAAGATGTAAATAACTACACCGTGAGCTGTATAAACATGGTAATATCTACACCCCTATCTTTATAAACATGGAAATATCTACACCGCTATCTCTAAAAACATGGAAATATATACACCGCCATCTCTATAAACATGGAAATACCTACACCGCCATATACATAAACAAGGAAATATCTACACCGTCATCTGTATAAACATAGAAATGCCTACACATCCATCTTTAGAAAGATGGAAATATCTTCACCGCGATCTGTGTAAACA
Organism: Pan troglodytes; assembly: GCF_028858775.2. Taxonomy (NCBI): domain Eukaryota; kingdom Metazoa; phylum Chordata; class Mammalia; order Primates; family Hominidae; genus Pan; species Pan troglodytes. The sequence continues at coordinate 2,846,330 of NC_072406.2, forward strand.
TGGAAATATCTACAACGCTACCTCTATAAACATGGAAATATCTACACCGCTATCTATATAAACATGGAAATATCTACACCGAGATCTGTATAAACATGGGAATATCTACACCGCTATCTGTATAAACATGGAAATAGTTTCACCGCTATCTGTATAAACATGGAATTATCTACACCGCTATCTGTATAAATATGGAAATATCTTTACCGCTATCTTTATTAACATGGAAATGCCTACACCGCTATCTGTATAAACATGGAAATGTCTACATGGCTATCTCAAAAACATGGAAATATCTACACCGCCATCTGTATAAACATGGAAATAACTAGACAGTCACCACTATATAAATCGAAATACCTACAACACCATCTGTATTAACATGGAAATATCTACTCTGCCATCCTTGTAAACATGGAAATATCTACACAGCCATCTCTATAAACATGGAAATAGCTACACCGCTATCTGTATAATCATGGAAATATCTACACAATCATGGGTACAAACATGGAAACATCTACACCACCATCTATATAAACATAGACATATCTACACTGCCATCTGTATACACATGGAAATATCTACACAGCCATCTGTATAAACATGGAAATATCTACACCACTATCTCTATAAACATGGAAATACCTACACTGCTATCTGTATAAACATGGTAATATCTACACCGCTATCTATATAAACATGGAAATATCTCCACTGCCATCTGTGTAAACATGGAAATTTCTACACTGCTATCTGTATAAACATGGAAATATCTACACCACCATCTGTATAAACACGGAAATACCTAACACGCTATCTGTATAAACAAGGAAATATCTACAATGCCATCTGTAGAAAGATGGAAATAACTACCACCCGATCTGTGTAAACATGGAAATATCTACACCGCTACCTGTATAAACATGGAAATATCTACACCGCTATCTCTAAAAACATGGAAATATATACACCACCATCTCTATAAACATGGAAATACCTACACTGCCATATACATAAACAAGGAAATATCTACACCGCCATCTGTATAAACATAGAAATGCCTACACATCCATCTTTAGAAAGATGTAAATATCTTCACCGCGATCTGTGTAAACATGGAAATGTCTGCGCCGATATCTCTATAAATATGGAAATGTCTACACCGCTATCTGTATAAACATGGAAATACCTACATGGCTATCTGTATAAACATGGAAATATCTACGCCACCATCTGTATTAACATGGAAATACCTACACAGTCATCTGTATTAACATGGAAATATCTACCCCACCATCTGCATAAACATGGAAATATCTACACTGCCATCTGTATAACCATGGAAATATCTATACAGCCATCTGTATAAATAAGGAAATAGCTACAACGGTATATGTATGAACATGGAAATAGCCACAACGCTGTCTGTTTAAACATGGAAATATCTATACCGCCATCTGTAAAAACATGGAAATATCTACACAGTCATTTGTATTAACATGGAAATATCTACACCTCCATCTGTATAAACGTGGAAATATCTACAATGCCATATGTATACACATGGAAACATCTACACTGCCGTCTGTATAAACATGGAAATATCTACACTGCTATCTCTATAAACAAGGAAACACCTAAACTGCTATCGGTATAAGCATGGAAATAACTACATCGCCATCTATATAAACATGGAAATATCTACACTGCTATCTCTATAAACATGGAAATGCCTACACCGCTATCGGTATAAGCATGGAAATACCTACACCGCTATCTGTATAAACATGGAAACCTCTACACCACTATCTGTGTAAACATGGAAATATCTCCAACGCTATCTGTATAAACATGGAAATATCTATACGACTATCTGTATAAACTTGGAAATATCTCCACCGCTATCTGTATAAACAAGGAAATATCTACTCCGCTATATGTAAAAACACAGAAATAACTACACCGCTATCTCTATAAACATGGAAATATCTACACCACTATCTGTAGAAACATGGAAATATGTGTGCCGATATCTGTATAAACATGGAAATATCTACACCGCTATCTTTATAAATATGGAAATATCTACACCACTATCTCTATAAACATGGAAATGTCTACAACGCTATCTGTATAAACATGGAAATACCTACATGGCTATCTCTATAAACATGGAAATATCTACGCCACCATCTGTATTAACATGGAAATACCTACACAGTCATCTGTATTAACATGGAAATATCTACACCACTATCTGCATAAACATGGAAATATCCACACTGCCACATGTATAAACATGGAAATATCTACACCGTGATCTGCATAAACATGGAAATATAACACCGCTATCTGTATATACATGGAAATATCTAAACTGTCATCTGTATAAACATGGACATATAACACTGCTATCTATATAAACATGGAAATATCTACACTGTCATCTGTATAAACATGGAAATATAACACCGCTATCTGTATAAACATAGAAATATTTACACCGCTATCTCTATTAACATGGAAATATCTGCACCGATATCTGTATAAACATGGAAATATCTACACCACTATCTCTATAAACATGGAAATATCTACATCGCCATCTCTATAAACATTGAAATATCTACACAGTCATCTGTATAAACATGGAAATATCTACACTTCCATCTGCATAAACATGGAAATATCTACGCTGCCATCTGCATACACATGGAAATATCCACACAGCCATCTGTATAAACATGGAAATATCTACACCGCTATCTGTATAAACATGGAAATATCTACACCGCTATCTGTATAAACTTGGAAATATCTACACCGCTATCTGTGTAAATATGGAAATATCTCCACCGCCATCTGTATATACATGGAAATATCTCCACCGCTATCTGTATAAACATGGAAATATCTCCACCGCCATCTGTATAAATATGGAAATATCTATACCGCCATCTGTAGAAACATGTAAATATCTACACGGCTGTCTTTATAAACATAGAAATAACTACAAGGCTATCTGTAAAAAAATGGAAATATCTACAATGTTATCTGTGTAAACATGGAAATATCTACACATCTATCTGGGTAAACATGGAAATATCTACACCGATATCTGTATAAACATGGAAATATCCACACCGCTATCTCTGTAAACATGGAAATATCTACACCACCATCTGTATAAACATGGAAATATCTACACCGCCATCTGTATAAACATGGAAATATGTACACCGACATCTGTATAAACATGGAAATATCTCCATCGCCATCTGTATAAACATGGAAATATCTACACCGCTATCTAAATAAATGTGGAAATATCTACACCGCTATCTCTATAAACATGGAAATATCTACACCGCTACCTGTTTTAAGATGGATATTTCTACACCGCAATCTGTGCAAAGATGGAAATATCTACACCGCTATCTGTGTAAACATGGAAATATCTACACCGCTATCTGTATAAACATGGAAATATCTACACCGCTATCTGTATAAACATGGAAATATCTACACTGCCATGTGTATAAACAAGGAAATATCTACACCGTCATCTGTATAAACATGGAAATATCTACACTACTATCTGTATAAACATGGAAATATCTACACCACCATCAATATAAACATGGAAATATCTACAATGCCATCTGTATACACATGGAAATATCTACACAGCCATCGGTGTAAACATGGAAACATCTATACCGCTATCTCTATACACATGGAAATGTCTACAGCGCTATCTGTATAATCATGGAAATATCTAAATGGCTATCTCTGTAAACATGGAAATATCTACACTGCCATCTGTATAAACTTGGAAATATCTACACAGTCATTTTTATAAACATGGAAATATCTACACCGCTATCTGTATGAAGATGGAAATGTCTACACAGCTATTTCTATGAACATGGAAATGTCTACACCGCACTCTGTATAAACATGGAAATATCTACATGGCTATCTCTATAAACATGGAAATACCTACACCGCCATCTGCATAAACTTGGAAATACCTAGAAAGACTTCTCTATAAACATTGAAATATCTACACCACCATCAGTATAAACATGGAAATATCAACACTGTCATCTGTATAAACATGTAAATATCTACACAGCCATCTCTAAATACGTGGAAACATCTACACCGCTATGTGTATAAACATGGAAATATCTACACCGCTATCTGCATAAACATGGAAATATCTACACTGCCACATGTATAAACATGGAAATATCTACACCGTGATCTGCATAAACATGGAAATATAACACCGCTATCTGTATAAACATGGAAATATCTAAACTGTCATCTGTACAAACATGGAAATATAACACCGCTATCTGTATAAACATGGAAATATCTGCACCACTATCTCCACAAACATGGAAATATCTACACCGCCATCTCTATAAACATGGAATTATCTACACTGCTATCTCTATAAACATGGAAATATCTACAGCCCCATCTATATTAGCATGAAAATATCTACACTGCCATCTCCATTAACATGGAACTATCTACACTGCCTTCTGCATAAACATGGAAATATCTACGCTGCCATCTGTATAAAGATGTAAATATCTACACTGCGAGCTGTATAAACATGGTAATATCTACACCCCTATCTGCATAAAAATGGAAATATCTACAACGCTATCTCTAAAAACATGGAAACATATTCACCGTCATCTCTATAAACATGGTAATATCTTCACGGCCATATAAATAAACATGGAAATAACTACACCGCCATCAGTATAAACATGGAAATATATACACTGCCATCTGTGTAAACATGGAAATATCTACACGACTATCTGTATAAACATGGAAATATCTACACGGCCATCTGTATAAAATTGCAGATAACTAAACGCCGAGCTGTATAAACATGGAAGTATCTGCACCGCTATCCGTTTAAACATGGAAATACCAAAACCACTATCTGTATAAACATGGACATATCTACACCGCTATCTGTATAAACATGGAAATATCTACACCACTATCTCCATAAACATGGAAATACCTACACCGCCATCTCTATAAACATGGAATTATCTACAGAGATATCTCTATAAATATAGAATATCTACACCGCCATCTCTATAAACATGGAAATATCTACACCGCCATCTGCATAAACATGGAAATATCTACACCGCCATCTGTAAAAAATAGGAATATCTACACCGTGATCTGTATAAACATGGAAATATCTACAACGCTACCTGTATAAACATGGAAATATCTACACCGGTATCTGAATAAACATGGAAATATCTACACCACGATCTGTATCAACATGGACATATCAACACCGCTATCTGCATTAACATGGAAATACCTACACTGCTATCCGTATAAACATGGAAATATCTACACCGCTATCTGTATAAATGTGGAAATGTCTACACCGCTATCTCTATAAACATGGAAATATATACACCGCTATCTCTAAAAACATGGAAATATATCTACCCCACCATCTGCATAAACATGGAAATATCTACACTGCCATCTGTATAAACATGGAAATATCTACACAGCCATCTCTATAAATATGGAAATAGCTACAACGGTATATGTATGAACATGGAAATAGCCACAACGCTGTCTGTATAAACATGGAAATATATGTACCGCCATCTGTAAAAACATGGAAATATCTACACAGTCATTTGTACTAACATGGAAATATCTACACCTCCATCTGTATAAACGTGGAAATATCTACACTGCCATATGTATACACATGGAAACATCTACACTGCCATCTGTAGAAACATGGAAATATCTACACTGCTATCTCTATAAACAAGGGAACACCTAAACCGCTATCGGTATAAGCATGGAAATAACTACATCGCCATCTATATAAACATGGAAATATCTACACTGCTATCTCTATAAACATGGAAATGCCTACACCGCTATCGGTATAAGCATGGAAATACCTACACCGCTATCTGTATAAACATGGAAACCTCTACACCACTATCTGTGTAGACATGGAAATATCTCCAACGCTATCTGTATAAACATGGAAATATCTATACCACTATCTGTATAAACATGGAAATATCTCCACCGCTATCTGTATAAACAAGGAAATATCTACTCCGCTATATGTAAAAACATAGAAATAACTACACCGCTCTCTCTATAAACATGGAAATATCTACACCGCCATCTGTATAAATGGGGAAATATCTACACATTCATCTGTATAAACATGGAAATATCTACACCGCTTTCTGTATAAATATGGAAATATCTACACTGATATCTCTATGAACTTGGAAATATCTACACCGCCAGATGCATAAACATCTAAATATCTACACCGCCATCTTTATAAACATGGAAATAACTACACCACCATCTGTATAAACATGGAAATATCAACACCACTATCTGTATATACATGGAAATATCTTCACTGCCATCTGTATAAACATCAAAATATCTACACCGCCATCTGTAAAAAGATGGAAATATCTACACCGCAATCTGTATAAATATGGAAATATCTACACCGCTATCTCTGTAAACATGGAAATATCTACACCACTATCTGTATAAACATGGAAATACCTACTTCGCTATCTGTATAAACATGGATATATCTACACCGTTATCTGTATAAACATGGAAATATCTACACCGCTATCTGTATAAATATGGAAATATATACACCGCCATTTGTGTAAACGTACAAATATATACAGAGTCATCTGTATACACATGGAAATATCTACACAGCCATCTGTATAAACATGGATGTATCTACATTACTATCTCTATAAACAAGGAAATACCTACAGCGCTATCTCTATAAACATGGAAATATCAACACCACAATCTCTACAAACATGGAAATATCTACACCGCCATCTATATAAACATGAAAATATCTACACCACCGTCTCCATAAACATGGAACTATCTACACAGCCATCTGTATATACATGGAAATATCTACACCGCTATCTGTATAAAGATGGAAATATCTGCACCGCTATCTCTATAAACATGGTAATATCTACACAGCCATCTGTATAAACATGGAAATATCTACACTGTTATCTCTACAAACATGGAAATATCTACACCGCTATCTGTATAAACATGGAAATATCTACATCACTATCTGTATAAACAGGGAAATATCTCCACCGCTATCTGTATAAACATGGAAATATCTACACCGCTATCTGTATAAACATGGAAATATCTACACCGCTATCTGTATAAACATGGAAATATCTACAATGATATCTGTGTAAACGTGGAAATACCTACACAGCTATCTGTGTAAACTTGGAAATATATACACAGGTATCTGTGTAAAAATGGAAATATCTACACGGCAATCTGTGCAAAGAGGGAAATATCTACACCGCAATCTCCGAAAACATGGAAATATCTACACCGCTATCTGTATAAACATGGAAATATCTACACCGCTATCCGTATAAACAAGGAAATATCTACACCGCCATATGTAGAAACATGGAAATATCTACACCGCCATCTGTAGAAATATGGAAATATCTACACCGCTATCTCTATAAACATGGAAATACCAACACCGCTTTCTCTATAAACATGGAAATATCTACATCGCAATCTCTATAAACATGGAATTATCTACACCGCGATCTCTATAAACATGAAAATATCTACACTGCCATCTTCAGAAACATGGAAATATCTACACCGCTATCTGTATAAACATGGAAATATCTACACCGCTATATGTATAAACCTGGAAAGACCTACACAGCTATCTGTGTAAATATGGAAATATCTACAACGCTGTCTCTCTAAACATGGAAATATCTACACCGCTATCTGTATATACATGGAAATATCTACATCGTTATCTCTATAAACATGAAAATATCTACACTGACATATTTATAAACATGGAAATAACTTCACAGTCATCTGTCTAAACATTGAAATATCTACACCACCATCTGTATAAACATGGAAATATCTACACGGACATCTGTATAAACATGGAAATGTCTGCACCGCTATCTTTATAAACATGAAATTATCTGCAACTCTATCTCTGTAAACATAGAAATATCTACACGGCTATTTGTGTAAACATGGAAATATCTGCACCGCTATCTGTATAAAGATGGAAATATCTACACCACTATCTGTAAAACGTGGAAATATCTACACCGCTCTGTGTATAAACCTGGAAATATCTACACCGATATCTGTATAAACAAGGAAATAACTACAACGCCATCTGTATAAACATGGAAATATCTTCACCGCTATCTGTATAAATATGGAAATATCCACACCGCTATCTCTATAAACATGGAGATACCTTCACCGATTTCTCTATACACATGGAAATATCTACACTGCAATCTCTATATACATGGAAATATCTACACCGCCATCTCTATAGAAATGAAAATATGTACAACGCCATCTTCAGAAACATGGATGTATCTACACCGCCATCTGTATAAACATGGAAATACCTACACCACTATCTGTATAAACATGGAAATATCTTCACTGCCATCTGTATAAACATGGAAATATCTACACCGCTATCTGTATAAACATGGAAATACCAACACCGTTATCTGTATAAACATGGAAATATCTACACCGTTATTTCTATTAACATGAAAATACTTACACCACCATCTCTATAAGCATGGAAATATTTACACCGCTATCTCTATAAACTTAGAAATAACTAGACCGCCATCTCTATAAACATGGAAATATCTGCACCGCAATCTGCATAAACCTGGAAATATCTACACCGCCATCTCTATAAACATGAAAATACCTACACCGCCATCTTCAGAAACATGGATGTATCTACACCGCCATCTGTACAAACATGGAAATATCTACACTGCCTTCTGTGTAAACTTGGAAATATCTACACTGACATCTGTAGAAGGATGGAAATGTGTACAAAGCGATCTGTATAAACATGGGAATTTCTACACCGCTACCTGTATAAACATGGAAATCTCTACACCGCTATTTGTATCAACATGGAAATAACTACACCGCAATCTGTATAAACATGGAAATATCTACAATGCTATCTCTGTAAACTTGGAAATATCTACACAGCTATCTGTGTAAACTTGGAAATATCTACACCGCTATCTGTGTAAATTTGGCAATCCCTACAACGCAATCTGTGCAAAGATGGAAATAACTACGCCGCTATCTATGTAAACATGGAAATATCTACACCGATATCTGTATAAACATGGAAATATCTACACTGCCATCTCTATAAACATGGAAATATCTAAAGCGCCATCTGTACAAACATGGAAATATCTACACCGCCATCTGTACACACATGGAAATATCTACACAGCCATCTGTATAAACATGGAAATATCTACACTGCTATCTCTATAAACATGGAAATATCTACACCGCTATGTGTATAAACATGGAAATATCTACATCGCTATCTGTATAAACAGAGAAATATCTCCACCGCAATCTGTATAAACATGGAAATATCTACACCGCTATCTGTATAAACATGGAAATATCTACAATGCTATCTCTGTAAACATGGAAATATCTACACAGCTATCTGTGTAAACTTGGAAATATCTACCCAGCTATCTGTGTAAAAGTGGAAATATCTACACAGCAATCTGTGCAAAGATGGAAATATCTACACCGCTATCTCTGTAAACATGGAAATATCTACACAGCTGTCTGTATAAACATGGAAATATCTATACCGCAGTCTCTATACACATGGAAATATCTCCACCGCTATCTGTATAAACATGAAAATATCTACACCGCTATCTGTATAAACAAGGACATATCTACACCACAATCTGTATAAACTTGGAAATATCTGCAACGCTATGTGTGTAAACATGGAAATATCTACACAGCTATCTGTGTAAACTTGGAAATGTCTACACAGCTATCTGCGTAAACATGGAAATATCTACACGGCAATCTGTGCAAAGATGGAAATAACAACACCGCTATCTCTGTAAACATGGAAATATCTACACCGCTACCTGTAGAAACATGGAAATATCTACACCGCTGTCTGTATAATCAAGGAAATATCTACACCGCCATCTGTAGAAACATGGAAATATCTACAACCGCAATCTGTAAAAACATGGAAGTACCTACACCGCTATCTGTATAAATATGGAAATATCTACACCGCTATCTCTATAAACATGGAAATACCTACAACGCTTTCTCTATAAACATGGAAATATCTACACTGCAATCTCTATATACATGGAAATATCTACACCGACATCTGTATAAAAATGAAAATAACTGCACCGCCATCTTCAGAAACATGAATGTATTTACACCGACATCTGTATAAACATGGAAATATCTACACCGCTATCTGTATAAACATGGAAATATATTCACTGCTATCTGTATAAACATGGAAATATCTACACCGCCATCTGTATAAACATGGAAATATCTACACCGCCATCTGTACACACGTGGAAATAACTACACAGCCATCTGTATACACATGGAAATATCTACACAGTCATCTTTATAAAGATGGAAATATCTACACCGTTATCTGTATAAACAGGGAAATATCTACACCGCTATCTGTATAAAGGTGGAAATATCTACACTGCAATCTGTGGAAATATGGAAATATCTACACATCTATCTCTGTAAATATGGAAATATCTACTCCGCTATCTATATAAACATGGAAATATCTACACCGCTGTCTGTATAAACATGGAAATATCTACACCAGGATCTGAATAAACATGGATATATCTACACCGCTATCTGTAAAAACATGGAAACATCTACACCGCTGTGTGTATAAACATGGAAATATCTACACCGCTATCTCTATAAATATGGAAATATCTACACCGCTATCTCTATGAACATGGAAATGTCTACACCGCTATCTGTATAAGCATGGAAATATCTACATGGCTATTTCTATAAATATGGAAATATCTACACCGCCATCTATATAAACATGGATATACCTACACAATCATCTGTATAAACATAGAAATATCTACCCCACTATCTGTATAAACATGGAAATATCTACAATGCAATCTGTATAAACATGGAAATATCTACACAGCCATCTCTATAAACATGGATATATCTACATCGCTATCTGTATAAAAATGGAAATATCCACACCGCTATCTGTGTAACATGGAAATATTTACTGCACCATCTGTAAAAAACATGGAATTATCTACACATTCATCTGTGTAAACTTGGAAATATCTATACCCCCATCTGTATAAACATGGAAATGTCTACACTGCCTCCTTTATACACATGGAAATATCTACACAGCCATCTGTATAAACATGGAAATATCTACACCGCCATCACTATAAACATGGAAATATGCAGACCCCTATCTGTATAAACACTCAAATATCTACATTGCTATCTGTATAAATATGGAAATATCTCCACCGCTATCTCTATAAACATGGAAATATCTACACCGCTATCTGTATAAACATGGAAATATCTACATCGCAATCTGCATAAACATGCAAATATCTACAGCGCTATCTGAATAAACATGGAAATATCTACACCGCTATATTTATAAACCTGGAAATATCTACACTGCAATCTCTATAAACATGGAAATATCTACAACACTATCTGTGTAAACATGGAAATACATACACAGCTGTCTCTGTAAACATGGAAATATGTACACCGCAATCTGTGTGAAGATGGAAATATCTACACCTCTGTCTCTGTAAACATGGAAATATCTACACCACTATCTGTATAAGCATGGAAATATCTACACCGCTATCTGTATAAACATGGAAATATCTACACCGCAGTCTGTATAAACATGGATATATCTACACCACTATCTATATAAACATGGAAATATCTACACTGCTATCTGTATAAACATGGAAATGTCTACTCCGCTATCTGTATATACTTGGAAATATCTACATAGCTATCACTAAAAACATGGAAATATCTTCACCGTATACAGATCTACACCGCTATCTTTATAAACATGGAAATGTCTACAATGCCATCTGTATAAACATGGAAATACCTACACTGCCATCTGTATACACATGGAAATATCTACACAACCATCGGTATAATCATGGAAATATATACACTGTTATCTCTATAAACATGGAGATACCTGCACCAGTCTCTCTATAAACATGGAAATATCTACACTGCCATCTGTATAAAGATGTAAATATGTACACCGCGAGCTGTGTAAACATGGAAATATCTACACCGCTATATATATAAACTTGGAAATACCAACACCGCTATCTATATAAACTTGGAAATGTCTAAAACGCTATCTGTATAAACATGGAAATATCTACTCCGCTATCTCTATAAACATGGAAATACCTACACCGCTATCTCTGTAAACAAGGAAATATCTACACCGATATCTCTATAAACATGGAAATGTATACACCGCCATCTCTATTACATGGAAAAATCTACACCGCCATTTACATGAAAAAGGAAGTATCTACACGGCCATCTCTATAAACGTGGAAATATCTACACCGTTATCTGTATAAACATGGAAATATGTACAACACTGTCTGTGTAAACATGGAAATATCTACTCAGCTGTCTGTGTAAACATGCAAATATGAACACCGTTATCTGTCTGAAGGTGGAAATACCTTCACGGCAATCTGTGCAAATATGGAAATATCTACAACTCTATCTCTGTAAACATGGAAATAGCTACACCGCTATCTTTATAAACATGGAAACATCTACACCGCTATCTGTATAAACATGGAAATATCTACACCGTTATCTGTATAAATATGGAAATATCTACACCGCTATCTCTATAAACATGGAAATATCTACACCGCTATCTGTTTAAAAACGGAAATATCTACATGGCTATTTCTATAAATATGGAAATATCTACACTGCCATCTGTATAAACATGGAAATATCTACACCGTTCTCTTTATAAACATGGAAATATCTACACCGCAATCTCTATAAACATGGAAAAAACTACAACACTATCTGTGTAAACATGGAAATATCTACTCAGCTGTCTGTGTAAACATGCAAATATGAACACCGTTATCTGTCTGAAGGTGGAAATACCTTCACGGCAATCTGTGCAAATATGGATATATCTACAACTCTATCTCTGTAAACATGGAAATAGCTACACGGCTATCTTTATAAACATGGAAACATCTACACCGCTATCTGTATAAACATGGAAATATCTACACCGTTATCTGTATAAATATGGAAATATCTACACCGCTATCTCTATAAACATGAAATATCTACACCGCTATCTGTTTAAAAACGGAAATATCTACATGGCTATTTCTATAAATATGGAAATATCTACACTGCCATCTGTATAAACATGGAAATATCTGCACCGCTATCTTTATAAACATGGAAATATCTACACTGCAATCTCTATAAACATGGAAATAACTACAACACTATCTGTGTAAACATGGAAATATCTACACAGCTGTCCGTGTAAACATGGAAATATGTACACCGCAATCTGTGTGAGGATGTAAATATCTACACCGCAATCTGTGCAAATATGGAAATATCTACACATCTATCTCTGTAAACATGGAAATATGTACACCACTATCTGTATAAACATGGAAATATCTACACTGCTATCTGTATAAACATGGAAATATCCACACCAAAATCTGTATAAACATGGAAATATCCACACCAAAATCTGTATAAACATGGAAATATCTACAGCACAATCTGTATAAACATGGAAATATCTACACCACTACCTGTATAAATATGGAAATATCTACACCGCTATCTCTATAAACATGGAAATGTCTACACCGCTTTCTGTATAAACATGAAAATATCTACACTGCCATGTGTATAAACATGGAAATAACTACACCACTATCTCTATAAACATGGAAATATCTACACTGCCATCTGTATATACATGGAAATAGCTACACAGTCATCTGTATAAACATGGAAACCTCTACACCACTATCTGTATAAACGTGGAAATATGTAAACTGCCATCTGTATAAACATGGAAATATCTACAAAGCCATCTCTATAAACATGGAAATATCTACACAGCCATCTCTATAAACATGGAAATATCTACAATGCTACCTCTATAAACATGGAAATAGCCACACCGCTATCTGCATAAACATGGAAATATCTACACTGCCATCTGTATACACATGGAAATACCTACACAGTCATCTGTATAAACATGGAAATATCTACACCGTTATCTGTATAAACATGGAAATATCTACACCGCTATCTGTATAAAGTTGGAAATATCTACACAACAATCTGTGGAAATATGGAAATATATACACATCTATCTCTGTAAATATGGAAATATCTACTCCGCTATCTATATAAACATGGAAATATCTACACCGCTGTCTGTATAAACATGGAAATATCTACACCACGATCTGTATAAACATGGATATATCTACACCGCTATCTGTATAAACATGGAAATATCTACACCGCTATCTGTATAAACATGGAAATATCTACACCGCTATCTGTATAAATATGGAAATAACTACACCGCTATCTCTATAAACATGGAAATGTCTACACCGCTATCTGTATAAGCATTGAAATATCTACATGGCTATTTCTATAAATATGGAAATATCTACACCGCCACCTGTATAAACATGGAAATACCTTCACAGTCATCTGTATAAACATAGAAATATCCACACCACTATCTGTATAAACACGGAAATATCTACACTGCCATCTGTATAAACATGGAAATATCTACACAGCCATCTCTATAAACATGGAAATATCTACATCACTAACTGAATAAACATGGAAATAGCTAAACCGCTATCTGTATAAACATGGAAATATCTACACCGCCATCTGTAAAAATATGGAAATATCTACACAGTCATCTGTAGAAACATGGAAATATCTACACCGCCATCTGTATACACATGGAAATATCTCCACCGCTATCTGTATAACATGGAAATATCTACACAGCTCTCTGTATAAACATGGAAATATTTACACTGCCATCTGTATAAACATGGAAATAGCCACACCGCTATGTGTATAAATATGAAAATATCTACAACGCCATCTGAATAAACATGGAAATATCTTCAAGGCTATCTGTATAAATATGGAAATATCTACACCGCTACCTCTATAAACATGGAAATATCTACACAGCTATCTGTATAAACATGGATATATCTACACCGCTATCTCTGTAAACATGGAAATATCTACACCGCCATCTGTGTAAACATGGAAATATGTACAAAGTCACCTGTACAAACATGGAAATAACTACACCGCTATCTGTATAAACATGGAAATACCTACACCGCTACCCGTATAAACATGGAAATATCTACACCGCTATCTGTATAAATATGGAAATATCCACACTGCTCTCCCCATAAACACGGAAATGTCTACACCGCTATCTGTATAAACATGGAAATATCTACATGGCTATTTCTATAAATATGGAAATATCTACACCGCCATCTGTATAAACATGGAAATACCTTCACAGTCACCTGTATAAACATAGAAACATCCACACCACTATCTGTATAAACATGGAAATATCTACATGGCTATCTCTATAAACATGAAAATATCAACACCGCTATCTGCATAAACACGGAAATATCTACACCGCTATCTGCATAGACATGGAAATATCTACATCGTTATCTGTACAAACATGGAAATATCTCCATCGCTATCTCTATGAACATGGAAATATCTCCACCGCTATCTCTATAAACTTGGAAGTATCTTCACCGCTATCTTTATAACCATGGAAATATATACTCCACTATCTGTATAAACATGGATATATCTACACTGCCATCTGTATAAACATGGTAATATCCACACCGCTATCTGTATAAACATGGAAATATCTACAACTCTATCTGTGTAAACATGGAAATATCTACACCGCTGTCTCTGTAAACATGGAAATATCTACACCGCTACCTGCATAAACTTGGAAATATCTACACCACCATCTCTAGAAACATGGAAATATCTCCACCGCTTTCTGTATAAACATGGAAATATCTCCACCACTCTCTGTATAAACATGGAGATATCTACAATGCTATCTGTATAAACATGGAAATATCTACACCGCTATCTTTATAAACATGTAAATATCTACACCACAATCTGTATAAACATGGAAATATCTACAACTCTATCTGTGTAAACATGGAAATATGTACACAGCTGTCTGTTTAAACATGGAAATATGTACACGGCAATCTGTGTGAAGATGGAAATATCTACACCGCAATCTTTGCAAATATGGAAATATCTACACCTCTATCTCTGTAAACAAGGAAATATCTACACCACTCTCTGTATAAACATGGAAATATCTACACAGCTATCTGTATAAACATGGAAATATCTACACCACATTCTGTATAAACATGGATATATCTACACAGCTATCTGTATAAACATGGAAATATCTACACCACTATCTCTATACACATCAAAATGTCTACACCGCTATGTGTATAAACATGGAAATATCTACATGGCCATCTCCATAAACATGGAACTATCTACACCGACATCTGTATAGACATGGAAATACCTACACCACTATCTGAATAAACATAGAAATATCTACACCACTGTCATTATAAACATGGAAATACCTACACCACCATCTCTATACACATGGAAATATTTACACCGCTATCTCTATAAACATAGAAATATCAACACAGCCATCTCTGTAAACATGGAAATATCTACACCGCCTTCTGAATGAACATGGAAATATCTACACCGCCTTCTGTATAAACATGGAAATATCTAAACTGCCATCTGAGGAAAATGGAAATATCAACACCACGATCTGTATAAACATGGAAATATGAACACCGCTACCTGTATAAACATGGAAATATCTACATGGCTCTCTGTATAAACATAGAAACATCTACAACACGATCTCTATGAACAAGGAAATATCTCCACCGCTATCTGTATAAACATGGAAATATCTACACCGCCATCTCTATAAACATGGAAATACCTACACAGTCATCTCTGTAAAAATGGAAATATCTACACCGTTATTTGTGTAAACATGGAAATATCTACACCGCTATCTGTAAAAAGGTGGAAATACCTACACCGCAATCTGTGGAAATATGGAAATATCTACACATCTATCTCTGTAAATATGGTAATATCTACTCCGCTATCTACATAAAAATGGAAATATCTACACCGCTGTCTGTATAAACATGGAAATATCTACACCACGATCTGTATAAACATGGATATATCCACACTGCTATCTGTATAAACATGGAAACATCTACACCGCTATCTGTATAAACATGGAAATATCTACACCGCTATCTGTATAAATATGGAAATATCTACACCGCTATCTCTATAAACATGGAAATGTCTACACCGCTATCTGTATAAACATGGAAATATCTACATGGCTATTTCTATAAATATGGAAATATCTACACCGCCATCTGTATAAACATGGAAATACCTACACAGTCATCTGTTTAAACATAGAAATATCCACAAAAACTATTTGTATAAACACGGAAATATCTACACTGCCATCTGTATAAACATGGAAATATCTACCCAGCCACCTGTATAAACATGGAAATATCTACATCGCTATGTGAATAAGCATGGAAATAGCTAAACCGCTATCTGTATAAACCTGGAAATATCTACAAGGCCATCTGTGAAAATATGGAAATATCTACACAGTCATCTGTAGAAACATGGAAATATCTACACCGCCATCTGTATACACATTGGAATATCTCTACCGCTATCTGTATTAACATGGAAAATCTACACCGCTATCTGTTAAACATGGAAATATCTACACCGCTATTTGTATAGACATGGAAATATCTACACCGCAATCTGTATAAACATGGAAACATCTACATCGCTATCTGTATAAACATGGAAATATCTTCACCGCTATCTGTATAAACATGGAAATATCTACACTGCCATCTGTATAAACATGGAAATAGCCACACCGCTATCTGTATAAATATGGAAATATCTACACCGCCATCTGAATAAACATGGAAATATCTACACTGCTATCTGTATAAATATGGAAATATCTACACCGCTACCTCTATAAACATTGAAATATCTACACCGCAATCTGTACAAATATGGAAATATCTACACCTCTATCTCTGTAAACATGGAAATATCTACACCACTATCTGTATAAACATGGAAATATCTACACCGCTATCTTTATAAACATGGAAATATCCACACCACAATCTGTATAAACATGGAAATATCTACACCGCAATCTGTATAAACATGGAAATATCTACACCTCTATCTGTATAAACATGGAAATATCTACACTGCCATCTGTATAAACATGGAAATAGCCACACCGCTATCTGTATAAATATGGAAATATCTACACGGCCATCTGAATAAACATGGAAATATCTACACTGCTATCTGTATAAATATGGAAATATCTACACCGCTACCTCTATAAACATGGAAATATCTACACCGCAATCTGTGCAAATATGGAAATATCTACACCTCTATCTCTGTAAACATGGAAATATCTACACCACTATCTGTATAAACATGCAAATATCTACACCGCTATCTTTATAAACATGGAAATATCCACACCACAAACTTTATAAACATGGAAATATCTACACCGCAATCTGTATAAACATGGAAATATCTACACCTCTATCTGTATAAACATGGAAATATCTACATGGCTATCTCTAAAAACATGGAAATATCTACACCGCATTCTGCATAAACATGGAAATACCTACACTGCCTTCTGTATAAACATAGAAATAACTACACTGCTATCTCTAAAAACATGGAAATATCTACACTGCCATCTGTATATACATGGAAATACCTACACAGTCATCTGTATAAACATGGAAATATCTACACCACTATCTGTATAAACGTGGAAATATCTACACTGCCATCAGTATAAACATGGAAATATCTACAGAGCCATCTCTATCAACTTGGAAATATCTTCAACGCTATCTCTATAAACATAGAAATAACCACACCGCTATCTGCATAAACATAGAAATATCTACAATGCCATCTGTATACACATGGAAATAACTACACAGTCATTGGTAAATAGATGGAAATATCTATACTGCTATCTGTATAAACACGGAAATATCTACAATGGTATCTGTATAAAGGTGGAAATATCTAAACAGCAATCTGTGCAAATATGGAAATATCTACACATCTATCTCTGTAAATATGGAAATATCAACTCCGCTATCTATATAAACATGGAAATATCTACACCGCTGTCTGCATAAACATGGAAATATCTACACCACGATCTGTATAAACATTGATATATCTACACCGCTATCTGTATAAACATGGAAACATCTACAATGCTATCTGTATAAACAAGGAAATATCTACACCGTTCTCTGTATAGACATGGAAACATCTACACGGCTATCTCTAAAAACATGGAAATGTCTACACCGCTATCTGTATAAATATGGAAATATCTACATGGCTATTTCTATAAATATGGAAATATCTAAACCGCCTTCTGTATAAATATGGAAATATGTACACAGTCATCTGTATAAACATAGAAATATCCACACCACCATCTTTATAAACACGGAAATATCTACACTGCCATCTGTATAAACATGCAAATATCTACACAGCCATCTCTATAAACATGGAAATATCTACATCGCTATCTGTATAAACATGGAAATAGCTAAACCGCTATCTGTATAAACATGGAAATATCTACACCGCCTTCGGTAAAAATATGGAAATACCTACACAGTCATCTGTAGAAACATGGAAATATCTACACCGCCATCTATATAAACATGGAAATATCTCCACCGCTATCTGTATAAACATGGAAATATCTACACCGCTATCTGTATAAACATGGAAATATCTACACCGTTATTTGTATAGACATGGAAATATCTACACCGCAATCTGTACAAACATGGAAATATCTACACCGCAATCTCTATAAGCATGGAAATACCTACAACACTATCTGTGTAAACATGGAAATATCTACAAAGCTGTCAGTGTAAACATGGAAATATGTACACCGCTATCTGTATAAACATGCAAATATCAACAGCGCTATCTGTATAAACACGGAAATATCTCCACCGCTATCTCTATATACATGGAAATATCTACACCGCTATCTTTTTAAACATGGAAATATCTACACTGCAATCACTATAAACATGGAAATATCTTCAACACTATCTGTGTAAACTTGGAAATATCTACACAGCTGTCTGTGTAAACATGGAAATATGTACACCGCAATCTGTGTAAGGATGTAAATATCTACACCGCAATCTGTGCAAATATGGAAATATCTACACGTCTATCTCTGTAAACATGGAAATATCTACACCACTATCTGTATAAACATGGAAATATCTACACCGCTATCTGTATAAACATGGAAATATCCACACCACAATCTGTATAAATATGGAAATATCTACACCGCAATCCTTATAAACATGGAAATATCTACACCACGATCTGTATAAACATGGAAATATCTGCGCCGCTATCTGTATAAATATGGAAATATCTTCAACGTTATCTCTATAAACATGGAAATGACTTCACTGCTATCTGTATAAACACGGAAATATCTACATGGCTATCTCTAAAAACATGGAAATATCTACACCGCCTTCTGCATAAACATGGAAATACCTACACTGCCATCTGTATAAACATAGAAATATCTGCACTGCTATCTCTATAAACATGGAAATATCTACAATGCCATCTGTATATACATGGAAATACCTACACAGTCATCTGTATAAACATGGAAATATCTATACCACCAACTGTATAAACGTGGAAATAGCTTCACTGCCATCTGTAGAAACAAGGAAATATCTACACAGCCATCTCTATCAACTTGGAAATATCTTCAACGCTATCTCTATAAACATAGAAATAGCCACACCGCTATCTGCATAAACATGGAAATAACTACAATGCCATCTGTATACACATGGAAATATCTACACAGTCATCTGTATAAAGATGGAAATATCTATACTGTTATCTGTATAAACATGGAAATATCTACAATGGTTTCTGTATAAAGGTGGAAATATCTACACAGCAATTTGTGCAAATATGAAAATATCTACACATCTATCTCTGTAAATATGGAAATATCAACTCCGATATCTATATAAACATGGAAATATCTACACCGCTGTCTGCATAAACAGGGAAATACCTACACCACGATCTGTATAAACATTGATATACCTACACCGCTATCTGTATAAACATGGAAACATCTACAACGCTATCTGTATAAACATGGAAATATCTACAAAATAATCTGTATAAACATGGAAATATCTACAACGCCATCTGTAAAAATATGGAAATATCTACACAGCCATCTGTAGAAACATGGAAATATCTACACCCCCATCTGTATACACATAGAAATATCTCCACCGCTATCTGTATAAACATGGAAATTTATACACCGCTATCTGTATAAACATGGAAATTTCTACACCGCAATTTGTATAGACACGGAAATATCTACACCGCAATCTGTATAAACATGGAAATATCTACACTGCTATCTGTATAAACATGGAAATATCTACACTGCCATCTGTATAAACATGGAAATATCTACAAAGCTATCTCTATAAACATGGAAATATCTACAATGCTATCTATATAAACAAGGAAATATCCACACCACAATCTGTATAAACATGGAAATATCGACACCGCTATCTGTATAAACATGGAAATATATCCTCCACTCTCTGTATAAACATGGAAATATCTACACCGCTATCTGTATAAACATGTAAATATCTACACCACTATCTGTATAAACATGGAAATATCTCCTCCGTTATCTGTATATACATGGAAATATCTCCTCCGTTATCTGTATAAATATGGAAATATCTACACCGCTATCTCTATAAACATGGAAATGTCTACACCGCTCTCTGTATAAACATGGAAATATCTACACCGCCATCTGAATAAACATACAATATCTACACTGCTATCTCTACAAATATGGAAGTATCTACACCGCTATCTCTGTAAACACGGAAATATCTACACCACTACCAGTATAAACATGGAAATATCTACACCACTATCTCTATAAACATGGAAATATCTACCCTGCAATCACTATAAACATTTAAATATCTTCAACACTATCTGTGTAAACTTGGAAATGTCTACACAGCTGTCTGTGTAAACATGGAAATATGTACACCGCAATCTGTGTGAAGATGTAAATATCTACACCGCAATCTGTGCAAATATGGAAATATCTACACCTCTATCTCTGTAAACATGGAAATATCTACACCACTATCTGTATAAACATGGAAATAGCTAAACCGCTATCTGTATAAACATGGAAATATCTACACTGCCCTCTGTAAAAATATGGAAATATCTACACAGTCATCTGTAGAAACATGGAAATATCTACACCGCCATCTCTATACACATGGAAATATCTCCACCGCTATCTGTATAAACATGGAATTATCTAAACTGCTATCTCTATAAACATGGAAATATCTACACTGCTATTTGTATAGACATGGAAATATCTACACCGCTATCTGTATAAACATGGAAATATCTACTCTGCCATCTGTATAAACATGGAAATAGCCACACCGCTATCTGTATAAATCTGGAAATATCTACACGGCTATTTCTATAAATATGGAAATATCTACACTGCCATCTGTATAAACCTGGAAATATCCAAGAAGCCATCTCTATAAACACGGAAATATCTACATCGATATCTGTATAAACACGGAAATATCTCCACCGCTATCTGTATAAACCTGGAAATATCTACACCGCAATCTCTGTAAACATGGAAATATCTACACCGCTATCTGCATAAACTTGGAAATAACTACACCGCCATCTCTATGAACATGGAAATATCTCCACCGCCATCTGTATAAACATGGAAATATCTACACGGCTATCTGTATAAATATGGAAATATCTACACCGCTACCTCTACAAACATGGATATATCTACAAAGCTATCTGTATAAACATGGATATATCTACACTGCTATCTCTATAAACATGGAAATATCTACACCGCCATCTGTGTAAACATGGAAATATGTACACAGTCATCTGTATAAACATGGAAATAACTACACCGCTATCTGTATAAACATGGAAATACCTACACCGCTATCCGTATAAACATGGAAATATCTACATCGCTATCTGTATAAATATGGAAATATCGACACCGCTATCCCTATAAACATGGAAATGTCTACACCGCTATCTGTTTAAAAATGGAAATATCTACATGGCTATTTCTATAAATATGGAAATATCTACACTGCCATCTGTATAAACATGGAAATATCTACACAGACATCAGTATAAACATGGAAATATCTACATCGCTATCTGTATAAACATGGAAATATCTCCACCGCTATCTGTATAAACATGGAAATATCTACACCGCAATCTATAAACATGGAAATATTTACACCGCTATTTGCATAAACTGGGAAATATCTACACCGCCATCTCTATAAACATGGAAATATCTCCACCGCCGTCTGTATAAACATGGAAATATCTCCACCAATCTCTGTATAAACGTGGAAACATCTACATCGCTATCTGTATAAACATGGAAATACCTACACCGCTATCTGTATATACATGGACATATCTACACCGCTATCTGTATAAACATGGAAATATCTACAGCGCTATCTGTATAAACAAGGAAATATCTCCACCGCTATCTCTATATACATGGAAATATCTACACCGCTATCTTTATAAACATGGAAATATCTACACCGCAATAACTATAAACATGGAAATATCTTCAACATTATCTGTGTAAACTTGGAAATATCTACACAGCTGTCTGTGTAACCATGGAAATATGTACACCGCAATCTGTGTGAGGATGGAAATATCTACACCGCAATCTGTGCAAATTTGGAAATATCTACACCTCTATCTCTGTAAACATGGAAGTATCTACACCGCCATCTGTATAAACATGGAAACATGTACACAGTCATCTGTATAAACATGGAAATAACTACACCGCTGTCTGTATAAACATGGAAATATATACACCGCTATCCGTATAAACATGGAAATATCTATACCGCTATCTGTATAAATATGGAAATATCCACACCGCTATCCCTATAAACATGGAAATGTCTACACCGCTATCTGAATAAACATGGAAATATCTACATGGCTATCTCTATAAACATGGAAATATCAACACCGCTATCTGCATAAACACAGAAATATCTACACCGCTATCTGCATAGACATGGAAATATCTACATTGTTATCTGAAGAAACATGGAAATTTCTACACCGCTATCTGTATAAACATGGAAATATCTACATCGTCTTCTCTATAAACATGAAAATATCTACACTGACATATGTATAAACATGGAAATAACTACACAGTCATCTGTATAAAGACGGAAATATATACACCACCATCTGTATAAACATGGAAATATCTACACGGAAAGCTGTATAAACATGGAAATATCT
Source organism: Pan troglodytes (assembly GCF_028858775.2). Lineage (NCBI taxonomy): Eukaryota > Metazoa > Chordata > Mammalia > Primates > Hominidae > Pan > Pan troglodytes. The sequence continues at coordinate 2,871,176 of NC_072406.2, forward strand.
AGACAGTCATCTCTATTAACATGGAAATATCTATACCGCTAACTGTATAAACATGGAAATACCCACACCGCTATCTGTATAAACATGGAAATAGCCACACCGCTATCTGTATAAACATGGAAATGTCTGCACCGCTATCTTTATAAACATGGAACTATCTGCAACTCTATCTGTGTAAACATACAAATATCTACACGGCTATTTGTGTAAACATGGAAATATCTGCACCGCTAACTGTATAAAGATGGAAATATCTACACCACTATCTGTAAAATGTGGAAATATCTACACCGCTCTCTGTATAAACCTGTAAATATCTACACCGATATCTGTATAAACAAGGAAATACCTACACCGCCATCTGTATAAACATGGAAATACCTACACCGCTATCTGAATAAATATGGAAATATCCACACCGCTATCTCTATAAACATGGAAATACCTACACCGATTTCTCTATAAACATGGAAATATCTACACTGTAATCTCTGTATACATGGAAATATCTACACCGCCATCTCTATGAACATGAAAATATCAACACCACCATCTTCAGAAACATGGATGTATCTTCACCGCCATCTGTATAAACATGGAAATATCTACACCACTATCTGTATAAACTTGGAAATATCTTCACTGCCATCTGTATAAACATGGAAATATCTACACCGCCATCTGTATAAAGATGGAAATATCTACACCGGAATCTGAATAAATATGGAAATACCTACACCGCTACCTCTATAGACATGTAAATATCTACACCGCTATCTGTATAAACATGGAAATATCTACACAGCCATCTGTATAAAGATGGAAATATCTACACCACGAGCTGTATAAACATGGAAATATCTACACCGCTATCTGTATAAACATGGAAATACCAACACCGTTATCTGTATAAACATGGAAATATCTACACCGTTATCTCTATAAACATGAAAATACTTACACCACCATCTCTATAAGCAGGGAAATATTTACACCGTTATCTCTATAAACATAGAAATAACTACACCGCCATCCCTATAAACATGGAAATATCTACACCGCCATCTGCATAAACATGGAAATATCTACAGAGACTTCTGTATAAACATGGAAATATCAATACTGCCATCTGTATAAATTTGGAAATATCTATACTGACATCTGTAGAAAGATGGAAATGTCAACAAAGCGATCTGTATAAACATGGGAATTTCTACACCGCTACCTGTATAAACATGGAAATATCTACACCGTTATCTGTATCAACATGGAAATAACTACATCACAATCTGTATAAACATAGAAATATCTACAATGCTATCTCTGTAAACATGGAAATATCTACACTGCAATCTGTTTAAATATGGAAATACCTACACTGCTACCTCTATAGACATGTAAATATCTACACCGGTATCTGTATAAACATGGAAATATCTACACTGCCATCTGTATAAAGATGGAAATATCTACACCGTGAACTGTATAAACATGGAAATATCTACAATGCTATCTCTGTAAACATGGAAATATCTACACAGCTATCTGTGTAAACTTGGAAATATCTACAACGCTATCTGTGTAAATTTGGCAATACTTACACCGCAATCTGTGCAAAGATGGAAATATCTACACCGCTATCTCTGTAAACATGGAAATATCTACACCGCTATCTGTATAAACATGGAAATATCTACACTGCCATATGTATAAACATGGAAATATCTACACCGCTATCTGAATAAACATAGAAATATATACAATGCTATCTGTGTAAACATGGAAATATCTACACAGCTATCTGTGTAAACTTGAAAATATCTACCCAGCTATCTGTGTAAAAATGGAAATAACTTCACAGCAATCTGTGCAAAGATGGAAATATCTACACCGTTATATGTGTAAACATGGAAATATCTACACCGCTATCTGTATAAACATGGAAGTATCTATACCGCAGTCTCTATATCATGGAAATATCTCCACCACTATCTGTATAAACTTGAAAATATCTACACCGCTATCTGTATAATCATGGACATATCTACACCGCATTGTGTATATACATGGAAATATCTACCACGCTATGTGTGTAAACATGGAAATATCTACACAGTTATCTGTGTAAACTTGGAAATATCTACACAGTCATCTGTATGAACATGTAAATAACTACACTGCTATCTCTATAAACATGGAAATATCAACACCGCCATCTGTATTAACATGGAAATATCTACAATGCCATCTGTAGAAAGATGGAAATATCTACACCGCAGTCTGTGTAAACATGGAAATAGCTACACCGTTATTTGTAAAAACATGGAAATATCTACACCGCTATCTGTATAAACATGGAAATATCTACACCGCGATCTGTATAAACATGGAAATATCTACAGCGCCATCTCTATAAACATTGAAATATCTACACTTCCATCTGTAAAAACATGGAAATATCTACAGAGTCATATGAATAAACATGGAAATATCTACACCACCATCTGTATAAACATGGAAATACTTACAATACCATCTGTATACACATGGAAATATCTACACAGTCATCTGTATAAATATGGAAATATCTACACCGAGATCTGTATAAACATGGAAATATCTACACTGACATCTGTAGAAAGATGGAAATATCTACACCGAGATCTGTATAAACATGGAAATACCTACACCGCTATCTGTATAAACATGGAAATAACTACACCGCCATCTGCATGTCCATGGAAATATCTATGCCGCCATCTGTATAAACATGGAAATATCTACACGGCCATCTGTGTATAGATGGAAATATCAACACCGCCATCTGTACAAACATGGAAATATCAACACCGCTATCTCTATAAACATGGAAATATCTGCACTTCCATATGTAAAAACATGGAAATACCTATACAGTCATCTGTATAAACATGGAAATATCTACAATGCCATCTGTATACACATGGAAATATCTACACAGCCATCTGAATAAACATGTAAATATCTACACTGCTATCTCTATAAACATGGAAATATCTACACCGCCATCTCTATAAACATGAAAATATCTACACTGCCATCTCCATAAATATGGAACTAACTACTCCGCCATCTGTATAAAACTGGAAACATCTACTCCGCCATCTGTGTGAATAAGGAAATATCTACAATGCCATCGGTATAAAGATTTAAATATCTGCACCGCGAGCTGTATAAACATGGAAATATCTACATCGCTATCTGTATAAACGTGGAAATACCAACACCGTTATCGGTATAAACATGGAAATATCTACAACGCCATCTATATAAACATGGAAATATCTGCACCGCTATCTGTATAAACATGTAAATAACTACACCGCTGTCTCTATAAACATGGAAATATGTACACCGCTATGTGTATAATCATGGAAATATCTCCACTGCGGTCTGTATAAACATGGAAATATCTACACCGGTATCTGTATAAACATGGAAATGTCTACAGCACGATCTGTATAAGCATGGAAATATATACACCGCTATCTGTATAAACATGGAAATATCTGTCCCGCTATCTCTATAAACATGGAAATTTCTACAAAAACATCTGTATAAACATGGAAATGCCTACACAGTCATGTGTAGGAACATGGAAATATCTACACTGCCACCTGAATAAACACAGAAACATCTACACAGCCCTCTGTATAAATATGGAAATATCTGCATAGGCATCTGTATAAACATGGAAATATTTGCACCGCCATCTGTATAAACATGGAAATACCTACACCGCTGTCTCTATAAACATGGAAATATGTACACCGCTATGTGTATAAACATGGAAATATCTCCACTGCTGTCTGTATAAACATGGAAATATCTCCACCGTTATCTGTATAAACATGGAAATATCTACAGTGCCATCTCTATAAACATTGAAATATCTCCAGTGCCATCTGTAAAAACATGGAAATATCTACACAGTCATCTGAATAAACATGGAAATATCTACAATACCATCTGAATACACATGGAAATATCTACACAGACATCTGTATAAATATGGAAATATCTACACCGCCATCTGTATAAACATGGAAATAACTACACCGCTATTTGTATAAACATGAAAATATCTCCACTGCTATCTCTATAAACATCGAAATATCTACACCGCCATCTGTATAAACATGGAAATACTTACAAAATTATCTGTATAAACATGGAAATATCTACACCGCCATCTGTATAAACCTGGTAATAACTACACAGCCATGTGTACATACATTGAAATATCTACACAGCTATCTCTATAAACATGGAAGTATCTACACCGCGATCTGTATAAACATGGAAATATCTTCATAGTGATCTGTATAAACATGGAAATATGTACAGCACTCTCTGAATAAAGATGGAAATATCTACACCGCTATCTTTAAAAACATGGAAATATCTACACCACTATCTGTGTAAATATGGAAATATTTACACCGCTATCTCAATAAACATGGAAATATCTACACCGCTATGTCTGTAAACATGGAAATATCTACACCGCCATCTGTATTAACATAGAAATATATACACAGTCATCTGTATAAACCTGGAAATATCTACACTGTCAAATATAAACATGGAAATATCTACAGGGAACTCTGTTTAAACATGGAAATATCGGCACAGCCATCTGTATAAACATGGAAATATCTACACCGCTATCTGTATAAACACGGAAATATCTACACCTCTATGTGTATTAACGTGGAAATATCTCCATTTCTATGTGTATAAACATGGACATACCTCCACCGCAATCTGTATAAACATGAAAATATCTACACCACTATCTCTATAAACATGGAAATAAATACACTGCCATCTGTACCAACATGGAAATATCTACCCAGTCATCTGTAGAAATATGGAAATATCTACACTGCTATCTCTATAAACATGGAAATAACTACACCGCTATCTCTATAAACATGGAAATATCTACACCGCTATCTCCATCAACATGGAAATATATACACCGCCATCTCTTTAAACATGGAGATAGCTACAAAGCCATCTACATAAACCAGAAAATATCTACATTGCCATCTATTTAAACATGGAAATATCTACACCGCCATCTCTATAAACAAGGAAATATCTACACTGCCATTTGTAGATAGAAGGAAATATCTACACCGCCATCTGTATAAACGTGGAAATATCTACACCGCTATCTTTATAAACATGGAAATATCTACACCGCAATCTGCATAAACATGGAAATATCTACACCGCTATCTGTATAAACATGGAAATATCTACACCGCAATCTGCATAAACATGGAAATATCTACACCGATATCTGTATAAATATGAAATATCAAAACCGCTATCTCTATAAATTGGAAATATCTACACCACCATCTATATAAACATGGAAATATCTACACCGCCATCTGTATAAACACGGAAATATCTACAATGCCATCTGTAGAAAGATGGAAATATCTACAGCGCAATCTGTGTAAACGTGGAAATATCTACACCAATATCTGTAAAAACATGGAAATACCTATACCGCTATCTTTATAAACATGGAAATATCTACACAGCATTCTCTATAAACATGGAAATATCAACACCGCCATCTGTATAAACATGGAAATACCTACAAAGTCATCTGTATAAACATGGAAATATCTACACAGCCATCTATATAAACATGGAAATATCTACACAGCCATCTGTATATACATGGAAATATCTACACCGCTATCTGTATAAACATGGAAATAACTACACCGCTATTTGTATAAACAAGGAAATACCTACACCGTGATCTGTATAAACATGGAAATATCTACACTGCTATTTGTATAAACAAGGAAATATCTACACCGCTATCTGTATAAACATGAAAATAACTACACCGCTATTTGCATAAACAAGGAAATATCTACACCGTGATCTGAATAAACATGGAAATATCTACAACGCCATCTCTATAAACATGGAAATATCTACACCCCTATCTGTATAAACATGGAAATATACACACCGCTATCTCTATAAACATGGAAATAACTACACCACGATCAGTATAAACGTGGAAATATCTACACCGCTATCTCTATAAACATGGAAATATCTCCAATGCTATCTCTATAAACATCGAAATATCTACACCACCATCTGTATAAACATGGAAATACTTACAAAGATATCTGTATAAACATGGAAATATCTACACCGCCATCTGTATAAACATGGAAATATCTACACTGCTATCTGTATAAACATGGTAATATCTACACCACCATCTATATAAACATGGAAATATCTACACCGCCATCTGTACAAACATGGAAACAACTACACCGCTATTTTTATGAACAAGTAAATATCTACACCGCCATCTGTTTAAACATGGAAATATATACACAGACATCTGTTTATACATGGAAATATCTACACCGCTGTCTGCATAAACCTGGAAATATTTACACCGCTATCTGTATAAACACGGTAATATCTACACCACCATCTATATAAACATGGAAATATCTACACTGCTATTTGTATAAACAAGGAAATATCTACACCGCTATCTGTATAAACATGGAAATACCTACACCGCTATTTGCATAAACAAGGAAATATCTACACCGTGATCTGCATAAACATGGAAATAACTACACCGCTATTTGCATAAACAAGGAAATATCTACACCGTGATCTGCATAAACATGGAAATATCTACAACGCCATCCCTATAAACATGGAAATATCTACACCCCTATCTGTATAAACATGGAAATATCCACACTGCTATCTCTATAAACATGGAAATAACTACACCGCGATCAGTATAAACGTGGAAATATCTACACCGCTATCTCTATAAACATGGAAATATCTCCACTGCTATCTCTATAAACATCGAAATATCTACACCGCCATCTGTATAAACATGGAAATACTTACAAAGTTATCTGTATAAACATGGAAATATCTACACCGCCATCTGTATAAACATGGAAATATCTACACAGCCATGTGTACATACATAGAAATATCTACACTGCTCTCTATATAAACATGGAAATAATTACACCGCTATCTGTATATACATGGAAATATCTACACCACCAACTACATATCCATAGAAATATCTGCGCCGCCATCTTTATAAACATGGAAATATCTACACGGTCATCTGTGTATAGATGGAAGTATCAACACCGCCATCTGTACAAACATGGAAATATCTGCACCGCTAACTGTATAAACATGGAAATATCTACACCGTGGTCTGTATAAACATGGAAATATCTACACCGCTATCTGTATAAACATGGAAATATATACACCGCTATCTCTATAAACATGGAAATATCTACACCGCAATCTGTATAAACATGGAAATATTTACCTCGATATGTGTATAAACATGGAAATATCTACACCGCCATCTCTATAAACATGGAGATATCTACACCGCCATCTGTATAAACATGGAAATATCTACACCGCTGTCTGCATAAACTTGGAAATATTTACACCGCTATCTGTATAAACACGGTAATATCTACACCACCGTCTATATAAACATGGAAATATCTACACTGTTATTTGTATAAACAAGGAAATATCTACACCGCTATCTGTATAAACATGGAAATACCTACACCGCTATTTGCATAAACAAGGAAATATCTACACCGTGATCTGCATAAACATGGAAATAACTACACCGCTATTTGCATAAACAAGGAAATATCTACACCGTGATCTGCATAAACATGGAAATATCTACAACGCCATCCCTATAAACATGGAAATATCTACACCCCTATCTGTATAAACATGGAAATATCCACACTGCTATCTCTATAAACATGGAAATAACTACACCGCAATCAGTATAAACGTGGAAATATCTACACCGCTATCTCTATAAACATGGAAATATCTCCACTGCTATCTCTATAAACATCGAAATATCTACACCGCCATCTGTATAAACATGGAAATACTTACAAAGTTATCTGTATAAACATGGAAATATCTACACCGCCATCTGTATAAACATGGAAATATCTACACAGCCATGTGTACATACATAGAAATATCTACACTGCTCTCTATATAAACATGGAAATAATTACACCGCTATCTGTATATACATGGAAATATCTACACCACCAACTACATATCCATAGAAATATCTTCGCCGCCATCTTTATAAACATGGAAATATCTACACGGTCATCTGTGTATAGATGGAAGTATCAACACCGCCATCTGTACAAACATGGAAATATCTGCACCGCTATCTGTATAAACATGGAAATATCTACACCGTGGTCTGTATAAACATGGAAATATCTACACCGCTATCTGTATAAACATGGAAATATATACACCGCTATCTCTATAAACATGGAAATATCTACACCGTGATCTGTATAAACATGGAAATATTTACCTCGATATGTGCATAAACATGGAAATATCTACACCGCCATCTCTATAAACATGGAGATATCTACACCGCCATCTGTATAAACATGGAAATATCTACACCGCTGTCTGCATAAACCTGGAAATATTTACACCGCTATCTATATAAACACGGTAATATCTACACCACCGTCTATATAAACATGGAAATATCTACACGGCCATCTGTATAAACATGGAAATATCTACAATGCCATCTGTAGAAAGATGGAAATATGTACACTGCAATCTGTGTAAACATGGAAATACCTACACCAATATCTGTAAAAACATGGAAATATCTACACCGCTATCTGTATAAAGATGGAAATATCTACACCGCGATCTGTATAAACATGGAAATAACTACACCGCTATCTGTAGAAACATGGAAATATCTACATAGCTATCTCTATAAACATGGAAATATCTACACCGCCATCTGTATAAACATGGAAATACCTACAAGTCATCTGTATAAACATGGAAATATCTACACAGCCATCTGTATAAACATGGAAATATCTACACAGCCATCTGTATATACATGCAAATATCTACACCGCTATCTGTATAAACATGGAAAGAACTACACCGCTATTTGTATAAACAAGGAAATATCTACGCCGTGATCTGTATAAACATGGAAATATCTACACTGCTATTTGTATAAACAAGGAAATATCTACACCGCTATCTGTATAAACATGGAAATAACTACACCGCTATTTGCATAAACAAGGAAATATCTACACCGTGATCTGCATAAACATGGAAATATCTACAACGCCATCTCTATAAACATGGAAATATCTACACCCCTATCTGTATAAACATGGAAATTATCCACACCGCTATCTCTATAAACATGGAAATAACTACACCGTGATCAGTATAAACGTGGAAATATCTACACCGCTATCTCTATAAACATGGAAATATCTCCACTGATATCTCTATAAACATCGAAATATCTACACCGCCATCTGTATAAACATGGAAATAATTACAAAGTTATCTGTATAAACATGGAAATATCTACACCGCCATCTGTATAAACATGGAAATATCTACACAGCCATGTGTACATACATGGAAATATCTACACCGCTCTCTATATAAACATAGAAATAACTACACCAGTATCTGTATATACATGGAAATATCTACACCGCCATCTACATATCCATAGAAATATCTGCGCCGCCATCTGTATAAACATGGAAATATCTACACGGTCATCTGTGTATAGATGGAAATATCAACACCGCCATCTGTACAAACATGGAAATATCTGCACCGCTATTTGTATAAACATGGAAATATCTACACCGTGGTCTGTATAAACATGGAAATATCTACACCGCTATCTGTATAAACATGGAAATATATACACCGCTATCTCTATAAACATGGAAATATCTACACCGTGATCTGTATAAACATGGAAATATTTACACCGATATGTGTATAAACATGGAAATATTTACACCGCCATCTCTATAAACATGGAGATATCTACACCGCCATCTGTATAAACATGGAAATATCTACACCGCCATCTGTATAAACATGGAAATATCTACAATGCCATCTGTAGAAAGATGGAAATATGTACACTGCAATCTGTGTAAACATTGAAATACCTACACCAATATCTGTAAAAACATGGAAATATCTACACCGCCATCTGTATAAAGATGGAAATATCTACACCGCGATCTGCATAAGCATGGAAATATCTACACCGCGATCTGCATAAACATGGAAATATCTACACCGCTATCTGTAGAAACATGGAAATATCTACACTGCGATCTGCATAAACATGTTAATATCTACACCGCGATCTGTATAAACATGGAAATAACTACACCGCTATCTGTAGAAACATGGAAATATCTACACAGCTATCTCTATAAACATGGAAATATCTACACCGCCATCTGTATAAACATGGAAATACCTACAAAGTCATCTGTATAAACATGGAAATATCTACACCAGTATCTGTATTATCATGGAAATATCTACACAGCCATGTGTACATACATGCAAATATCTACACCGCTCTCTATATAAACATGGAAATAACTACAACGCTATTTGTATAAACAAGGAAATATCTACACCGTGATCTGTATAAACATGGAAATATCTACACTGCTATTTGTATAAACATGGAAATATCTACACCGTGGTCTGTAAAAACCTGGAAATATCTACACCGCTATCAGTATAAACTTGGAAATATCTACACCGCTATCTCTATAAACATGGAAATAACTACACCGCTATTTGCATAAACAAGGAAATATCTACACCGCCATCTGTACAAACATGGAAATATCTGCACCGCTATCTGTATAAACATGGAAATATCTACACCGTGGTCTGTAAAAACCTGGAAATATCTACACCGCTATCAGTATAAACTTGGAAATATCTACACCGCTATCTCTATAAACATGGAAATAACTACACCGCTATTTGCATAAACAAGGAAATATCTACACCGTGATCTGTATAAACATGGAAATATCTACACCGCCATCTCTATAAACATGGAAATATCTACACCGCCATCTGTATAAACCCGGAAATATCTACACCGCTATCTGTATAAACCTGGAAATATCTACACCGCTATCTGTATAAACATGGTAATATCTACTCCACCATCTATATAAACATGGAAATATCTACACCGCCATCTGTATAAACATGGAAATATCTACAATGCCATCTGTAGAAAGATGGAAATATCTACTCTGCAATCTGTGTAAACATGGAAATACCTACACCAATATCTGTAAAAACATGGAAATATCTACACCGCTATCTGTATAAAGATGGAAATATCTACACCGCGATCTGCATAAGCATTGAAATATCTACACCGCGATCTGCATAAACTTGGAAATATCTACACCGCTATCTGTAGAAACATGGAAATAACTACACCGCTATTTGCATAAACAAGGAAATATCTACACCGTGATCTGCATAAACATGGAAATATCTACAACGCCATCTCTATAAACATGGAAATATCTACACCCCTGTCTGTATAAACATGGAAATATCCACACCGCTATCTCTATAAACATGGAAATAACTACACCGCGATCAGTATAAACGTGGAAATATCTACACCGCTATCTCTATAAACATGGAAATATCTCCACTGCTATCTCTATAAACATAGAAATATCTACACCGCCATCTGTATAAACATGGAAATAGTTACAAATTTATCTGTACAAACATGGAAATATTTACACCGCCATCTGTATAAACATGGAAATATCTACACAGCCATGTGTACATACATGGAAATAACTACACTGCTCTCTGTATAAACATGGAAATAATTACACCACTATCTGTATATACATGGAAATACCTACACCGCCAACTACATATCCATAGAAATATCTGCGCCGCCATCTTTATAAACATGGAAATATCTACACGGTCATCTGTGTATAGATGGAAGTATCAACACCGACATCTGTACAAACATGGAAATATCTGCACCGCTATCTGTATAAACATGGAAATATCTACACCGTGGTCTGTATAAACATGGAAATATCTACACCGCTATCTGTATAAACATGGAAATATATACACTGCTATCTCTATAAACATGGAAATATCTACACCGCGATCTGTATAAACATGGAAATATTTACACCGATATGTGTATAAACATGGAAATATCTACACCGCCATCTCTATAAACATGGAGATATCTACACCGCCATCTCTATAAACATGGAAATATCTACACCGCTATCTGTATAAAGCTGGAAGTATCTACACCTCTATCTGTATAAACACGGTAATGTCTTCACCACCATCTATTTAAACATGGAAATATCTACACCGCCATCTGTATAAACATGGAAATATCTACAATGCCATCTGTAGAAAGATGGAAATATGTACACTGCAATCTGTGTAAACATGGAAATACCTACACCAATATCTGTAAAAACATGGAAATATCTACACCGCTATCTGTATAAAAATGGAAATATCTACACCGCGATCTGCATAAGCATGGAAATATCTACACCGCTATCTGTAGAAACATGGAAATATCTACACCTCGATCTGCATAAACATGGAAATATCTACACCGCGATCTGTATAAACCTGGAAATAACTACACCGCTATCTGTAGAAACATGGAAATATCTACACAGCTATCTCTATAAACATGGAAATATCTACACCGCCATCTTTATAAACATGGAAATACCTACAAGTCATCTGTATAAACATGGAAATATCTACACAGCCATCTGTATAAACATGGAAATATCTACACAGCCATCTGTATATACATGGAAATATCTACACCGCTATCTGTATAAACATGGAAATAACTACACCGCTATTTGTATAAACAAGGAAATATCTACACCGTGATCTGTATAAACATGGAAATATCTACACCGCTATTTGTATAAACAAGGAAATATCGAAACCGCTATCTGTATAAACATGTAAATAACTACACCGCTATTTGCATAAACAAGGAAATATCTACACCGTGATCTGTATAAACATGGAAATATCTACAACACCATCTCTATAAACATGGAAATATCTACACCCCTATCTGTATAAACATGGAAATATTCACACCGCTATCTCTGTAAACATGGAAATAAATACACCGCGATCAGTATAAACGTGGAAATATCTACACCATTATCTCTATAAACATGGAAATATCACCACTGCTATCTCTGTAAACATCGAAATATCTACACTGCCATCTGTATAAACATGGAAATACTTACAAAGTTATCTGTAAATACATGGAAATATCTACACCGCCATCTGTATAAACATGGAAATATCTACACAGCCATGTGTACTTACATGGAAATATCTACACTGCTCTCTATATAAACATGGAAATAACAACACCGCTATCTGTATATACATGGAAATATCTACACCGCCATCTACATATCCATAGAAATATCTGCGCCGCCATCTGTATAAAAATGGAAATATCTACACGGTCATCTGTGTATAGATGGAAATATCAACACCGCCATCTGTACAAACATGGAAATATCTGCACCGCTATCTGTATAAACATGGAAATATCTACACCGTGGTCTGTATAAACATGGAAATATCTACAATGCCATCTGTTGAAAGATGGAAATATCTACACCGAAATCTGTGTAAACATGGAAATATCTACACCAATGTCTGTAAAAACATGGAAATATCTACACCGCTATCTGTATAAACATGGAAATATCTACACCGCAATCTGCAAAAACATGGAAATATCTACTCCACGATCTGTATAAACATGGAAATATCTACACCGCTATCTGTAGAAACATGGAAATATCTACAGCGCGATCTGTATAAACATGTAAATATCTACACCGCGAACTGTATAGACATGTAAATATCTACACCGCTATCTGTAGAAACACGGAAATATCTACACAGCTATCTCTATAAACATGGAAATATCTACACCGCCATCAGTATAAACGTGGAAATACCTACAAGTCATCTGTATAAACATGGAAATATCTACACAGCCATCTGTATAAACATGGAAATATCTACACAGCCATCTGTATAAACATGGAAATATCTACACAGCCATCTGTATATACATGCAAATATCTACACAGCCATCTGTATATACATGCAAATAACTACACCGCAATCAGTATAAACGTGGAAATATCTACACCGCTATCTCTATAAACATGGAAATATCTCCACTGCTATCTCTATAAACATCGAAATATCTACACCGCCATCTGTATAAACATGGAAATACTTACAAAGTTATCTGTATAAACATGGAAATATCTACACCACCATCTGTATAAACATGGAAATATCTACACAGCCATGTGTACATACATGGAAATACCTACACTGCTCTCTATATAAACATGGAAATAATTACACCGCTATCTGCATATACATGGAAATATCTACACCGCCAACTACATATCCATAGAAATATCTGCGCCGCCATCTTTATAAACATGGAAATATCTACACGGTCATCTGTGTATAGATGGAAGTATCAACACCGCCATCTGTACAAACATGGAAATATCTGCACCGCTATCTGTATAAACATGGAAATATCTACACCGTGGTCTGTATAAACATGGAAATATCTACACCGCTATCTGTATAAACATGGAAATATATACACTGCTATCTCTATAAACATGGAAATATCTACACCGCGATCTGTATAAACATGGAAATATTTACACCGATATGTGTATAAACATGGAAATATCTACACCGCCATCTCTATAAACATGGAGATATCTACGCCGCCATCTGCATAAACCTTGAAATATCTACACCGCTATCTGTATAAACCTGGAACTATCTACACCGCTATCTGTATAAACATGGTAATATCTACCCCACCATCTACATAAACATGGAAATATCTACACCGCCATCTGTATAAAAACGGAAATATCTACAATGCCATCTGTAGAAAGATGGAAATATCTACACTGCAATCTGTGTAAACATGGAAATACCTACACCAATCTCTGTAAAAACATGGAAATATCTACACTGCTATCTGTATAAAGATGGAAATATCTACACCGCGATCTGCATAAGCATGGAAATATCTACACCGCGATCTGCATAAACATGGAAATATCTACACCGCTATCTGTAGAAACATGGAAATATCTACACCGCGATCTGCATAAACATGGAAATATCTACACCACGATCTGTATAAACATGGAAATAACTACACCGCTATCTGTAGAAACATGGAAATATCTACACAGCTATCTCTATAAACATGGAAATATCTACACGGCCATCTGCATAAACATGGAAATAACTACAAGTCATCTGTATAAACATGGAAATATCTACACAGCCATCTGTATAAACATGGAAATATCTACACAGCCATCTGTATATACATGGAAATATCTTCACCGCTATCTGTATAAACATGGAAATAACTACACCGCTATTTGTATAAACAAGGAAATACCTACACCGTGATCTGTATAAACATGGAAATATCTACACTGCTATTTGTATAAACAAGGAAATATCTACACCGCTATCTGTATAAACATGAAAATAACTACACCGCTATTTGCATAAACAAGGAAATATCTACACCGTGATCTGAATAAACATGGAAATATCTACAACGCCATCTCTATAAACATGGAAATATCTACACCCCTATCTGTATAAACATGGAAATATACACACCGCTATCTCTATAAACATGGAAATAACTACACCACGATCAGCATAAACGTGGAAATATCTACACCGCTATCTCTATAAACATGGAAATATCTCCAATGCTATCTCTATAAACATAGAAATATCTACACCACCATCTGTATAAACATGGAAATACTTACAAAGTTATCTGTATAAACATGGAAATATCTACACCGCCATCTGTATAAACATGGAAATATCTACACTGCTATCTGTATAAACATGGTAATATCTACACCACCATCTATATAAACATGGAAATATCTACACCGCCATCTGTATAAACATGGAAATATCTACAATGCCATCTGTAGAAAGATGGAAATATCTACAGCGCGATCTGCATAAACATGGAAATATCTACACCACTATCTGTATAAAGATGGAAATATCTACACCGCGATCTGCATAAGCATGGAAATATCTACACCACGATCTGCATAAACATGGAGTTATCTACACCGCTATCTGTAGAAACATGGAAATATCTACACAGCTATCTCTGTAAACATGGAAAAATCTACACCGCCAACTGTATAAACATGGAAATACCTACAAGTCATCTGTATAAACATGGAAATATCTACACAGACATCTGTATACACATGGAAATATCTACACCGCTATCTGTATAAACATGGAAATAACTACACCGCTATTTGTATAAACGAGGAAATACCTACACAGTGATCTGTAGAAACATGGAAATATCTACACTGCTATTTGTTTAAACAAGGAAATATCTACACCGCTATCAGTATAAACATGGAAATAACTACACCGCTATTTGCATAAACAAGGAAATATCTACACCGTGATCTGTATAAACATGGAAATATCTTCCACGCCATCTCTATAAACCTGGAAATATCTACACCCCTATCTGTATAAACATGGAAATATCCACACCGCTATCTCTATAAACATGGAAATAACTACACCGCGATCAGTATAAACGTGCAAATATCTACACCGCTATCTCTATAAACATGGAAATATCTCCACTGCTATATCTATAAACATCGAAATATCTACACCGCCATCTGTAAAAACATGGAAATACTTACAAAGTTATCTGTATAAACATGGAAATATCTTCACGGCCATCTGTATAAACATGGAAATATCTACACAGCCATGTGTACATACATGGAAATAACTACACTGCTCCCTATATAAACATGGAAATAACTACACCGCTATCTGTATATACATGGAAATATCTACACCGCCATCTACATATCCATAGAAATATCTGCGCCGCCATCTGTATAAACATGGAAATTTCTACACAGTCATCTGTGTATAGATGGAAATATCAACACCGCCATCTGTACAAAGATGGAAATATCTGCACCGCTATCTGTATAAACATGGAAATATCTACACCGTGGTCTGTATAAACATGGAAATATCTACACCGCTATCTGTATGAACCTGGAAATATATACACCGCTATCTCTATAAACATGGAAATATCTACACCGTGATCTGTATAAACATGGAAATATTTACACCGATATCTGTATAAACATGGAAATATCTACACTGCCATCTCTATAAACATGGAAATATCTACACCGCCATATGTATAAACATGGAAATATCTACACCGATATCTGTATAAATCTGGAAATTTCTACACCGCTATCTGTATAAACATGGTAATATCTACACCACCATCTATATAAACATGGAAATATCTACACCGCCATCTGTATAAACACGGAAATATCTACGATGCCACCTGTAGAAAGATGGAAATATCTACACTGCAATCTGTGTAAACATGGAAATACCTTCACCAATATCTGTAAAAACATGGAAATATCTACACCGCTATCTGTATAAAGATGAAAATATCTACACCGCGATCTGCATAAGCATGGAAATATCTACACCGCGATCTGCATAAACATGGAAATATCTACACCGCTATCTGTAGAAACATGGAAATATCTGCACCACGATCTGCATAAACATGGAATTATCTACACCGCGATCTGTATAAACATGGAAATAACTACACCGCTATCTGTAGAAACATGGAAATATCTACACAGCTATCTCTATAAACATGGAAATATCTACACCGCCATCTGTATAAACATGGAAATACCTACAAGTCATCTGTATAAACATGGAAATATCTACACAGCCATCTGTATAAACATGGAAATATCTACACAGCCATCTGTATATACAAGCAAATATCTACACCGCTATCTGTATAAACATGGAAATAACTACACCGCTATTTGTATAAACAAGGAAATACCTACACCGTGATCTGTATAAACATGGAAATATCTACACTGCTATTTGTATAAACAAGGAAATATCTACACCGCTATCTGTATAAACATGGAAATACCTACACCGCTATTTGCATAAACAAGGAAATATCTACACCGTGATCTGCATAAACATGGAAATAACTACACCGCTATTTGCATAAACAAGGAAATATCTACACCGTGATCTGCATAAACATGGAAATATCTACAACGCCATCCCTATAAACATGGAAATATCTACACCCCTATCTGTATAAACATGGAAATATCCACACTGCTATCTCTATAAACATGGAAATAACTACACCGCAATCAGTATAAACGTGGAAATATCTACACCGCTATCTCTATAAACATGGAAATATCTCCACTGCTATCTCTATAAACATCGAAATATCTACACCGCCATCTGTATAAACATGGAAATACTTACAAAGTTATCTGTATAAACATGGAAATATCTACACCGCCATCTGTATAAACATGGAAATATCTACACAGCCATGTGTACATACATAGAAATATCTACACTGCTCTCTATATAAACATGGAAATAATTACACCGCTATCTGTATATACATGGAAATATCTACACCACCAACTACATATCCAAAGAAATATCTGCGCCGCCATCTTTATAAACATGGAAATATCTACACGGTCATCTGTGTATAGATGGAAGTATCAACACCGCCATCTGTACAAACATGGAAATATCTGCACCGCTATCTGTATAAACATGGAAATATCTACACCGTGGTCTGTATAAACATGAAAATATCTACACCGCTGTCTGTATAAACATGGAAATATATACACCGCTATCTCTATAAACATGGAAATATCTACACCGCGATCTGTATAAACATGGAAATATTTACCTCGATATGTGTATAAACATGGAAATATCTACACCGCCATCTCTATAAACATGGAGATATCTACACCGCCATCTGTATAAACATGGAAATATCTACACCGCTGTCTGCATAAACCTGGAAATATTTACACCGCTATCTGTATAAACACGGTAATATCTACACCACCATCTATATAAACATGGAAATATCTACACCGCCATCTGTATAAACATGGAAATATCTACAATGCCATCTGTAGAAAGATGGAAATATGTACACTGCAATCTGTGTAAACATGGAAATACCTACAACAATATCTGTAAAAACATGGAAATATCTACACCGCTATCTGTATAAAGATGGAAATATCTACACCGCGATCTGTATAAACATGGAAATAACTACACCGCTATCTGTAGAAACATGGAAATATCTACATAGCTATCTCTATAAACATGGAAATATCTACACCGCCATCTGTATAAACATGGAAATATCTACACAGCCATCTGTATATACATGGAAATATCTACACCGCTATCTGTATAAACATGGAAATAACTACACCGCTATTTGTATAAACAAGGAAATATCTACACCGTGA
The DNA here is from genome assembly GCF_028858775.2 of Pan troglodytes. Lineage (NCBI taxonomy): Eukaryota > Metazoa > Chordata > Mammalia > Primates > Hominidae > Pan > Pan troglodytes. The sequence continues at coordinate 2,890,726 of NC_072406.2, forward strand.
TCTGTATAAACATGGAAATATCTACACTGCTATTTTTATAAACAAGGTAATATCTACACCGTGATCTGTATAAACATGGAAATATCTACAACGCCATCTCTATAAACATGGAAATATCTATACTACTATCTGTATAAACATGGAAATATCCAAACCGCTATCTCTATAAACATGGAAATAACTACACCGCGATCAGTATAAACGTGGAAATATCTACACCGCTATCTCTATAAACATGGAAATATCTCCACTGCTATCTCTATAAACATCGAAATATCTACACCGCCATCTGTATAAACATGGAAATATCTACACAGCCATGTGTACATACATGGAAATATCTACACCGCTCTCTATATAAACATAGAAATATCTACACCGCTATCTGTATATACATGGAAATATCTACACCGCCATCTATATATCCATAGAAATAACAGCGCCGCCATCTGTATAAACATGGAAATATCTACAGGGTCATCTGTGTATAGATGGAAATATCAACACCGCCATCTGTACAAACATGGAAATATCTGCACCGCTATCTGTATAAACATGGAAATATCTACACCGTGGTCTGTATAAACATGGAAATATTTACACCCCTATCTGTATAAATATGGAAATATATACACCGCTATCTCTATAAACATGGAAATATCTACACCGTGATCTGTATAAACATGGAAATATTTACACCGCTATCTGTATAAACATGGAAATAACTACACCGCTATTTGTATAAACAAGGAAATATCTACACCGTGATCTGTATAAACATGGAAATATCTTCACCGCTATCTGTATAAACATGGAAATATCTACACCGCTATCTCTATAAACATGGAAATATCTACACCGCGATCCGTATAAACATGGAAATATTTACACCGATATGTGTAGAAACATGGAAATATCTACACCGCCATCTCTATAAACATGGAGATATCTACACCGCCATCTGTATAAACATGGAAATATCTACACCGGTATCTGTATAAACCTGGAAATATCTACACCGCTATCTGTATAAACACGGTAATATCTACACCACCATCTATATAAACATGGAAATATCTACACCGCCATCTGTATAAACATGGAAATATCTACAATGCCATCTGTAGAAAGATGGAAATATGTACACTGCAATCTGTGTAAACATGGAAACACCTACACCAATATCTGTAAAAACATGGAAATACCTACACCGCTATCTGTATAAAGACGGAAATATCTATACCTCGATCTGCATAAGCATGGAAATATCTACACCGCGATCTGCATAAACATGGAAATATCTACACCGCTATCTGTAGAAACATGGAAATATCTACACTGCGATCTGCATAAACATGGAAATATATACACCGCAATCTGTATAAACATGGTAATAACTACACCGCTATCTGTAGAAACATGGAAATATCTACACAGCTATCTCTATAAACATGGAAATATCTACACCGCCATCTGTATAAACATGGAAATACCTACAAGTCATCTGTATAAACATGGAAATATCTACACAGCCATCTGTATAAACATGGAAATATCTACACAGCCATCTGTATATACATGGAAATATCTACACCGCTATCTGTATATACATGGAAATATCTACACCGCTATCTGTATAAACATGGAAATAACTACACCGCTATTTGTATAAACAAGGAAATATCTACATCGTGATCTGTATAAACATGGAAATATCTACACTGCTATTTGTATAAACAAGGAAATGTCTACACCGCTATCTGTATAAACATGGAAATAACTACCCCGCTATTTGCATAAACTAGGAAATATCTACACCGTGATCTGTATAAACATGGAAATATCTACAACGCCATCTCTATAAACATGGAAATATCTACACCCCTATCTGTATAAACATGGAAATATCCACACCGCTATCTCTATAAACATGGAAATAACTACACCGCGATCAGTATAAACGTGGAAATATCTACACCGCTATCTCTATAAACATGGAAATATCTCCACTACTATCTCTATAAACATCGAAATATCTACACCGCCATCCGTATAAACATGGAAATACTGACAAAGTTATCTGTATAAACATGGAAATATCTACACCGCCATCTGTATAAACATGGAAATATCTACACAGCCATGTGTACATATGTGGAAATATCTACACCGCTCTCTATATAAACATGGAAATAACTACACCGCTATCTGTATATACATGGAAATATCTACACCACCATCTACATATCCATAGAAATATCTGCGCCGCCATCTGTATAAACATGGAAATATCTACACGGTCATCTGTGTATAGATAGAAATATCAACACCACCATCTGTACAAACATGGAAATATCTGCACCGCTATCTGTATAAACATGGAAATATCTACACCGTGTTCTCTATAAACATGGAAATATCTACACCGCTGTCTGTATAAACATGGAAATATATACACCGCTATCTCTATAAACATGGAAATATCTACACCGTGATCTGTATAAACATGGAAATATTTACACCGATATCTGTATAAACATGGAAATATCGACACCGCCATCTCTATAAACATGGAAATATCTACACCGCAATCTGTATAAACATGGAAATATCTACACCGCTATCTGTATAAACCTGGAAATATCTACACCGCTATCTGTATAAACATGGTAATATCTACACCACCATCTATATAAACATGGAAATATCTACACCGCCATCTGTATAAACACGGAAATATCTACAATGCCATCTGTAGAAAGATGGAAATATCTACACTGCAATCTGTGTAAACATGGAAATACCTACACAAATCTCTGTAAAAACATGGAAATATCTACACCACTATCTGTGTAAACATGGAAATATATACATCGCTATCTGTATAAACATGGAAATACCTACACCGTGATCTGTATAAACATGGAAATATTTACAACGATATCTGTATAAACATGGAAATATCTACACCGCCATCTCTATAAACATGGAAATATCTACACCGCCATCTGTATAAACATGGAAATATCTTCAATGCCATCTGTAGAAAGATGGAAATATCTACACCGCAATCTGTCTAAACATGGAAATATCTACACCAATATCTGTAAAAACATGGAAATATCTACACCGCTATCTGTATAAACATGGAAATATCTATACCGCGATCTGCATAAACATGGAAATATCTACACCGCGATCTGTATAAACATGGAAATATCTACACCGCTATCTGTAGAACCATGGAAATATCTACACCGCGATCTGTATAAACATGGAAATAACTACACCGCTATTTGTATAAACAAGGAAATATCTACACCGTGATCTGTATAAACATGGAAATATCTACACTGCTATTTGTATAAACAAGGAAATATCTACACCGCTATCTGTATAAACATGGAAATAACTACACCGCTATTTGCATAAACAAGGAAATATCTACACCGTGATCTGTATAAACTTGGAAATATCTACAACGCCATCTCTATAAACATGGAAATATCTACACCACTATCTGTATAAACATGGAAATATCCACACCGCTATCTTTATAAACATGGAAATAACTACACCGCGATCAGTATAAACGTTGAAATATCTACACCGCTATCTCTATAAACATGGAAATATCTCCACTGCTATCTCTATAAACATCGAAATATCTACACCGCCATCTGTATAAACGTGGAAATACTTACAAAGTTATCTGTATAAACATGGAAATATCTACACCGCCATCTGTATAAACATGGAAATATCTACACAGCCATGTGTACATACATGGAAATATCTACACCGCTCTCTATTTAAACATAGAAATAACTACACCACTCTCTGTATATACATGGAAATATCTACACCGCCATCTACATATCCATAGAAATATCTGCGCAGACATCTGTATAAACATGGAAATATCTACACGGTCATCTGTGTATAGATGGAAGTATCAACACTGCCATCTGTACAAACATGGAAATATCCGCACCGCTATCTGTATAAACATGGAAATATCTACACCGTGGTCTGTATAAACATGGAAATATCTAAACCGCTATCTGTATAAACAAGGAAATATATACACCGCTATCTCTATAAACATGGAAATATCTACACCGCTACCTGTATAAACATGGTAATATCTACTCCACCATCTATATAAACATGGAAATATCTACACCGCCATCTGTATAAACATGGAAATATCTACAATGCCATCTGTAGAAAGATGGAAATATCTACACTGCAATCTGTGTAAACATGGAAATACCTACACCTATATCTGTAAAAACATGGAAATATCTACACCGCTATCTGTATAAAGATGGAAATATCTACACCGTGATCTGCATAAGCATGGAAATATCTGCACAGCGATCTGCATAAACTTGGAAATATCTACACCGCTATCTGTAGAAACATGGAAATATCTACACAGCTATCTCTGTAAACATGGAAATATCTACACCGCCATCTGTATAAACATGGAAATACCTTCAAGTCATCTGTATAAACATGGAAATATCTACACAGACATCTGTATAAACATGGAAATATCTACACAGCCATCTGTATATACATGGAAATATCTACACCGCTATCTGTATAAACATGGAAATAACTACACCGCTATTTGTATAAACAAGGAAATATCTACACCGTGATCTGTATAAACATGGAAATATCTACACTGCTATTTGTATAAACAAGGAAATATCTACACCGCTATCTGTATAAACATGGAAATAACTACACCGCTATTTGCATAAACAAGGAAATATCTACACCGTGATCTGCATAAACATGGAAATATCTACAACGCCATCTCTATAAACATGGAAATATCTACACCACTATCTGTATAAACATGGAAATATCCACACCGCTATCTTTATAAACATGGAAATAACTACACCGCGATCAGTATAAACGTGGAAATATCTACACCGCTATCTCTATAAACATGGAAATATCTCCACTGCTATCTCTATAAACATCGAAATATCTACACCGCCATCTGTATAAACGTGGAAATACTTACAAAGTTATCTGTATAAACATGGAAATATCTACACCGCCATCTGTATAAACATGGAAATATCTACACAGCCATGTGTACATACATGGAAATATCTACACCGCTCTCTATATAAACATAGAAATAACTACACCGCTCTCTGTATATACATGGAAATATCTACACCGCCATCTACATATCCATAGAAATATCTGCGCAGACATCTGTATAAACATGGAAATATCTACACGGTCATCTGTGTATAGATGGAAGTATCAACACTGCCATCTGTACAAACATGGAAATATCCGCACCGCTATCTGTATAAACATGGAAATATCTACACCATGGTCTGTATAAACATGGAAATATCTACACCGCTATCTGTATAAACAAGGAAATATATACACCGCTATCTCTATAAACATGGAAATATCTACACCGCTATCTGTATAAACATGGAAATATATACACCGCTATCTCTATAAACATGGAAATATCTACACCGCGATCTGTATAAACATGGAAATATTTACACCGATATGTGTATAAACATGGAAATATCTACACCGCCATCTCTATAAACATGGAAATATCTACACCGCCATCTGTATAAACCTGGAAATATCTACACCGCTATCTGTATGAACCTGGAAATATCTACACCGCTATCTGTATAAACATGGTAATATCTACTCCACCATCTATATAAACATGGAAATATCTACACCGTGGTCTGTAAAAACCTGGAAATATCTACACCGCTATCAGTATAAACTTGGAAATATCTACACCGCTATCTCTATAAACATGGAAATAACTACACCGCTATTTGCATAAACAAGGAAATATCTACACCGTGATCTGTATAAACATGGAAATATCTACACCGCCATCTCTATAAACATGGAAATATCTACAGCGCCATCTGTATAAACCCGGAAATATCTACACCGCTATCTGTATAAACCTGGAAATATCTACACCGCTATCTGTATAAACATGGTAATATCTACACCACCATCTATATAAACATGGAAATATCTACACCGCCATCTGTATAAACATGGAAATATCTACAATGCCATCTGTAGAAAATGGAAATATCTACTCTGCAATCTGTGTAAACATGGAAATACCTACACCAATATCTGTAAAAACATGGAAATATCTACACCGCTATCTGTATAAAGATGGAAATATCTACACCGCGATCTGCATAAGCATTGAAATATCTACACCGCGATCTGCATAAACTTGGAAATATCTACACCGCTATCTGTAGAAACATGGAAATAACTACACCGCTATTTGCATAAACAAGGAAATATCTACACCGTGATCTGCATAAACATGGAAATATCTACAATGCCATCTCTATAAACATGGAAATATCTACACCCCTGTCTGTATAAACATGGAAATATCCACAGCGCTATCTCTATAAACATGGAAATAACTACACCGCGATCAGTATAAACGTGGAAATATCTACACCGCTATCTCTATAAACATGGAAATATCTCCACTGCTATCTCTATAAACATAGAAATATCTACACCGCCATCTGTATAAACATGGAAATAGTTACAAATTTATCTGTACAAACATGGAAATATTTACACCGCCATCTGTATAAACATGGAAATATCTACACAGCCATGTGTACATACATGGAAATAACTACACTGCTCTCTGTATAAACATGGAAATAATTACACCACTATCTGTATATACATGGAAATATCTACACCGCCAACTACATATCCATAGAAATATCTGCGCCGCCATCTTTATAAACATGGAAATATCTACACGGTCATCTGTGTATAGATGGAAGTATCAACACCGACATCTGTACAAACATGGAAGTATCTGCACCGCTATCTGTATAAACATGGAAATATCTACACCGTGGTCTGTATAAACATGGAAATATCTACACCGCTATCTGTATAAACATGGAAATATATACACTGCTATCTCTATAAACATGGAAATATCTACACCGCGATCTGTATAAACATGGAAATATTTACACCGATATGTGTATAAACATGGAAATATCTACACCGCCATCTCTATAAACATGGAGATATCTACACCGCCATCTGTATAAACATGGAAATATCTACACCGCTATCTGTATAAACCTGGAAGTATCTACACCTCTATCTGTATAAACACGGTAATGTCTTCACCACCATCTATTTAAACATGGAAATATCTACACCGCCATCTGTATAAACATGGAAATATCTACAATGCCATCTGTAGAAAGATGGAAATATGTACACTGCAATCTGTGTAAACATGGAAATACCTACACCAATATCTGTAAAAACATGGAAATATCTACACCGCTATCTGTATAAAAATGGAAATATCTACACCGCGATCTGCATAAGCATGGAAATATCTACACCGCTATCTGTAGAAACATGGAAATATCTACACCGCGATCTGCATAAACATGGAAATATCTACACCGCGATCTGTATAAACCTGGAAATAACTACACCGCTATCTGTAGAAACATGGAAATATCTACACAGCTATCTCTATAAACATGGAAATATCTACACCGCTATCTGTAGAAACATGGAAATATCTACACCGCTATCTCTATAAACATGGAAATATCTACACCGCGATCTGTATAAACATGGAAATATTTACCTCGATATGTGTATAAACATGGAAATATCTACACCGCCATCTCTATAAACATGGAGATATCTACACCGCCATCTGTATAAACATGGAAATATCTACACCGCTGTCCACATAAACCTGGAAATATTTACACCGCTATCTGTATAAACACGGTAATATCTACACCACCATCTATATAAACATGGAAATATCTACACTGCTATTTGTATAAACAAGGAAATATCTACACCGCTATCTGTATAAACATGGAAATACCTACACCGCTATTTGCATAAACAAGGAAATATCTACACCGTGATCTGCATAAACATGGAAATAACTACACAGCTATTTGCATAAACAAGGAAATATCTACACCGTGATCTGTATAAACATGGAAATATCTACAACGCCATCCCTATAAACATGGAAATATCTACACCCCTATCTGTATAAACATGGAAATATCCACACTGCTATCTCTATAAACATGGAAATAACTACACCGCAATCAGTATAAACGTGGAAATATCTACACCGCTATCTCTATAAACATGGAAATATCTCCACTGCTATCTCTATAAACATCGAAATATCTACACCGCCATCTGTATAAACATGGAAATACTTACAAAGTTATCTGTATAAACATGGAAATATCTACACCGCCATCTGTATAAACATGGAAATATCTACACAGCCATGTGTACATACATAGAAATATGTACACTGCTCTCTATATAAACATGGAAATAATTACACCGCTATCTGTATATACATGGAAATATCTACACCACCAACTACATATCCATAGAAATATCTGCGCCGCCATCTTTATAAACATGGAAATATCTACACGGTCATCTGTGTATAGATGGAAGTATCAACACCGCCATCTGTACAAACATGGAAATATCTGCACCGCTATCTGTATAAACATGGAAATATCTACACCGTGGTCTGTATAAACATGGAAATATCTACACCGCTATCTGTATAAACATGGAAATATATACACCGCTATCTCTATAAACATGGAAATATCTACACCGCGATCTGTATAAACATGGAAATATTTACCTCGATATGTGTATAAACATGGAAATATCTACACCGCCATCTCTATAAACATGGAGATATCTACACCGCCATCTGTATAAACATGGAAATATCTACACCGCTGTCTGCATAAACCTGGAAATATTTACACCGCTATCTGTATAAACACGGTAATATCTACACCACCATCTATATAAACATGGAAATATCTACACCGCCATCTGTATAAACATGGAAATATCTACAATGCCATCTGTAGAAAGATGGAAATATCTACAGCGCGATCTGCATAAACATGGAAATATCTACACCACTATCTGTATAAAGATGGAAATATCTACACCGCGATCTGCATAAGCATGGAAATATCTACACCACGATCTGCATAAACATGGAATTATCTACACCGCTATCTGTAGAAACACGGAAATATCTACACAGCTATCTCTGTAAACATGGAAAAATCTACACCGCCAACTGTATAAACATGGAAATACCTACAAGTCATCTGTATAAACATGGAAATATCTACACAGCCATCTGTATAAACATGGAAATATCTACACAGCCATCTGTATACACATGGAAATATCTACACCGCTATCTGTATAAACATGGAAATAACTACACCGCTATTTGTATAAACGAGGAAATACCTACACAGTGATCTGTAGAAACATGGAAATATCTACACTGCTATTTGTTTAAACAAGGAAATATCTACACCGCTATCAGTATAAACATGGAAATAACTACACCGCTATTTGCATAAACAAGGAAATATCTACACCGTGATCTGTATAAACATGGAAATATCTTCCACGCCATCTCTATAAACCTGGAAATATCTACACCCCTATCTGTATAAACATGGAAATATCCACACCGCTATCTCTATAAACATGGAAATAACTACACCGCGATCAGTATAAACGTGCAAATATCTACACCGCTATCTCTATAAACATGGAAATATCTCCACTGCTATATCTATAAACATCGAAATATCTACACCGCCATCTGTAAAAACATGGAAATACTTACAAAGTTATCTGTATAAACATGGAAATATCTTCACGGCCATCTGTATAAACATGGAAATATCTACACAGCCATGTGTACATACATGGAAATATCTACACTGCTCCCTATATAAACATGGAAATAACTACACCGCTATCTGTATATACATGGAAATATCTACACCGCCATCTACATATCCATAGAAATATCTGCGCCGCCATCTGTATAAACATGGAAATTTCTACACAGTCATCTGTGTATAGATGGAAATATCAACACCGCCATCTGTACAAAGATGGAAATATCTGCACCGCTATCTGTATAAACATGGAAATATCTACACCGTGGTCTGTATAAACATGGAAATATCTACACCGCTATCTGTATGAACCTGGAAATATATACACCGCTATCTCTATAAACATGGAAATATCTACACCGCGATCTGTATAAACATGGAAATATTTACACCGATATCTGTATAAACATGGAAATATCTACACTGCCATCTCTATAAACATGGAAATATCTACACCGCCATATGTATAAACATGGAAATATCTACACCGATATCTGTATAAACCTGGAAATTTCTACACCGCTATCTGTATAAACATGGTAATATCTACACCACCATCTATATAAACATGGAAATATCTACACCGCCATCTGTATAAACACGGAAATATCTACGATGCCACCTGTAGAAAGATGGAAATATCTACACTGCAATCTGTGTAAACATGGAAATACCTTCACCAATATCTGTAAAAACATGGAAATATCTACACCGCTATCTGTATAAAGATGAAAATATCTACACCGCGATCTGCATAAGCATGGAAATATCTACACCGCGATCTGCATAAACATGGAAATATCTACACCGCTATCTGTAGAAACCTGGAAATATCTGCACCACGATCTGCATAAACATGGAATTATCTACACCGCGATCTGTATAAACATGGAAATAACTACACCGCTATCTGTAGAAACATGGAAATATCTACACAGCTATCTCTATAAACATGGAAATATCTACACCGCCATCTGTATAAACATGGAAATACCTACAAGTCATCTGTATAAACATGGAAATATCTACACAGCCATCTGTATAAACATGGAAATATCTACACAGCCATCTGTATATACAAGCAAATATCTACACCGCTATCTGTATAAACATGGAAATAACTACACCGCTATTTGTATAAACAAGGAAATACCTACACCGTGATCTGTATAAACATGGAAATATCTACACTGCTATTTGTATAAACAAGGAAATATCTACACCGCTATCTGTATAAACATGGAAATACCTACACCGCTATTTGCATAAACAAGGAAATATCTACACCGTGATCTGCATAAACATGGAAATAACTACACCGCTATTTGCATAAACAAGGAAATATCTACACCGTGATCTGCATAAACATGGAAATATCTACAACGCCATCCCTATAAACATGGAAATATCTACACCCCTATCTGTATAAACATGGAAATATCCACACTGCTATCTCTATAAACATGGAAATAACTACACCGCAATCAGTATAAACGTGGAAATATCTACACCGCTATCTCTATAAACATGGAAATATCTCCACTGCTATCTCTATAAACATCGAAATATCTACACCGCCATCTGTATAAACATGGAAATACTTACAAAGTTATCTGTATAAACATGGAAATATCTACACCGCCATCTGTATAAACATGGAAATATCTACACAGCCATGTGTACATACATAGAAATATCTACACTGCTCTCTATATAAACATGGAAATAATTACACCGCTATCTGTATATACATGGAAATATCTACACCACCAACTACATATCCATAGAAATATCTGCGCCGCCATCTTTATAAACATGGAAATATCTACACGGTCATCTGTGTATAGATGGAAGTATCAACACCGCCATCTGTACAAACATGGAAATATCTGCACCGCTATCTGTTTAAACATGGAAATATCTACACCGTGGTCTGTATAAACATGGAAATATCTACACCGCTATCTGTATAAACATGGAAATATATACACCGCTATCTCTATAAACATGGAAATATCTACACCGCGATCTGTATAAACATGGAAATATTTACCTCGATATGTGTATAAACATGGAAATATCTACACCGCCATCTCTATAAACATGGAGATATCTACACCGCCATCTGTAAACATGGAAATATCTACACCGCTGTCTGCATAAACCTGGAAATATTTACACCGCTATCTGTATAAACACGGTAATATCTACACCACCATCTATATAAACATGGAAATATCTACACCGCCATCTGTATAAACATGGAAATATCTACAATGCCATCTGTAGAAAGATGGAAATATGTACACTGCAATCTGTGTAAACATGGAAATACCTACAACAATATCTGTAAAAACATGGAAATATCTACACCGCTATCTGTATAAAGATGGAAATATCTACACCGCGATCTGTATAAACATGGAAATAACTACACCGCTATCTGTAGAAACATGGAAATATCTACATAGCTATCTCTATAAACATGGAAATATCTACACCGCCATCTGTATAAACATGGAAATATCTACACAGCCATCTGTATATACATGGAAATATCTACACCGCTATCTGTATAAACATGGAAATAACTACACCGCTATTTGTATAAACAAGGAAATATCTACACCGTGATCTGTATAAACATGGAAATATCTACACTGCTATTTTTATAAACAAGGTAATATCTACACCGTGATCTGTATAAACATGGAAATATCTACAACGCCATCTCTATAAACATGGAAATATCTATACTACTATCTGTATAAACATGGAAATATCCAAACCGCTATCTCTATAAACATGGAAATAACTACACCGCGATCAGTATAAACGTGGAAATATCTACACCGCTATCTCTATAAACATGGAAATATCTCCACTGCTATCTCTATAAACATCGAAATATCTACACCGCCATCTGTATAAACATGGAAATATCTACACAGCCATGTGTACATACATGGAAATATCTACACCGCTCTCTATATAAACATAGAAATATCTACACCGCTATCTGTATATACATGGAAATATCTACACCGCCATCTATATATCCATAGAAATAACAGCGCCGCCATCTGTAGAAACATGGAAATATCTACAGGGTCATCTGTGTATAGATGAAAATATCAACACCGCCATCTGTACAAACATGGAAATATCTGCACCGCTATCTGTATAAACATGGAAATATCTACACCGTTGTCTGTATAAACATGGAAATATTTACACCGCTATCTGTATAAACATGGAAATATATACACCGCTATCTCTATAAACATGGAAATATCTACACCGTGATCTGTATAAACATGGAAATATTTACACCGCTATCTGTATAAACATGGAAATAACTACACCGCTATTTGTATAAACAAGGAAATATCTACACCGTGATCTGTATAAACATGGAAATATCTTCACCGCTATCTGTATAAACATGTAAATATCTACACCGCTATCTCTATAAACATGGAAATATCTACACCGCGATCCGTATAAACATGGAAATATTTACACCGATATGTGTAGAAACATGGAAATATCTACACCGCCATCTCTATAAACATGGAGATATCTACACCGCCATCTGTATAAACATGGAAATATCTACACCGGTATCTCTATAAACCTGGAAATATCTACACCGCTATCTGTATAAACACGGTAATATCTACACCACCATCTATATAAACATGGAAATATCTACACCGCCATCTGTATAAACATGGAAATATCTACAATGCCATCTGTAGAAAGATGGAAATATGTACACTGCAATCTGTGTAAACATGGAAACACCTACACCAATATCTGTAAAAACATGGAAATACCTACACCGCTATCTGTATAAAGATGGAAATATCTATACCTCGATCTGCATAAGCATGGAAATATCTACACCGCGATCTGCATAAACATGGAAATATCTACACCGCTATCTGTAGAAACATGTAAATATCTACACTGCGATCTGCATAAACATGGAAATATATACACCGCGATCTGTATAAACATGGTAATAACTACACCGCTATCTGTAGAAACATGGAAATATCTACACAGCTATCTCTATAAACATGGAAATATCTACACCGCCATCTGTATAAACATGGAAATACCTACAAGTCATCTGTATAAACATGGAAATATCTACACAGCCATCTGTATAAACATGGAAATATCTACACAGCCATCTGTATATACATGGAAATATCTACACCGCTATCTGTATATTCATGGAAATATCTACACCGCTATCTGTATAAACATGGAAATAACTACACCGCTATTTGTATAAACAAGGAAATATCTACATCGTGATCTGTATAAACATGGAAATATCTACACTGCTATTTGTATAAACAAGGAAATGTCTACACCGCTATCTGTATAAACATGGAAATAACTACCCCGCTATTTGCATAAACTAGGAAATATCTACACCGTGATCTGTATAAACATGGAAATATCTACAACGCCATCTCTATAAACATGGAAATATCTACACCCCTATCTGTATAAACATGGAAATATCCACACCGCTATCTCTATAAACATGGAAATAACTACACCGCGATCAGTATAAACGTGGAAATATCTACACCGCTATCTCTATAAACATGGAAATATCTCCACTAATATCTCTATAAACATCGAAATATCTACACCGCCATCCGTATAAACATGGAAATACTCACAAAGTTATCTGTATAAACATGGAAATATCTACACCGCCATCTGTATAAACATGGAAATATCTACACAGCCATGTGTACATATGTGGAAATATCTACACCGCTCTCTATATAAACATGGAAATAACTACACCGCTATCTGTATATACATGGAAATATCTACACCACCATCTACATATCCATAGAAATATCTGCGCCGCCATCTGTATAAACATGGAAATATCTACACGGTCATCTGTGTATAGATAGAAATATCAACACCACCATCTGTACAAACATGGAAATATCTGCACCGCTATCTGTATAAACATGGAAATATCTACACCGTGTTCTCTATAAACATGGAAATATCTACACCGCTGTCTGTATAAACATGGAAATATATACACCGCTATCTCTATAAACATGGAAATATCTACACCGTGATCTGTATAAACATGGAAATATTTACACCGATATCTGTATAAACATGGAAATATCGACACCGCCATCTCTATAAACATGGAAATATCTACACCGCCATCTGTATAAACATGGAAATATCTACACCGCTATCTGTATAAACCTGGAAATATCTACACCGCTATCTGTATAAACATGGTAATATCTACACCACCATCTATATAAACATGGAAATATCTACACCGCCATCTGTATAAACACGGAAATATCTACAATGCCATCTGTAGAAAGATGGAAATATCTACACTGCAATCTGTGTAAACATGGAAATACCTACACAAATCTCTGTAAAAACATGGAAATATCTACACCACTATCTGTATAAACATGGAAATATATACATCGCTATCTGTATAAACATGGAAATACCTACACCGTGATCTGTATAAACATGGAAATATTTACAACGATATCTGTATAAACATGGAAATATCTACACCGCCATCTCTATAAACATGGAAATATCTACACCGCCTTCTGTATAAACATGGAAATATCTACAATGCCATCTGTAGAAAGATGGAAATATCTACACCGCAATCTGTCTAAACATGGAAATATCTACACCAATATCTGTAAAAACATGGAAATATCTACACCGCTATCTGTATAAACATGGAAATATCTATACCGCGATCTGCATAAACATGGAAATATCTACACCGCGATCTGTATAAACATGGAAATATCTACACCGCTATCTGTAGAACCATGGAAATATCTACACCGCGATCTGTATAAACGTGGAAATATCTACACCGCGATCTGTATAAACATGGAAATATCTACACCGCTATCTGTAGAAACATGGAAATATCTACACAGCTATCTTTATAAACATGGAAATATCTACACCGCCATCTGTATAAACATGGAAATACCTACAAGTCATCTGTATAAACATGGAAATATCTACACAGCCATCTGTATAAACATGGAAATATCTACACAGCCATCTGTATATACATGGAAATATCTACACCGCTATCTGTATAAACATGGAAATCACTACACCGCTATTTGTATAAACAAGGAAATATCTACACCGTGATCTGTATAAACATGGAAATATCTACACTGCTATTTGTATAAACAAGGAAATATCTACACCGCTATCTGTATAAACATGGAAATAACTACACCGCTATTTGCATAAACAAGGAAATTTCTACACCGTGATCAGTATAAACATGGAAATATCTACAACGCCATCTCTATAAACATGGAAATATCTACACCACTATCTGTATAAACATGGAAATATCCACACCGCTATCTTTATAAACATGGAAATAACTACACCGCGATCAGTATAAACGTGGAAATATCTACACCGCTATCTCTATAAACATGGAAATATCTCCACTGCTATCTCTATAAACATCGAAATATCTACACCGCCATCTGTATAAACATGGAAATATCTACACAGCCATGTGTACATACATGGAAATATCTACACCGCTCTCTATTTAAACATAGAAATAACTACACCACTCTCTGTATATACATGGAAATATCTACACCGCCATCTACATGTCCATAGAAATATCTGCGCAGACATCTGTATAAACATGGAAATATCTACACGGTCATCTGTGTATAGATGGAAGTATCAACACTGCCATCTGTACAAACATGGAAATATCCGCACCGCTATCTGTATAAACATGGAAATATCTACACCGTGGTCTGTATAAACATGGAAATATCTACACCGCTATCTGTATAAACAAGGAAATATATACACCGCTATCTCTATAAACATGGAAATATCTACACCGCTACCTGTATAAACATGGTAATATCTACTCCACCATCTATATAAACATGGAAATATCTACACCGACATCTGTATAAACATGGAAATATCTACAATGCCATCTGTAGAAAGATGGAAATATCTACACTGCAATCTGTGTAAACATGGAAATACCTACACCTATATCTGTAAAAACATGGAAATATCTACACCGCTATCTGTATAAAGATGGAAATATCTACACCGTGATCTGCATAAGCATGGAAATAGCTGCACAGCGATCTGCATAAACTTGGAAATATCTACACCGCTATCTGTAGAAACATGGAAATATCTACACAGCTATCTCTGTAAACATGGAAATATCTACACCGCCATCTGTATAAACATGGAAATACCTTCAAGTCATCTGTATAAACATGGAAATATCTACACAGACATCTGTATAAACATGGAAATATCTACACAGCCATCTGTATATACATGGAAATATCTACACCGCTATCTGTATAAACATGGAAATAACTACACCGCTATTTGTATAAACAAGGAAATATCTACACCGTGATCTGTATAAACATGGAAATATCTACACTGCTATTTGTATAAACAAGGAAATATCTACACCGCTATCTGTATAAACATGGAAATAACTACACCGCTATTTGCATAAACAAGGAAATATCTACACCGTGATCTGCATAAACATGGAAATATCTACAACGCCATCTCTATAAACATGGAAATATCTACACCACTATCTGTATAAACATGGAAATATCCACACCGCTATCTCTATAAACATGGAAATAACTACACAGCGATCAGTATAAACGTGGAAATATCTACACCGCTATCTCTATAAACATGGAAATATCTCCACTGCTATCTCTAAAAACATCGAAATATCTACACCGCCATCTGTATAAACATGGAAATAATTACAAAGTTATCTGTATAAACATGGAAATATCTACACCGCCATCTGTATAAACATGGAAATATCTACACAGCCATGTGTACATAAATGGAAATATCTACACCGCTCTCTATATAAACATAGAAATATCTACACCGCTATCTGTATATACATGGAAATATCTACACCGCCATCTATATATCCATGGAAATAACTGCGACGCCATCTGTATAAACATGGAAATATCTAAAGGGTCATCTGTGTATAGATGGAAATATCAACACCGCCATCTGTACAAACATGGAAATATCTGCACCGCTATCTGTATAAACATGGAAATATCTACACCGTGGTCTGTATAAACATGGAAATATCTACATCGCTATCTGTATAAACATGGAAATATATACACCGCTATCTCTATAAACATGGAAATATCTACACCGTGATCTGTATAAACATGGAAATATTTACACCGCTATCTGTATAAACATGGAAATAACTACACCGCTATTTATATAAACAAGGAAATATCTACACCGTGATCTGTATAAACATGGAAATATCTACACCGCTATCTGTATAAACATGGAAATATCTACACCGCTGTCTCTATAAACATGGAAATATCTACACCGCGATCTGTATAAACATGGAAATATTTACACCGATATGTGTAGAAACATGGAAATATCTACACCGCCATCTCTATAAACATGGAGATATCTACACCGCCATCTGTATAAACATGGAAATATCTACACCGCTATCTTTATAAACCTGGAAATATCTACACCGCTATCTGTATAAACACGGTAATATCTACACCACCATCTATATAAACATGGAAATATCTACACCGCCATCTGTATAAACATGGAAATATCTACAATGCCATCTGTAGAAAGATGGAAATATGTACACTGCAATCTGTGTAAACATGGAAATACCTACACCAATATCTGTAAAAACATGGAAATATCTACACCGCTATCTGTATAAAGATGGAAATATCTACACCGCGATCTGCATAAGCATGGAAATATCTACACCGCGATCTGCATAAACATGGAAATATCTACACCGCTATCTGTAGAAACATGGAAATATCTACACTGCGATCTGCATAAACATGGAAATATATACACCGCGATCTGTATAAACATGGAAATAACTACACCGCTATCTGTAGAAACATGGAAATATCTACAAAGCTATCTCTATAAACATGGAAATATCTACACCGCCATCTGTATAAACATGGAAATACCTACAAGTCATCTGTATAAACATGGAAATATCTACACAGCCATCTGTATAAACATGGAAATATCTACACAGCCATCTGTATATACATGGAAATATCTACACCGCTATCTGTATAAACATGGAAATAACTACACTGCTATTTGTATAAACAAGGAAATATCTACACCGTGATCTGTATAAACATGGAAATATCTACACTGCTATTTGTATAAACAAGGAAATATCTACACCGCTATCTGTATAAACATGGAAATAACTACACCGCTATTTGCATAAACAAGGAAATATCTACACCGTGATCTGTATAAACATGGAAATATCTACAACGCCATCTCTATAAACATGGAAATATCTACCCCACTATGTGTATAAACATGGAAATATCCACACGGCTATCTTTATAAACATGGAAATAACTACACAGCGATCACTATATACGTGGAAATATCTACACCGCTATCTCTATAAACATGGAAATATCTCCACTGCTATCTCTTTAAACATCGAAATATCTACACCGCCATCTGTATAAACGTGGAAATATCTACACAGCCATGTGAACATACATGGAAATATCTACACCGCTCTCTATATAAACATAGAAATAACTACACCACTCTCTGTATATACATGGAAATATCTACACCGCCATCTACATATCCATAGAAATATCTGCGCAGCCATCTGTATAAACATGGAAATATCTACACAGCTATCTCTATAAACATGGAAATATCTACACCGCCATCTGTATAAACATGGAAATACCTACAAGTCATCTGTATAAACATGGAAATATCTACACAGCCATCTGTATATACATGGAAATATCTACACCGCTATCTGTATAAACATGGAAAGAACTACACCGCTATTTGTATAAACAAGGAAATATCTACACCGTGATCTGTATAAACATGGAAATATCTACACTGCTATTTCTATAAACAAGGAAATATCTACACCGCTATCTGTATAAACATGGAAATAACTACACCGCTATTTGCATAAACAAGGAAATATCTACACCGTGATCTGTATAAACATGGAAATATCTACAACGCTATCTCTTTAAACATGGAAATATCTAAACCACTATCTGTATAAACATGGAAATATCCACACCGCTATCTCAATAAACATGGCAATATCTACATCGCGATCTGTATAAATATGGAATTAACTACACCGCTATCTGTAGAAACATGGAAATATCTACACAGCTATCTCTATAAACATGGAAATATCTACACCGCCATCAGTATAAACGTGGAAATACCTACAAGTCATCTGTATAAACATGGAAATATCTACACAGCCATCTGTATAAACATGGAAATATCTACACAGCCATCTGTATATACATGGAAATATCTACACCGCTATCTGTATAAACATGGAAATAGCTACACCGCTATTTGTATAAACAAGGAAATATCTACACCGTGATCTGTATAAACATGGAAATATCGACACTGCTATTTGTACAAACAAGGAAATATCTACACCGCTATCAGTATAAACATGGAAATAACCACACCGCTATTTGCATAAACAAGGAAATATCTACACAGTGATCTGTATAAACATGGAAATATCTACAACGCTATCTCTTTAAACATGGAAATATCTACACCCCTATCTGTATAAACATGGAAATATCCACACCGCTATCTCAATAAACATGGAAATATCTACATCGCGATCTGTATAAACATGGAAATAACTACACCGCTATCTGTAGAAACATGGAAATATCTACACAGCTATCTCTACAAACATGGAAATATCTACACCGCCATCTGTATAAACATGGAAATACCTACAAGTCATCTGTATAAACATGGAAATATCTACACAGCCATCTGTATAAACATGGAAATATCTACACAGCCATCTGTATATACATGCAAATATCTACACAGCCATCTGTATATACATGCAAATAACTACAGCGCTATCTGTATAAACATGGAAATAACTACACCGCTATTTGTATAAACAAGGAAATATCTGCACCGTGATCTGTATAAACATGGAAATATCTACAACGCCATCTCTATAAACATGGAAATATCTACACCCCTATCTGTATAAACATGGAAATATCCACACCGCTATCTCTATAAACATGGAAAGAACTACACCGCGATCAGTATAAACGTGGAAATATCTACACCGCTATCTCTATAAACATGGAAATATCTCCACTGCTATCTCTATAAACATCGAAATATCTACACCGCCATCTGTAAAAACATGGAAATAATTATAAAGTTATCTGTATAAACATGGAAATATCTACACCGCCATCTGTATAAACATGGAAATATCTACACAGCCATGTGTACATACATGGAAATATCTACACCGCTCTCTATATAAACATAGAAATAACTACACCACTATCTGTATATACATGGAAATATCTACACCGCCATCTACATATCCATAGAAATATCTGCGCCGCCATCTGTATAAACATGGAAATATCTACACGGTCATCTGTGTATAGATGGAAATATCAACACCGCCATCTGTACAAACATGGAAATATCTGCACCGCTATCTGTATAAACATGGAAATGTCTACACCGTGGTCTGTATAAACATGGAAATATCTACACCGCTATCTTTATAAACATGGAAATATATACACTGCTATCTCTATAAACATGGAAATATCTACACCGTGATCTGTATAAACATGGAAATATTTACACCGATATGTGTATAAACATGGAAATATCTACACCGCCATCTCTATAAACATGGAGATATCTACACCGCCATCTGTATAAACATGGAAATATTTACACCGCCATCTGTATAAACATGGAAATATCTACAATGCCATCTGTAGAAAGATGGAAATATGTACACTGCAATCTGTGTAAACATGGAAATACCTACACCAATATCTGTAAAAACATGGAAATAT
Organism: Pan troglodytes; assembly: GCF_028858775.2. Lineage (NCBI taxonomy): Eukaryota > Metazoa > Chordata > Mammalia > Primates > Hominidae > Pan > Pan troglodytes. The sequence continues at coordinate 2,912,621 of NC_072406.2, forward strand.
CTACACCGCTATCTGTATAAAGATGGAAATATCTACACCGCGATCTGCATAAGCATGGAAATATCTACACCGCGATCTGCATAAACATGGAAATATCTACACCGCTATCTGTAGAAACATGGAAATATCTACACTGCGATCTGTATAAACATGGAAATATCTACACCGCGATCTGTATAAACATGGAAATAACTATACCGCTATCTGTAGAAACATGGAAATATCTACACAGCTATCTCTATAAACATGGAAATATCTACACCGCCATCTGTATAAACATGGAAATACCTACAAGTCATCTGTATAAACATGGAAATATCTACACAGCCATTTGTATAAACATGGAAATATCTACACAGCCATCTGTATATACATGGAAATATCTACACCGCTATCTGTATAAACATGGAAAGAACTACACCGCTATTTGTATAAACAAGGAAATATCTACACCGTGATCTGTATAAACATGGAAATATCTACACTGCTATTTCTATAAACAAGGAAATATCTACACCGCTATCTGTATAAACATGGAAATAACTACACCGCTATTTGCATAAACAAGGAAATATCTACACCGTGATCTGTATAAACATGGAAATATCTACAACGCCATCTCTATAAGCATGGAAATATCTAAACCACTATCTGTATAAACATGGAAATATCCACACCGCTATCTCTATAAACATGGAAATAACTACACCGCGATCAGTATAAACGTGGAAATATCTACACCGCTATCTCTATAAACATGGAAATATCTCCACTGCTATCTCTATAAACATCGAAATATCTACACCGCCATCTGTATAAACGTGGAAATACTTACAAAGTTATGTGTATAAATACGGAAATATCTACACCGCCATCTGTATAAACATGGAAATATCTACACAGCCATGTGTACATACATGGAAATATCTACACCGCTCTCTATATAAATATAGAAATAACTACACCGCTATCTGTATATACATGGAAATATCTACACCGCCATCTACATATTCATAGAAATATCTGCGCCGCCATCTGTATAAACATGGATGTATATACACGGTCATATGTGTATAGATGGAAATAACACCGCCATCTGTACAAACATGGAAATATCTGCACCGCTATCTGTATAAACATGGAAATATCTACACCGTGGTCTGTATAAATATGGAAATATCTACACCGCTATCTGTATAAACATGGAAATATATACACCGCTATCTCTATAAACATGGAAATATCTACACCGTGATCTGTATAAACATGGAAATATTTACACCGATATCTGTATAAACATGGAAATATCTACACCGCCATCTCTATAAACATGGAAATATCTACACCGCCATCTGTATAAACCCGGAAATATCTACACCGCTATCTGTATAAACTTGGAAATATCTACACCGCTATCTGTATAAACATGGTAATATCTACTCCACATTCTATATAAACATGGAAATATCTACACCGCCATCTGTATAAACATGGAAATATCTACAATGCCATCTGTAGAAAGATGGAAATATCTACACTGCAATCTGTGTAAACATGGAAATACCTACACCAATATCTGTAAAAACATGGAAATATCTACACCGCTATCTGTATAAAGATGGAAATATCTACACCGCGATCTGCATAAGCATGGAAATATCTACACCGTGATCTGCATAAACTTGGAAATATCTACACCGCTATCTGTAGAAACATGGAAATAACTACACCGCTATTTGCATAAACAAGGAAATATCTACACCGTGATCTGTATAAACATGGAAATATCTACAACGCCATCTCTATAAACATGGAAATATCTACACCCCTATCTGTATAAACATGGAAATATCCACACCACTATCTCTATAAACATGAAAATATCTACACCGCGATCTGTATAAACATGGAAATAACTACACCGCTATCTGTAGAAACATGTAAATATCTACACAGCTATCTCTATAAATATGGAAATATCTACACCGCCATCTGTATAAACATGGAAATACCTACAAGTCATCTGTATAAACATGGAAATATCTACACAGCCATCTGTATAAACATGGAAATATCTACACAGCCATTTGTATATACATGCAAATATCTACACCGCTATCTGTATAAACATGGAAATAACTACACCGCTATTTGTATAAACAAGGAAATATCTACACCGTGATCTGTATAAACATGGAAATATCTACACTGCTATTTGTATAAACAAGGAAATATCTACACCGCTATCTGTATAAACATGGAAATAACTACACCGCTATTTGCATAAACAAGGAAATATCTACACCGTGATCTGCATAAACATGGATATATCTACAACGCCATCTCTATAAACATGGAAATATCTACACCCCTATCTGTATAAACATGGAAATATTCACACCGCTATCTCTATAAACATGGAAATAACTACACCGAGATCAGTATAAACGTGGAAATATCTACACCATTATCTCTATAAACATGGAAATATCTCCACTGCTATCTCTGTAAACATCGAAATATCTACACCGCCATGTGTATAAACATGGAAATACTTACAAAGTTATCTGTAAAAACATGGAAATATCTACACCGCCATCTGTATAAACATGGAAATATCTACACAGCCATGTGTACATACATGGAAATATCTACACTGCTCTCTATATAAACATGGAAATAACAACACCGCTATCTGTATATACATGGAAATATCTACACCGCCATCTTCATATCCATAGAAATATCTGCGCCACCATCTGTATAAAGATGGAAATATCTACACGGTCATCTGTGTATAGATGGAAATATCAACACCGCCATCTGTACAAACATGGAAATATCTGCACCGCTATCTGAATAAACATGGAAATATCTACACCGTGGTCTGTATAAACATGGAAATATCTACAATGCCATCTGTTGAAAGATGGAAATATCTACACCGATATCTGTGGAAACATGGAAATATCTACACCAATGTCTGTAAAAACATGGAAATATCTACACCGCTATCTGTATAAACATGGAAATATCTACACCGCAATCTGCATAAACATGGAAATATCTACTCCACGATCTGTATAAACATGGAAATATCTACACCGCTATCTGTAGAAACATGGAAATATCTACACCGCGATCTGCATAAACATGGAAATATCTACACTGCGATCTGTATAAACATGTAAATATCTACACCGCGATCTGTATAGACATGTAAATATCTACACCGCTATCTGTAGAAACATGGAAATATCTACACAGCTATCTCTATAAACATGGAAATATCTACACCGCCATCAGTATAAACGTGGAAATACCTACAAGTCATCTGTATAAACATGGAAATATCTACACAGCCATCTGTATAAACATGGAAATATCTACACAGCCATCTGTATATACATGGAAATATCTACACCGCTATCTGTATAAACATGGAAATAGCTACACTGCTATTTGTATAAACAAGGAAATATCTACACCATGATCTGTATAAACATGGAAATATCAACACTGCTATTTGTACAAACAAGGAAATATCTACACCGCTATCAGTATAAACATGGAAATAACCACACCGCTATTTGCATAAACAAGGAAATATCTACACCGTGATCTGTATAAACATGGAAATATCTACAACGCTATCTCTTTAAACATGGAAATATCTACACCCCTATCTGTATAAACATGGAAATATCCACACCGCTATCTCAATAAACATGGAAATATCTACTTCGCGATCTGTATAAACATGGAAATAACTACACCGCTATCTGTAGAAACATGGAAATATCTACACAGCTATCTCTATAAACCTGGAAATATCTACACCGCCATCTGTATAAACATGGAAATACCTACAAGTCATCTGTATAAACATGGAAATATCTACACAGCCATCTGTATAAACATGGAAATATCTACACAGCCATCTGTATAAACATGGAAATATCTACACAGCCATCTGTATATACATGGAAATATCTACACCGCTATCTGTATAAACATGGAAATAACTACACCGCTATTTGTATTAACAAGGAAATATCTACACCGTGATCTGTATAAACATGGAAATATCTACACTGCTATTTCTATAAACAAGGAAATATCTACACCGCTATCTGTATAAACATGGAAATAACTACACCGCTATTTGCATAAACAAGGAAATATCTACACCGTGATCTGTATAAACATGGAAATATCTACAACGCCATCTCTATAAGCATGGAAATATCTAAACCACTATCTGTATAAACATGGAAATATCCACACCGCTATCTCTATAAACATGGAAATAACTACAACGCGATCAGTATAAACGTGGAAATATCTACACCGCTATCTCTATAAACATGGAAATATCTCCACTGCTATCTCTATAAACATCGAAATACCTACACCGCCATCTGTATAAACGTGGAAATACTTACAAAGTTATCTGTATAAACATGGAAATATCTACACCGCCATCTGTATAAACATGGAAATATCTACACAGCAATGTGTACATACATGGAAATATCTACACCGCTCTCTATATAAATATAGAAATAACTACACCGCTATCTGTATATACATGGAAATATCTACACCGCCATCTACATATCCATAGAAATATCTGCGCCGCCATCTGTATAAACATGGAAATATCTACACGGTCATCTGTGTATAGATGGAAGTATCAACACCGCCATCTGTACAAACATGGAAATATCTGCACCGCTATCTGTATAAACATGGAAATATCTACACCGTGGTCTGTATAAACATGGAAATATCTACACCGCTATCTGTATAAACATGGAAATATATACACCGCTATCTCTATAAACATGGAAATATCTACACCGTGATCTGTATAAACATGGAAATATTTACACCGATATCTGTATAAACATGAAAATATCTACACCGCCATCTCTATAAACATGGAAATATCTACACCGCCATCTGTATAAACCCGGAAATATCTACACCGCTGTCTGTATAAACCTGGAAATATCTACACCGCGATCTGTATAAACATGGTAATATCTACTCCACCATCTATATAAACATGGAAATATCTACACCACCATCTGTATAAACATGGAAATATCTACAATGCCATCTGTAGAAAGATGGAAATATCTACACTGCAATCTGTGTAAACATGGAAATACCTGCACCAATATCTGTAAAAACATGGAAATATCTACACCGCTATCTGTATAAAGATGGAAATATCTACACCGTGATCTGCATAAGCATGGAAATATCTACACCGCGATCTGCATAAACTTGGAAATATGTACACCGCTATCTGTAGAAACATGGAAATAACTACACCGCTATTTGCATAAACAAGGAAATATCTACACCGTGATCTGTATAAACAGGGAAATATCTACAACGCCATCTCTATAAACATGGAAATATCTACACCCCTATCTGTATAAACATGGAAATATCCACACCGCTATCTCTATAAACATGGAAATATCTACACCGCGATCTGTATATACATGGGAATAACTACACCGCTATCTGTAGAAACATGTAAATATCTACACAGCTATCTCTATAAATATGGAAATATCTACACCGCCATCTGTATAAACATGGAAATACCTACAAGTCATCTGTATAAACATGGAAATATCCGCACCGCTATCTGTATAAACATGGAAATATCTACACCGTGGTCTGTATAAACATGGAAATATCTACACCGCTATCTGTATAAACAAGGAAATATATACACCGCTATCTCTATAAACATGGAAATATCTACACCGCTACCTGTATAAACATGGTAATATCTACTCCACCATCTATATAAACATGGAAATATCTACACCGCCATCTGTATAAACATGGAAATATCTACAATGCCATCTGTAGAAAGATGGAAATATCTACACTGCAATCTGTGTAAACATGGAAATACCTACACCTATATCTGTAAAAACATGGAAATATCTACACCGCTATCTGTATAAAGATGGAAATATCTACACCGTGATCTGCATAAGCATGGAAATATCTGCACAGCGATCTGCATAAACTTAGAAATATCTACACCGCTATCTGTAGAAACATGGAAATATCTACACAGCTATCTCTGTAAACATGGAAATATCTACACCGCCATCTGTATAAACATGGAAATACCTTCAAGTCATCTGTATAATCATGGAAATATCTACACAGACATCTGTATAAACATGGAAATATCTACACAGCCATCTGTATATACATGGAAATATCTACACCGCTATCTGTATAAACATGGAAATAACTACACCGCTATTTGTATAAACAAGGAAATATCTACACCGTGATCTGTATAAACATGGAAATATCTACACTGCTATTTGTATAAACAAGGAAATATCTACACCGCTATCTGTATAAACATGGAAATAACTACACCGCTATTTGCATAAACAAGGAAATATCTACACCGTGATCTGCATAAACATGGAAATATCTACAACGCCATCTCTATAAACATGGAAATATCTACACCACTATCTGTATAAACATGGAAATATCCACACCGCTATCTTTATAAACATGGAAATAACTACACCGCGATCAGTATAAACGTGGAAATATCTACACCGCTATCTCTATAAACATGGAAATATCTCCACTGCTATCTCTATAAACATCGAAATATCTACACCGCCATCTGTATAAACGTGGAAATACTTACAAAGTTATCTGTATAAACATGGAAATATCTACACCGCCATCTGTATAAACATGGAAATATCTACACAGCCATGTGTACATACATGGAAATATCTACACCGCTCTCTATATAAACATAGAAATAACTACACCGCTCTCTGTATATACATGGAAATATCTACACCGCCATCTACATATCCATAGAAATATCTGCGCAGACATCTGTATAAACATGGAAATATCTACACGGTCATCTGTGTATAGATGGAAGTATCAACACTGCCATCTGTACAAACATGGAAATATCCGCACCGCTATCTGTATAAACATGGAAATATCTACACCATGGTCTGTATAAACATGGAAATATCTACACCGCTATCTGTATAAACAAGGAAATATATACACCGCTATCTCTATAAACATGGAAATATCTACACCGCTATCTGTATAAACATGGAAATATATACACCGCTATCTCTATAAACATGGAAATATCTACACCGCGATCTGTATAAACATGGAAATATTTACACCGATATGTGTATAAACATGGAAATATCTACACCGCCATCTCTATAAACATGGAAATATCTACACCGCCATCTGTATAAACCTGGAAATATCTACACCGCTATCTGTATGAACCTGGAAATATCTACACCGCTATCTGTATAAACATGGTAATATCTACTCCACCATCTATATAAACATGGAAATATCTACACCGTGGTCTGTAAAAACCTGGAAATATCTACACCGCTATCAGTATAAACTTGGAAATATCTACACCGCTATCTCTATAAACATGGAAATAACTACACCGCTATTTGCATAAACAAGGAAATATCTACACCGTGATCTGTATAAACATGGAAATATCTACACCGCCATCTCTATAAACATGGAAATATCTACACCGCCATCTGTATAAACCCGGAAATATCTACACCGCTATCTGTATAAACCTGGAAATATCTACACCGCTATCTGTATAAACATGGTAATATCTACACCACCATCTATATAAACATGGAAATATCTACACCGCCATCTGTATAAACATGGAAATATCTACAATGCCATCTGTAGAAAGGTGGAAATATCTACTCTGCAATCTGTGTAAACATGGAAATACCTACACCAATATCTGTAAAAACATGGAAATATCTACACTGCTATCTGTATAAAGATGGAAATATCTACACCGCGATCTGCATAAGCATTGAAATATCTACACCGCGATCTGCATAAACTTGGAAATATCTACACCGCTATCTGTAGAAACATGGAAATAACTACACCGCTATTTGCATAAACAAGGAAATATCTACACCGTGATCTGCATAAACATGGAAATATCTACAACGCCATCTCTATAAACATGGAAATATCTACACCCCTGTCTGTATAAACATGGAAATATCCACACCGCTATCTCTATAAACATGGAAATAACTACACCGCGATCAGTATAAACGTGGAAATATCTACACCGCTATCTCTATAAACATGGAAATATCTCCACTGCTATCTCTATAAACATAGAAATATCTACACCGCCATCTGTATAAACATGGAAATAGTTACAAATTTATCTGTACAAACATGGAAATATTTACACCGCCATCTGTATAAACATGGAAATATCTACACAGCCATGTGTACATACATGGAAATAACTACACTGCTCTCTGTATAAACATGGAAATAATTACACCACTATCTGTATATACATGGAAATATCTACACCGCCAACTACATATCCATAGAAATATCTGCGCCGCCATCTTTATAAACATGGAAATATCTACACGGTCATCTGTGTATAGATGGAAGTATCAACACCGACATCTGTACAAACATGGAAATATCTGCACCGCTATCTGTATAAACATGGAAATATCTACACCGTGGTCTGTATAAACATGGAAATATCTACACCGCTATCTGTATAAACATGGAAATATATACACTGCTATCTCTATAAACATGGAAATATCTACACCGCGATCTGTATAAACATGGAAATATTTACACCGATATGTGTATAAACATGGAAACATCTACACCGCCATCTCTATAAACATGGAGATATCTACACCGCCATCTGTATAAACATGGAAATATCTACACCGCTATCTGTATAAACCTGGAAGTATCTACACCTCTATCTGTATAAACACGGTAATGTCTTCACCACCATCTATTTAAACATGGAAATATCTACACCGCCATCTGTATAAACATGGAAATATCTACAATGCCATCTGTAGAAAGATGGAAATATGTACACTGCAATCTGTGTAAACATGGAAATACCTACACCAATATCTGTAAAAACATGGAAATATCTACACCGCTATCTGTATAAAAATGGAAATATCTACACCGCGATCTGCATAAGCATGGAAATATCTACACCGCTATCTGTAGAAACATGGAAATATCTACACCGCGATCTGCATAAACATGGAAATATCTACACCGCGATCTGTATAAACCTGGAAATAACTACACCGCTATCTGTAGAAACATGGAAATATCTACACAGCTATCTTTATATACATGGAAATATCTACACCGCTATCTGTAGAAACATGGAAATATCTACACCGCTATCTCTATAAACATGGAAATATCTACACCGCGATCTGTATAAACATGGAAATATTTACCTCGATATGTGTATAAACATGGAAATATCTACACCGCCATCTCTATAAACATGGAGATATCTACACCGCCATCTGTATAAACATGGAAATATCTACACCGCTGTCCACATAAACCTGGAAATATTTACACCGCTATCTGTATAAACACGGTAATATCTACACCACCATCTATATAAACATGGAAATATCTACACTGCTATTTGTATAAACAAGGAAATATCTACACCGCTATCTGTATAAACATGGAAATACCTACACCGCTATTTGCATAAACAAGGAAATATCTACACCGTGATCTGCATAAACATGGAAATATCTACAACGCCATCCCTATAAACATGGAAATATCTACACCCCTATCTGTATAAACATGGAAATATCCACACCGCTATCTCAATAAACATGGAAATATCTACATCGCGATCTGTATAAACATGGAAATAACTACACCGCTATCTGTAGAAACATGGAAATATCTACACAGCTATCTCTACAAACATGGAAATATCTACACCGCCATCTGTATAAACATGGAAATACCTACAAGTCATCTGTATAAACATGGAAATATCTACACAGCCATCTGTATAAACATGGAAATATCTACACAGCCATCTGTATATACATGCAAATATCTACACAGCCATCTGTATATACATGCAAATAACTACAGCGCTATCTGTATAAACATGGAAATAACTACACCGCTATTTGTATAAACAAGGAAATATCTGCACCGTGATCTGTATAAACATGGAAATATCTACACTGCTATTTGTATAAACAAGGAAATATCTACACCGCTATCTGTATAAACATGGAAATAACTACACCGCTATTTGCATAAACAAGGAAATATCTACACCGTGATCTGCATAAACATGGAAATATCTACAACGCCATCTCTATAAACATGGAAATATCTACACCCCTATCTGTATAAACATGGAAATATCCACACCGCTATCTCTATAAACATGGAAAGAACTACACCGCGATCAGTATAAACGTGGAAATATCTACACCGCTATCTCTATAAACATGGAAATATCTCCACTGCTATCTCTATAAACATCGAAATATCTACACCGCCATCTGTATAAACATGGAAATAATTATAAAGTTATCTGTATAAACATGGAAATATCTACACCGCCATCTGTATAAACATGGAAATATCTACACAGCCATGTGTACATACATGGAAATATCTACACCGCTCTCTATATAAACATAGAAATAACTACACCACTATCTGTATATACATGGAAATATCTACACCGCCATCTACATATCCATAGAAATATCTGCGCCGCCATCTGTATAAACATGGAAATATCTACACGGTCATCTGTGTATAGATGGAAATATCAACACCGCCATCTGTACAAACATGGAAATATCTGCACCGCTATCTGTATAAACATGGAAATGTCTACACCGTGGTCTGTATAAACATGGAAATATCTACACCGCTATCTTTATAAACATGGAAATATATACACTGCTATCTCTATAAACATGGAAATATCTACACCGTGATCTGTATAAACATGGAAATATTTACACCGATATGTGTATAAACATGGAAATATCTACACCGCCATCTCTATAAACATGGAGATATCTACACCGCCATCTGTATAAACATGGAAATATTTACACCGCCATCTGTATAAACATGGAAATATCTACAATGCCATCTGTAGAAAGATGGAAATATGTACACTGCAATCTGTGTAAACATGGAAATACCTACACCAATATCTGTAAAAACATGGAAATATCTACACCGCTATCTGTATAAAGATGGAAATATCTACACCGCGATCTGCATAAGCATGGAAATATCTACACCGCGATCTGCATAAACATGGAAATATCTACACCGCTATCTGTAGAAACATGGAAATATCTACACTGCGATCTGTATAAACATGGAAATATCTACACCGCGATCTGTATAAACATGGAAATAACTACACCGCTATCTGTAGAAAAATGGAAATATCTACACAGCTATCTCTATAAACATGGAAATATCTACACCGCCATCTGTATAAACATGGAAATACCTACAAGTCATCTGTATAAACATGGAAATATCTACACAGCCATTTGTATAAACATGGAAATATCTACACAGCCATCTGTATATACATGGAAATATCTACACCGCTATCTGTATAAACATGGAAAGAACTACACCGCTATTTGTATAAACAAGGAAATATCTACACCGTGATCTGTATAAACATGGAAATATCTACACTGCTATTTCTATAAACAAGGAAATATCTACACCGCTATCTGTATAAACATGGAAATAACTACACCGCTATTTGCATAAACAAGGAAATATCTACACCGTGATCTGTATAAACATGGAAATATCTACAACGCCATCTCTATAAGCATGGAAATATCTAAACCACTATCTGTATAAACATGGAAATATCCACACCGCTATCTCTATAAACATGGAAATAACTACACCGCGATCAGTATAAACGTGGAAATATCTACACCGCTATCTCTATAAACATGGAAATATCTCCACTGCTATCTCTATAAACATCGAAATATCTACACCGCCATCTGTATAAACGTGGAAATACTTACAAAGTTATGTGTATAAATATGGAAATATCTACACCGCCATCTGTATAAACATGGAAATATCTACACAGCCATGTGTACATACATGGAAATATCTACACCGCTCTCTATATAAATATAGAAATAACTACACTGCTATCTGTATATACATGGAAATATCTACACCGCCATCTACATATTCATAGAAATATCTGCGCCGCCATCTGTATAAACATGGATATATATACACGGTCATATGTGTATAGATGGAAATAACACCGCCATCTGTACAAACATGGAAATATCTGCACCGCTATCTGTATAAACATGGAAATATCTACACCGTGGTCTGTATAAATATGGAAATATCTACACCGCTATCTGTATAAACATGGAAATATATACACTGCTATCTCTATAAACATGGAAATATCTACACCGTGATCTGTATAAACATGGAAATATTTAAACCGATATCTGTATAAACATGGAAATATCTACACCGCCATCTCTATAAACATGGAAATATCTACACCGCCATCTGTATAAACCCGGAAATATCTACACCGCTATCTGTATAAACTTGGAAATATCTACACCGCTATCTGTATAAACATGGTAATATCTACTCCACATTCTATATAAACATGGAAATATCTACACCGCCATCTGTATAAACATGGAAATATCTACAATGCCATCTGTAGAAAGATGGAAATATCTACACTGCAATCTGTGTAAACATGGAAATACCTACACCAATATCTGTAAAAACATGGAAATATCTACACCGCTATCTGTATAAAGATGGAAATATCTACACCGCGATCTGCATAAGCATGGAAATATCTACACCGTGATCTGCATAAACTTGGAAATATCTACACCGCTATCTGTAGAAACATGGAAATAACTACACCGCTATTTGCATAAACAAGGAAATATCTACACCGTGATCTGTATAAACATGGAAATATCTACAACGCCATCTCTATAAACATGGAAATATCTACACCCCTATCTGTATAAACATGGAAATATCCACACCACTATCTCTATAAACATGAAAATATCTACACCGCGATCTGTATAAACATGGAAATAACTACACCGCTATCTGTAGAAACATGTAAATATCTACACAGCTATCTCTATAAATATGGAAATATCTACACCGCCATCTGTATAAACATGGAAATACCTACAAGTCATCTGTATAAACATGGAAATATCTACACAGCCATCTGTATAAACATGGAAATATCTACACAGCCATTTGTATATACATGCAGATATCTACACCGCTATCTGTATAAACATGGAAATAACTACACCGCTATTTGTATAAACAAGGAAATATCTACACCGTGATCTGTATAAACATGGAAATATCTACACTGCTATTTGTATAAACAAGGAAATATCTACACCGCTATCTGTATAAACATGGAAATAACTACACCGCTATTTGCATAAACAAGGAAATATCTACACCGTGATCTGCATAAACATGGATATATCTACAACGCCATCTCTATAAACATGGAAATATCTACACCCCTATCTGTATAAACATGGAAATATTCACACCGCTATCTCTATAAACATGGAAATAACTACACCGAGATCAGTATAAACGTGGAAATATCTACACCATTATCTCTATAAACATGGAAATATCTCCACTGCTATCTCTGTAAACATCGAAATATCTACACCGCCATGTGTATAAACATGGAAATACTTACAAAGTTATCTGTAAAAACATGGAAATATCTACACCGCCATCTGTATAAACATGGAAATATCTACACAGCCATGTGTACATACATGGAAATATCTACACTGCTCTCTATATAAACATGGAAATAACAACACCGCTATCTGTATATACATGGAAATATCTACACCGCCATCTACATATCCATAGAAATATCTGCGCCGCCATCTGTATAAAGATGGAAATATCTACACGGTCATCTGTGTATAGATGGAAATATCAACACCGCCATCTGTAAAAACATGGAAATATCTGCACCGCTATCTGAATAAACATGGAAATATCTACACCGTGGTCTGTATAAACATGGAAATATCTACAATGCCATCTGTTGAAAGATGGAAATATCTACACCGATATCTGTGGAAACATGGAAATATCTACACCAATGTCTGTAAAAACATGGAAATATCTACACCGCTATCTGTATAAACATGGAAATATCTACACCGCAATCTGCATAAACATGGAAATATCTACTCCACGATCTGTATAAACATGGAAATATCTACACCGCTATCTGTAGAAACATGGAAATATCTACACCGCGATCTGCATAAACATGGAAATATCTACACTGCTATCTGTATAAACATGTAAATATCTACACCGCGTTCTGTATAGACATGTAAATATCTACACCGCTATCTGTAGAAACATGGAAATATCTACACAGCTATCTCTATAATCATGGAAATATCTACACCGCCATCAGTATAAACGTGGAAATACCTACAAGTCATCTGTATAAACATGGAAATATCTACAGAGCCATCTGTATAAACATGGAAATATCTACACAGCCATCTGTATATACATGGAAATATCGACACCGCTATCTGTATAAACATGGAAATAGCTACACCGCTATTTGTATAAACAAGGAAATATCTACACCATGATCTGTATAAACATGGAAATATCAACACTGCTATTTGTACAAACAAGGAAATATCTACACCGCTATCAGTATAAACATGGAAATAACCACACCGCTATTTGCATAAACAAGAAAATATCTACACCGTGATCTGTATAAACATGGAAATATCTACAATGCTATCTCTTTAAACATGGAAATATCTACACCCCTATCTGTATAAACATGGAAATATCCACACCGCTATCTCAATAAACATGGAAATATCTACTTCGCGATCTGTATAAACATGGAAATAACTACACCGCTATCTGTAGAAACATGGAAATATCTACACAGCTATCTCTATAAACATGGAAATATCTACACCGCCATCTGTATAAACATGGAAATACCTACAAGTCATCTGTATAAACATGGAAATATCTACACAGCCATCTGTATAAACATGGAAATATCTACACCGCCATCTCTATAAACATGGAAATATCTACAACCCTATCTGTATAAACAGGGAAATATCCACACCGCTATCTCTATAAACATGGAAATAACTACACCGCGATCAGTATAAACGTGGAAATATCTACACCGCTATCTCTATAAACATGGAAATATCTCCACTGCTATCTCTATAAACATCGAAATATCTACACCGCCATCTGTATAAACATGGAAATAATTACAAAGTTATCTGTATAAACATGGAAATATCTACACCGCCATCTGTATAAACATGGAAATATCTACACAGCCATGTGTACATACATGGAAATATCTACACCGCTCTCTATATAAACATAGAAATAACTACACCACTATCTGTATATACATGGAAATATCTACACCGCCATCTACATATCCATAGAAATATCTGCGCCGCCATCTGTATAAACATGGAAATATCTACACGGTCATCTGTGTATAGATGGAAATATCAACACCGCCATCTGTACAAACATGGAAATATCTGCACCGCTATCTGTATAAACATGGAAATGTCTACACCGTGGTCTGTATAAACATGGAAATATCTACACCGCTATCTTTATAAACATGGAAATATATACACCGCTATCTCTATAAACATGGAAATATCTACACCGTGATCTGTATAAACATGGATATATTTACACCGATATGTGTACAAACATGGAAATATCTACACCACCATCTCTATAAACATGGAGATATCTACACCGCCATCTGTATAAACATGGAAATATCTACACCGCCATCTGTATAAACATGGAAATATCTACAATGCCATCTGTAGAAAGATGGAAATATGTACACTGCAATCTGTGTAAACATGGAAATACCTACACCAATATCTGTAAAAACATGGAAATATCTACACCGCTATCTGTATAAAGATGGAAATATCTACACCGCGATCTGCATAAGCATGGAAATATCTACACCGCGATTTGCATAAACATGGAAATATCTACACCGCTATCTGTAGAAACATGGAAATATCTACACTGCGATCTGCATAAACATGGAAATATCTACACCGCGATCTGTATAAACATGGAAATAACTACACCGCTATCTGTAGAAACATGGAAATATCTACACAGCTATCTCTATAAACCTGGAAATATCTACACCGCCATCTGTATAAACATGGAAATACCTACAAGTCATCTGTATAAACATGGAAATATATACACAGCCATCTGTAAAAACATGGAAATATCTACACAGCCATCTGTATAAACATGGAAATATCTACACAGCCATCTGTATATACAAGGAAATATCTACACCGCTATCTGCATAAACATGGAAATAACTACACCGCTATTTGTATTAACAAGGAAATATCTACACCGTGATCTGTATAAACATGGAAATATCTACACTGCTATTTCTATAAACAAGGAAATATCTACACCGCTATCTGTATAAACATGGAAATAACTACACCGCTATTTGCATAAACAAGGAAATATCTACACCGTGATCTGTATAAACATGGAAATATCTACAACGCCATCTCTATAAGCATGGAAATATCTAAACCACTATCTGTATAAACATGGAAATATCCACACCGCTATCTCTATAAACATGGAAATAACTACAACGCGATCAGTATAAACGTGGAAATATCTACACCGCTATCTCTATAAACATGGAAATATCTCCACTGCTATCTCTATAAACATCGAAATACCTACACCGCCATCTGTATAAACGTGGAAATACTTACAAAGTTATCTGTATAAACATGGAAATATCTACACCGCCATCTGTATAAACATGGAAATATCTACACAGCCATGTGTACATACATGGAAATATCTACACCGCTCTCTATATAAATATAGAAATAACTACACCGCTATCTGTATATACATGGAAATATCTACACCGCCATCTACATATCCATAGAAATATCTGCGCCGCCATCTGTATAAACATGGAAATATCTACACGGTCATCTGTGTATAGATGGAAGTATCAACACCGCCATCTGTAAAAACATGGAAATATCTGCACCGCTATCTGTATAAACATGGAAATATCTACACCGTGGTCTGTATAAACATGGAAATATCTACACCGCTATCTGTATAAACATGGAAATATATACACCGCTATCTCTATAAACATGGAAATATCTACACCGTGATCTGTATAAACATGGAAATATTTACACCGATATCTGTATAAACATGGAAATATCTACACCGCCATCTCTATAAACATGGAAATATCTACACCGCCATCTGTATAAACCCGGAAATATCTACACCGCTGTCTGTATAAACCTGGAAATATCTACACCGCGATCTGTATAAACATGGTAATATCTACTCCACCGTCTATATAAACATGCAAATATCTACACCACCATCTGTATAAACATGGAAATATCTACAATGCCATCTGTAGAAAGATGGAAATATCTACACTGCAATCTGTGTAAACATGGAAATACCTGCACCAATATCTGTAAAAACATGGAAATATCTACACCGCTATCTGTATAAAGATGGAAATATCTGCACCGTGATCTGCATAAGCATGGAAATATCTACACCGCGATCTGCATAAACTTGGAAATATGTACACCGCTATCTGTAGAAACATGGAAATAACTACACCGCTATTTGCATAAACAAGGAAATATCTACACCGTGATCTGTATAAACATGGAAATATCTACAACGCCATCTCTATAAACATGGAAATATCTACACCCCTATCTGTATAAACATGGAAATATCCACACCGCTATCTCTATAAACATGGAAATATCTACACCGCGATCTGTATATACATGGGAATAACTACACCGCTATCTGTAGAAACATGTAAATATCTACACAGCTATCTCTATAAATATGGAAATATCTACACCGCCATCTGTATAAACATGGAAATACCTACAAGTCATCTGTATAAACATGGAAATATCTACACAGCCATCTGTATAAACATGGAAATATCTACACAGCCATTTGTATATACATGCAAATATCTACACCGCTATCTGTATAAACATGGTAATATCTACTCCACCATCTATATAAACATGGAAATATCTACATCGCCATCTGTATAAACATGGAAATACCTACAAGTCATCTGTATAAACTTGGAAATATCTACACAGCCATCTGTATAAACATGGAAATGTCTACACAGCCATCTGTATATACATGCAAATATCTACACAGCCATCTGTATATACATGCAAATAACTACACCGCTATCTGTATAAACATGGAAATAACTACACCGCTATTTGTATAAACAAGGAAATATCTGCACCGTGATCTGTATAAACATGGAAATATCAACACCGCTATCTGTATAAACATGGTAATATCTACTCCACCATCTATATAAACATGGAAATATCTACACCGCCATCTGTATAAACATGGAAATACCTACAAGTCATCTGTATAAACATGGAAATATCTACACAGCCATCTGTATAAACATGGAAATATCTACACAGCCATCTGTATATACATGCAAATATCTACACAGCCATCTGTATATACATGCAAATAACTACACCGCTATCTGTATAAACATGGAAATAACTACACCGCTATTTGTATAAACAAGGAAATATCTACACCGCCATCTGTATAAACATGGAAATATCTACACTACTATCTGTATAAACATGGTAATATCTACACCACCATCTATATAAACATGGAAATATCTACACCGCCATCTGTATAAACATGGAAATATCTACAATGCCATCTGTAGAAAGATGGAAATATCTACACCGCGATCTGCATAAACATGGAAATATCTACACCACTATCTGTATAAAGATGGAAATATCTACACCGCGATCTGCATAAGCATGGAAATATCTACACCGCGATCTCCATAAACATGGAATTATCTACACCGCTATCTGTAGAGACATGGAAATATCTACACAGCTATCTCAGTAAACATGGAAATATCTACACCGCCAACTGTATAAACATGGAAATACCTACAAGTCATCTGTATAAACATGGAAATATCTACACAGCCATCTGTATAAACATGGAAATATCTACACAGCCATCTGTATACACATGGAAATATCTACACCGCTATTTGTATAAACATGGAAATAACTACACCGCTATTTGTATAAACGAGGAAATAGCTACACAGTGATCTGTATTAACATGGAAATATCTACACTGCTATTTGTATAAACAAGGAAATATCTACACCGCTATCAGTATAAACATGGAAATAACTACACCGCTATTTGCATAAACAAGGAAATATCTACACCGTGATCTGTATAAACATGGAAATATCTTCCACGCCATCTCTATAAACCTGGAAATATCTACAACCCTATCTGTATAAACATGGAAATATCCACACCGCTATCTCTATAAACATGGAAATAACTACACCGCGATCAGTATAAACGTGGAAATCTCTACACCGCTATCTCTATAAACATGGAAATATCTCCACTGCTATATCTATAAACATCGAAATATCTACACCGCCATCTGTATAAACATGGAAATACTTACAAAGTTATCTGTATATACATGGAAATATCTTCACCGCCATCTGTATAAACATGGGAATGTCTACACAGCCATGTGTACATACATGGAAATATCTACACAGCTCCCTATATAAACATGGAAATACCTACATCACTATCTGTATATACATGGAAATATCTACACCGCCATCTACATATCCATAGAAATATCTGCGCCGCCATCTGTATAAACATGGAAATATCTACACAGTCATCTGTGTATAGATGGAAATATCAACACCGCCATCTGTACAAAGATGGAAATATATACACCGCTATCTCTATAAACATGGAAATATCTACACCGTGATCTGTATAAACATGGAAATATTTACACCGATATCTGTATAAACATGGAAATATCTACACTGCCATCTCTATAAACATGGAAATATCTACACCGCCATCTGTATAAACCTGGAAATATCTACACCGATATCTGTATAAACCTGGAAATTTCTACACCGCTATCTGTATAAACATGGTAATATCTACACCACCATCTATATAAACATGGAAAAACCTACACCGCCATCTGTATAAACACGGAAATATCTACGCTGCCATCTGTAGAAAGATGGAAATATCTACACTGCAATCTGTGTAAACATGGAAATACCTTCACCAATATCTGTAAAAACATGGAAATATCTACACCGCTATCTGTATAAACATGGAAATATCTACACCGCGATCTGCATAAGCATGGAAATACCTACACCGCGATCTGCATAAACATGGAAATATCTACACCGCTATCTGTAGAAACATGGAAATATCTGCACCGCGATCTGCATATACATGGAATTATCTACACCGCGATCTGTATAAACATGGAAATAACCACACCGCTATCTGTAGAAACATGGAAATATCTACACAGCTATCTCTATAAACATGGAAATATCTACACCGCCATTTGTATAAACATGGAAATACCTACAAGTCATCTGTATAAACATGGAAATATCTACACAGCCATCTGTATAAACATGGAAATTTCTACACAGCCATCTGTATATACAAGCAAATATCTACACCGCTATCTGTATAAACATGGAAATAACTACACCGCTATTTGTATAAACAAGGAAATACCTACACCGTGATCTGTATAAACATGGAAATATCTACACTGCTATTTGTATAAACAAGGAAATATCTATACCACTATCTGTATGAACATGGAAATATCCACACCGCTATCTCTATAAACATGGAAATAACTACACAGCGATCAGTATAAACGTGGAAATATCTACACCGCTATCTCTATAAACATGGAAATATCTCCACTGCTATCTCTAAAAACATCGAAATATCTACACCGCCATCTGTATAAACATGGAAATAATTACAAAGTTATCTGTATAAACATGGAAATATCTACACCGCCATCTGTATAAACATGGAAATATCTACACAGCCATGTGTACATAAATGGAAATATCTACACCGCTCTCTATATAAACATAGAAATATCTACACCGCTATCTGTATATACATGGAAATATCTACACCGCCATCTATATATCCATAGAAATAACTGCGACGCCATCTGTATAAACATGGAAATATCTAAAGGGTCATCTGTGTATAGATGGAAATATCAACAACGCCATCTGAACAAACATGGAAATATCTGCACCGCTATCTGTATAAACATGGAAATATCTACACCGTGGTCTGTATAAACATGGAAATATCTACATCGCTATCTGTATAAACATGGAAATATATACACCGCTATCTCTATAAACATGGAAATATCTACACCGTGATCTGTATAAACATGGAAATATTTACACCGATATCTGTATAAACATGGAAATAACTACACCGCTATTTATATAAACAAGGAAATATCTACACCGTGATCTGTATAAACATGGAAATATCTACACCGCTATCTGTATAAACATGGAAATATCTACACCGCTGTCTCTATAAACATGGAAATATCTACACCGCGATCTGTATAAACATGGAAATATTTACACCGATATGTGTAGAAACATGGAAATATCTACACCGCCATCTCTATAAACATGGAGATATCTACACCGCCATCTGTATAAACATGGAAATATCTACACCGCTATCTGTATAAACCTGGAAATATCTACACCGCTATCTGTATAAACACGGTAATATCTACACCACCATCTATATAAACATGGAAATATCTACACCGCCATCTGTATAAACATGGAAATATCTACAATGCCATCTGTAGAAAGATGGAAATATGTACACTGCAATCTGTGTAAACATGGAAATACCTACACCAATATCTGTAAAAACATGGAAATATCTACACCGCTATCTGTATAAAGATGGAAATATCTACACCGCGATCTGCATAAGCATGGAAATATCTACACCGCGATCTGCATAAACATGGAAATATCTACACCGCTATCTGTAGAAACATGGAAATATCTACACTGCGATCTGCATAAACATGGAAATATATACACCGCGATCTGTATAAACATGGAAATAACTACACCGCTATCTGTAGAAACATGGAAATATCTACAAAGCTATCTCTATAAACATGGAAATATCTACACCGCCATCTGTATAAACATGGAAATACCTACAAGTCATCTGTACAAACATGGAAATATCTACACAGCCATCTGTATAAACATGGAAATATCTACACAGCCATCTGTATATACATGGAAATATCTACACCGCTATCTGTATAAACATGGAAATAACTACACTGCTATTGGTATAAACAAGGAAATATCTACACCGTGATCTGTATAAACATGGAAATATCTACACTGCTATTTGTATAAACAAGGAAATATCTACACCGCTATCTGTATAAACATGGAAATAACTACACCGCTATTTGCATAAACAAGGAAATATCTACACCGTGATCTGTATAAACATGGAAATATCTACAACGCCATCTCTATAAACATGGAAATATCTACCCCACTATCTGTATAAACATGGAAATATCCACACGGCTATCTTTATAAACATGGAAATAACTACACAGCGATCACTATATACGTGGAAATATCTACACCGCTATCTCTATAAAAATGGAAATATCTCCACTGCTATCTCCTTAAACATCGAAATATCTACACCGCCATCTGTATAAACGTGGAAATACTTACAAAGTTATCTGTATAAACATGGAAATATCTACACCGCCATCTGTATAAACATGGAAATATCTACACAGCCATGTGAACATACATGGAAATATCTACACCGCTCTCTATATAAACATAGAAATAACTACACCACTCTCTGTATATACATGGAAATATCTACACCGCCATCTACATATCCATAGAAATATCTGCGCAGCCATCTGTATAAACATGGAAATATCTACACAGCTATCTCTATAAACATGGAAATATCTACACCGCCATCTGTATAAACATGGAAATACCTACAAGTCATCTGTATAAACATGGAAATATCTACACAGCCATCTGTATATACATGGAAATATCTACACCGCTATCTGTATAAACATGGAAAGAACTACACCGCTATTTGTATAAACAAGGAAATATCTACACCGTGATCTGTATAAACATGGAAATATCTACACTGCTATTTCTATAAACAAGGAAATATCCACACCGCTATCTGTATAAACATGGAAATAACTACACCGCTATTTGCATAAACAAGGAAATATCTACACCGTGATCTGTATAAACATGGAAATATCTACAACGCTATCTCTTTAAACATGGAAATATCTAAACCACTATCTGTATAAACATGGAAATATCCACACCGCTATCTCAATAAACATGGCAATATCTACATCACGATCTGTATAAACATGGAAATAACTACACCGCTATCTGTAGAAACATGGAAATATCTACACAGCTATCTCTATAAACATGGAAATATCTACACCGCCATCTGTATAAACATGGAAATACCTACAAGTCATCTGTATAAACATGGAAATATCTACACAGCCATCTGTATAAACATGGAAATATCTACACAGCCATCTGTATATACATGCAAATATCTACACAGCCATCTGTATATGCATGCAAATAACTACACCGCTATCTGTATAAACATGGAAATAACTACACCGCTATTTGTATAAACAAGGAAATATCTGCACCGTGATCTGTATAAACATGGAAATATCTACACTGCTATTTGTATAAACAAGGAAATATCTACACCGCTATCTGTATAAACATGGAAATAACTACACCGCTATTTGCATAAACAAGGAAATATCTACACCGTGATCTGCATAAACATGGAAATATCTACAACGCCATCTCTATAAACATGGAAATATCTACACCCCTATCTGTATAAACATGGAAATATCCACACCGCTATCTCTATAAACATGGAAATAACTACACCGCGATCAGTATAAACGTGGAAATATCTACACCGCTATCTCTATAAACATGGGAATATCTCCACTGCTATCTCTATAAACATCGAAATATCTACACCGCCATCTGTATAAACAAGGAAATAATTACAAAGTTATCTGTATAAACATGGAAATATCTACACCGCCATCTGTATAAACATGGACATATCTACACAGCCATGTGTACATACATGGAAATATCTACACCGCTCTCTATATAAACATAGAAATAACTACACCACTATCTGTATATACATGGAAATATCTACACCGCCATCTACATATCCATAGAAATATCTGCACCGCCATCTGTATAAACATGGAAATATCTACACGGTCATCTGTGTATAGATGGAAATATCAACACCGCCATCTGTACAAACATGGAAATATCTGCACCGCTATCTGTATAAACATGGAAATGTCTACACCGTGGTCTGTATAAACATGGAAATATCTACACCGCTATCTTTATAAACATGGAAATATATACACCGCTATCTCTATAAACATGGAAATATCTACACCGTGATCTGTATAAACATGGAAATATTTACACCGATATGTGTATAAACATGGAAATATCTACACCGCCATCTCTATAAACATGGAGATATCTACGCCGCCATCTGTATAAACATGGAAATATCTACACCGCCATCTGTATAAACATGGAAATATCTACAATGCCATCTGTAGAAAGATGGAAATATGTACACTGCAATCTGTGTAAACATGGAAATACCTACACCAATATCTGTAAAAACATGGAAATATCTACACCGCTATCTGTATAAAGATGGAAATATCTACACCGCGATCTGCATAAGCATGGAAATATCTACACCGCGATCTGCATAAACATGGAAATATCTACACCGCTATCTGTAGAAACATGGAAATATATACACTGCGATCTGCATAAACATGGAAATATCTACACCGCGATCTGTATAAACATGGAAATAACTACACCGCTATCTGTAGAAACATGGAAATATCTACACAGCTATCTCTATAAACATGGAAATATCTACACCGCCATCTGTATAAACATGGAAATACCTACAAGTCATCTGTATAAACATGGAAATATCTACACAGCCATCTGTATATACATGGAAATATCTACACCGCTATCTGTATAAACATGGAAAGAACTACACCGCTATTTGTATAAACAAGGAAATATCTACACCGTGATCTGTATAAACATGGAAATATCTACACTGCTATTTCTATAAACAAGGAAATATCCACACCGCTATCTGTATAAACATGGAAATAACTACACCGCTATTTGCATAAACAAGGAAATATCTACACCGTGATCTGTATAAACATGGAAATATCTACAACGCTATCTCTTTAAACATGGAAATATCTAAACCACTATCTGTATAAACATGGAAATATCCACACCGCTATCTCAATAAACATGGCAATATCTACATCACGATCTGTATAAACATGGAAATAACTACACCGCTATCTGTAGAAACATGGAAATATCTACACAGCTATCTCTATAAACATGGAAATATCTACACCGCCATCTGTATAAACATGGAAATACCTACAAGTCATCTGTATAAACATGGAAATATCTACACAGCCATCTGTATAAACATGGAAATATCTACACAGCCATCTGTATATACATGCAAATATCTACACAGCCATCTGTATATGCATGCAAATAACTACACCGCTATCTGTATAAACATGGAAATAACTACACCGCTATTTGTATAAACAAGGAAATATCTGCACCGTGATCTGTATAAACATGGAAATATCTACACTGCTATTTGTATAAACAAGGAAATATCTACACCGCTATCTGTATAAACATGGAAATAACTACACCGCTATTTGCATAAACAAGGAAATATCTACACCGTGATCTGCATAAACATGGAAATATCTACAACGCCATCTCTATAAACATGGAAATATCTACACCCCTATCTGTATAAACATGGAAATATCTACACTGCTATTTGTATAAACAAGGAAATATCTACACCGCTATCTGTATAAACATGGAAATAACTACACCGCTATTTGCATAAACAAGGAAATATCTACACCGTGATCTGTATAAACATGGAAATATCTACAACGCCATCTCTATAAACATGGAAATATCTACCCCACTATCTGTATAAACATGGAAATATCCACACGGCTATCTTTATAAACATGGAAATAACTACACAGCGATCACTATATACGTGGAAATATCTACACCGCTATCTCTATAAAAATGGAAATATCTCCACTGCTATCTCCTTAAACATCGAAATATCTACACCGCCATCTGTATAAACGTGGAAATACTTACAAAGTTATCTGTATAAACATGGAAATATCTACACCGCCATCTGTATAAACATGGAAATATCTACACAGCCATGTGAACATACATGGAAATATCTACACCGCTCTCTATATAAACATAGAAATAACTACACCACTCTCTGTATATACATGGAAATATCTACACCGCCATCTACATATCCATAGAAATATCTGCGCAGCCATCTGTATAAACATGGAAATATCTACACAGCTATCTCTATAAACATGGAAATATCTACACCGCCATCTGTATAAACATGGAAATACCTACAAGTCATCTGTATAAACATGGAAATATCTACACAGCCATCTGTATATACATGGAAATATCTACACCGCTATCTGTATAAACATGGAAAGAACTACACCGCTATTTGTATAAACAAGGAAATATCTACACCGTGATCTGTATAAACATGGAAATATCTACACTGCTATTTCTATAAACAAGGAAATATCCACACCGCTATCTGTATAAACATGGAAATAACTACACCGCTATTTGCATAAACAAGGAAATATCTACACCGTGATCTGTATAAACATGGAAATATCTACAACGCTATCTCTTTAAACATGGAAATATCTAAACCACTATCTGTATAAACATGGAAATATCCACACCGCTATCTCAATAAACATGGCAATATCTACATCACGATCTGTATAAACATGGAAATAACTACACCGCTATCTGTAGAAACATGGAAATATCTACACAGCTATCTCTATAAACATGGAAATATCTACACCGCCATCTGTATAAACATGGAAATACCTACAAGTCATCTGTATAAACATGGAAATATCTACACAGCCATCTGTATAAACATGGAAATATCTACACAGCCATCTGTATATACATGCAAATATCTACACAGCCATCTGTATATGCATGCAAATAACTACACCGCTATCTGTATAAACATGGAAATAACTACACCGCTATTTGTATAAACAAGGAAATATCTGCACCGTGATCTGTATAAACATGGAAATATCTACACTGCTATTTGTATAAACAAGGAAATATCTACACCGCTATCTGTATAAACATGGAAATAACTACACCGCTATTTGCATAAACAAGGAAATATCTACACCGTGATCTGCATAAACATGGAAATATCTACAACGCCATCTCTATAAACATGGAAATATCTACACCCCTATCTGTATAAACATGGAAATATCCACACCGCTATCTCTATAAACATGGAAATAACTACACCGCGATCAGTATAAACGTGGAAATATCTACACCGCTATCTCTATAAACATGGGAATATCTCCACTGCTATCTCTATAAACATCGAAATATCTACACCGCCATCTGTATAAACAAGGAAATAATTACAAAGTTATCTGTATAAACATGGAAATATCTACACCGCCATCTGTATAAACATGGACATATCTACACAGCCATGTGTACATACATGGAAATATCTACACCGCTCTCTATATAAACATAGAAATAACTACACCACTATCTGTATATACATGGAAATATCTACACCGCCATCTACATATCCATAGAAATATCTGCACCGCCATCTGTATAAACATGGAAATATCTACACGGTCATCTGTGTATAGATGGAAATATCAACACCGCCATCTGTACAAACATGGAAATATCTGCACCGCTATCTGTATAAACATGGAAATGTCTACACCGTGGTCTGTATAAACATGGAAATATCTACACCGCTATCTTTATAAACATGGAAATATATACACCGCTATCTCTATAAACATGGAAATATCTACACCGTGATCTGTATAAACATGGAAATATTTACACCGATATGTGTATAAACATGGAAATATCTACACCGCCATCTCTATAAACATGGAGATATCTACGCCGCCATCTGTATAAACATGGAAATATCTACACCGCCATCTGTATAAACATGGAAATATCTACAATGCCATCTGTAGAAAGATGGAAATATGTACACTGCAATCTGTGTAAACATGGAAATACCTACACCAATATCTGTAAAAACATGGAAATATCTACACCGCTATCTGTATAAAGATGGAAATATCTACACCGCGATCTGCATAAGCATGTAAATATCTACACCGCGATCTGCATAAACATGGAAATATCTACACCGCTATCTGTAGAAACATGGAAATATATACACTGCGATCTGCATAAACATGGAAATATCTACACCGCGATCTGTATAAACATGGAAATAACTACACCGCTATCTGTAGAAACATGGAAATATCTACACAGCTATCTCTATAAACATGGAAATATCTACACCGCCATCTGTATAAACATGGAAATACCTACAAGTCATCTGTATAAACATGGAAATATCTACACAGCCATCTGTATATACATGGAAATATCTACACCGCTATCTGTATAAACATGGAAAGAACTACACCGCTATTTGTATAAACAAGGAAATATCTACACCGTGATCTGTATAAACATGGAAATATCTACACTGCTATTTCTATAAACAAGGAAATATCCACACCGCTATCTGTATAAACATGGAAATAACTACACCGCTATTTGCATAAACAAGGAAATATCTACACCGTGATCTGTATAAACATGGAAATATCTACAACGCTATCTCTTTAAACATGGAAATATCTAAACCACTATCTGTATAAACATGGAAATATCCACACCGCTATCTCAATAAACATGGCAATATCTACATCACGATCTGTATAAACATGGAAATAACTACACCGCTATCTGTAGAAACATGGAAATATCTACACAGCTATCTCTATAAACATGGAAATATCTACACCGCCATCTGTATAAACATGGAAATACCTACAAGTCATCTGTATAAACATGGAAATATCTACACAGCCATCTGTATAAACATGGAAATATCTACACAGCCATCTGTATATACATGCAAATATCTACACAGCCATCTGTATATGCATGCAAATAACTACACCGCTATCTGTATAAACATGGAAATAACTACACCGCTATTTGTATAAACAAGGAAATATCTGCACCGTGATCTGTATAAACATGGAAATATCTACACTGCTATTTGTATAAACAAGGAAATATCTACACCGCTATCTGTATAAACATGGAAATAACTACACCGCTATTTGCATAAACAAGGAAATATCTACACCGTGATCTGCATAAACATGGAAATATCTACAACGCCATCTCTATAAACATGGAAATATCTACACCCCTATCTGTATAAACATGGAAATATCTACACTGCTATTTGTATAAACAAGGAAATATCTACACCGCTATCTGTATAAACATGGAAATAACTACACCGCTATTTGCATAAACAAGGAAATATCTACACCGTGATCTGTATAAACATGGAAATATCTACAACGCCATCTCTATAAACATGGAAATATCTACCCCACTATCTGTATAAACATGGAAATATCCACACGGCTATCTTTATAAACATGGAAATAACTACACAGCGATCACTATATACGTGGAAATATCTACACCGCTATCTCTATAAAAATGGAAATATCTCCACTGCTATCTCCTTAAACATCGAAATATCTACACCGCCATCTGTATAAACGTGGAAATACTTACAAAGTTATCTGTATAAACATGGAAATATCTACACCGCCATCTGTATAAACATGGAAATATCTACACAGCCATGTGAACATACATGGAAATATCTACACCGCTCTCTATATAAACATAGAAATAACTACACCACTCTCTGTATATACATGGAAATATCTACACCGCCATCTACATATCCATAGAAATATCTGCGCAGCCATCTGTATAAACATGGAAATATCTACACAGCTATCTCTATAAACATGGAAATATCTACACCGCCATCTGTATAAACATGGAAATACCTACAAGTCATCTGTATAAACATGGAAATATCTACACAGCCATCTGTATATACATGGAAATATCTACACCGCTATCTGTATAAACATGGAAAGAACTACACCGCTATTTGTATAAACAAGGAAATATCTACACCGTGATCTGTATAAACATGGAAATATCTACACTGCTATTTCTATAAACAAGGAAATATCCACACCGCTATCTGTATAAACATGGAAATAACTACACCGCTATTTGCATAAACAAGGAAATATCTACACCGTGATCTGTATAAACATGGAAATATCTACAACGCTATCTCTTTAAACATGGAAATATCTAAACCACTATCTGTATAAACATGGAAATATCCACACCGCTATCTCAATAAACATGGCAATATCTACATCACGATCTGTATAAACATGGAAATAACTACACCGCTATCTGTAGAAACATGGAAATATCTACACAGCTATCTCTATAAACATGGAAATATCTACACCGCCATCTGTATAAACATGGAAATACCTACAAGTCATCTGTATAAACATGGAAATATCTACACAGCCATCTGTATAAACATGGAAATATCTACACAGCCATCTGTATATACATGCAAATATCTACACAGCCATCTGTATATGCATGCAAATAACTACACCGCTATCTGTATAAACATGGAAATAACTACACCGCTATTTGTATAAACAAGGAAATATCTGCACCGTGATCTGTATAAACATGGAAATATCTACACTGCTATTTGTATAAACAAGGAAATATCTACACCGCTATCTGTATAAACATGGAAATAACTACACCGCTATTTGCATAAACAAGGAAATATCTACACCGTGATCTGCATAAACATGGAAATATCTACAACGCCATCTCTATAAACATGGAAATATCTACACCCCTATCTGTATAAACATGGAAATATCCACACCGCTATCTCTATAAACATGGAAATAACTACACCGCGATCAGTATAAACGTGGAAATATCTACACCGCTATCTCTATAAACATGGGAATATCTCCACTGCTATCTCTATAAACATCGAAATATCTACACCGCCATCTGTATAAACAAGGAAATAATTACAAAGTTATCTGTATAAACATGGAAATATCTACACCGCCATCTGTATAAACATGGACATATCTACACAGCCATGTGTACATACATGGAAATATCTACACCGCTCTCTATATAAACATAGAAATAACTACACCACTATCTGTATATACATGGAAATATCTACACCGCCATCTACATATCCATAGAAATATCTGCACCGCCATCTGTATAAACATGGAAATATCTACACGGTCATCTGTGTATAGATGGAAATATCAACACCGCCATCTGTACAAACATGGAAATATCTGCACCGCTATCTGTATAAACATGGAAATGTCTACACCGTGGTCTGTATAAACATGGAAATATCTACACCGCTATCTTTATAAACATGGAAATATATACACCGCTATCTCTATAAACATGGAAATATCTACACCGTGATCTGTATAAACATGGAAATATTTACACCGATATGTGTATAAACATGGAAATATCTACACCGCCATCTCTATAAACATGGAGATATCTACGCCGCCATCTGTATAAACATGGAAATATCTACACCGCCATCTGTATAAACATGGAAATATCTACAATGCCATCTGTAGAAAGATGGAAATATGTACACTGCAATCTGTGTAAACATGGAAATACCTACACCAATATCTGTAAAAACATGGAAATATCTACACCGCTATCTGTATAAAGATGGAAATATCTACACCGCGATCTGCATAAGCATGGAAATATCTACACCGCGATCTGCATAAACATGGAAATATCTACACCGCTATCTGTAGAAACATGGAAATATATACACTGCGATCTGCATAAACATGGAAATATCTACACCGCGATCTGTATAAACATGGAAATAACTACACCGCTATCTGTAGAAACATGGAAATATCTACACAGCTATCTCTATAAACATGGAAATATCTACACCGCCATCTGTATAAACATGGAAATACCTACAAGTCATCTGTATAAACATGGAAATATCTACACAGCCATCTGTATATACATGGAAATATCTACACCGCTATCTGTATAAACATGGAAAGAACTACACCGCTATTTGTATAAACAAGGAAATATCTACACCGTGATCTGTATAAACATGGAAATATCTACACTGCTATTTCTATAAACAAGGAAATATCCACACCGCTATCTGTATAAACATGGAAATAACTACACCGCTATTTGCATAAACAAGGAAATATCTACACCGTGATCTGTATAAACATGGAAATATCTACAACGCTATCTCTTTAAACATGGAAATATCTAAACCACTATCTGTATAAACATGGAAATATCCACACCGCTATCTCAATAAACATGGCAATATCTACATCACGATCTGTATAAACATGGAAATAACTACACCGCTATCTGTAGAAACATGGAAATATCTACACAGCTATCTCTATAAACATGGAAATATCTACACCGCCATCTGTATAAACATGGAAATACCTACAAGTCATCTGTATAAACATGGAAATATCTACACAGCCATCTGTATAAACATGGAAATATCTACACAGCCATCTGTATATACATGCAAATATCTACACAGCCATCTGTATATGCATGCAAATAACTACACCGCTATCTGTATAAACATGGAAATAACTACACCGCTATTTGTATAAACAAGGAAATATCTGCACCGTGATCTGTATAAACATGGAAATATCTACACTGCTATTTGTATAAACAAGGAAATATCTACACCGCTATCTGTATAAACATGGAAATAACTACACCGCTATTTGCATAAACAAGGAAATATCTACACCGTGATCTGCATAAACATGGAAATATCTACAACGCCATCTCTATAAACATGGAAATATCTACACCCCTATCTGTATAAACATGGAAATATACACACCGCTATCTCTATAAACATGGAAATAACTACACCGCGATCAGTATAAACGTGGAAATATCTACACCGCTATCTCTATAAACATGGGAATATCTCCACTGCTATCTCTATAAACATCGAAATATCTACACCGCCATCTGTATAAACAAGGAAATAATTACAAAGTTATCTGTATAAACATGGAAATATCTACACCGCCATCTGTATAAACATGGACATATCTACACAGCCATGTGTACATACATGGAAATATCTACACCGCTCTCTATATAAACATAGAAATAACTACACCACTATCTGTATATACATGGAAATATCTACACCGCCATCTACATATCCATAGAAATATCTGCACCGCCATCTGTATAAACATGGAAATATCTACACGGTCATCTGTGTATAGATGGAAATATCAACACCGCCATCTGTACAAACATGGAAATATCTGCACCGCTATCTGTATAAACATGGAAATGTCTACACCGTGGTCTGTATAAACATGGAAATATCTACACCGCTATCTTTATAAACATGGAAATATATACACCGCTATCTCTATAAACATGGAAATATCTACACCGTGATCTGTATAAACATGGAAATATTTACACCGATATGTGTATAAACATGGAAATATCTACACCGCCATCTCTATAAACATGGAGATATCTACGCCGCCATCTGTATAAACATGGAAATATCTACACCGCCATCTGTATAAACATGGAAATATCTACAATGCCATCTGTAGAAAGATGGAAATATGTACACTGCAATCTGTGTAAACATGGAAATACCTACACCAATATCTGTAAAAACATGGAAATATCTACACCGCTATCTGTATAAAGATGGAAATATCTACACCGCGATCTGCATAAGCATGGAAATATCTACACCGCGATCTGCATAAACATGGAAATATCTACACCGCTATCTGTAGAAACATGGAAATATCTACACTGCGATCTGCATAAACATGGAAATATCTACACCGCGATCTGTATAAACATGGAAATAACTACACCGCTATCTGTAGAAACATGGAAATATCTACACAGCTATCTCTATAAACATGGAAATATCTACACCGCCATCTGTATAAACATGGAAATACCTACAAGTCATCTGTATAAACATGGAAATATCTACACAGCCATCTGTATAAACATGGAAATATCTACACAGCCATCTGTATATACATGCAAATATCTACACAGCCATCTGTATATACATGCAAATAACTACACCGCTATCTGTATAAACATGGAAATAACTACACCGCTATTTGTATAAACAAGGAAATATCTACACCGCCATCTGTATAAACATGGAAATATCTACACTACTATCTGTATAAACATGGTAATATCTACACCACCATCTATATAAACATGGAAATATCTACACCGCCATCTGTATAAACATGGAAATATCTACAATGCCATCTGTAGAAAGATGGAAATATCTACACCGCGATCTGCATAAACATGGAAATATCTACACCACTATCTGTATAAAGATGGAAATATCTACACCACGATCTGCATAAGCATGGAAATATCTACACCGCGATCTCCATAAACATGGAATTATCTACACCGCTATCTGTAGAGACATGGAAATATCTACACAGCTATCTCAGTAAACATGGAAATATCTACACCGCCAGCTGTATAAACATGGAAATACCTACAAGTCATCTGTATAAACATGGAAATATCTACACAGCCATCTGTATAAACATGGAAATATCTACACAGCCATCTGTATACACATGGAAATATCTACACCGCTATTTGTATAAACATGGAAATAACTACACCGCTATTTGTATAAACGAGGAAATAGCTACACAGTGATCTGTATAAACATGGAAATATCTACACTGCTATTTGTATAAACAAGGAAATATCTACACCGCTATCAGTATAAACATGGAAATAACTACACCGCTATTTGCATAAACAAGGAAATATCTACACCGTGATCTGTATAAACATGGAAATATCTTCCACGCCATCTCTATAAACCTGGAAATATCTACACCCCTATCTGTCTAAACATGGAAATATCCACACCGCTATCTCTATAAACATGGAAATAACTACACCGCGATCAGTATAAACGTGGAAATCTCTACACCGCTATCTCTATAAACATGGAAATATCTCCACTGCTATATCTATAAACATCGAAATATCTACACCGCCATCTGTATAAACATGGAAATACTTACAAAGTTATCTGTATATACATGGAAATATCTTCACCGCCATCTGTATAAACATGGGAATGTCTACACAGCCATGTGTACATACATGGAAATATCTACACAGCTCCCTATATAAACATGGAAATAACTACATCACTATCTGTATATACATGGAAATATCTACACCGCCATCTACATATCCATAGAAATATCTGCGCCGCCATCTGTATAAACATGGAAATATCTACACAGTCATCTGTGTATAGATGGAAATATCAACACCGCCATCTGTACAAAGATGGAAATATATACACCGCTATCTCTATAAACATGGAAATATCTACACCGTGATCTGTATAAACATGGAAATATTTACACCGATATCTGTATAAACATGGAAATATCTACACTGCCATCTCTATAAACATGGAAATATCTACACCGCCATCTGTATAAACCTGGAAATATCTACACCGATATCTGTATAAACCTGGAAATTTCTACACCGCTATCTGTATAAACATGGTAATATCTACACCACCATCTATATAAACATGGAAAAACCTACACCGCCATCTGTATAAACACGGAAATATCTACGCTGCCATCTGTAGAAAGATGGAAATATCTACACTGCAATCTGTGTAAACATGGAAATACCTTCACCAATATCTGTAAAAACATGGAAATATCTACACCGCTATCTGTATAAACATGGAAATATCTACACCGCGATCTGCATAAGCATGGAAATACCTACACCGCGATCTGCATAAACATGGAAATATCTACACCGCTATCTGTAGAAACATGGAAATATCTGCACCGCGATCTGCATATACATGGAATTATCTACACCGCGATCTGTATAAACATGGAAATAACCACACCGCTATCTGTAGAAACATGGAAATATCTACACAGCTATCTCTATAAACATGGAAATATCTACACCACCATTTGTATAAACATGGAAATACCTACAAGTCATCTGTATAAACATGGAAATATCTACACAGCCATCTGTATAAACATGGAAATTTCTACACAGCCATCTGTATATACAAGCAAATATCTACACCGCTATCTGTATAAACATGGAAATAACTACACCGCTATTTGTATAAACAAGGAAATACCTACACCGTGATCTGTATAAACATGGAAATATCTACACTGCTATTTGTATAAACAAGGAAATATCTATACCACTATCTGTATGAACATGGAAATATCCACACCGCTATCTCTATAAACATGGAAATAACTACACAGCGATCAGTATAAACGTGGAAATATCTACACCGCTATCTCTATAAACATGGAAATATCTCCACTGCTATCTCTAAAAACATCGAAATATCTACACCGCCATCTGTATAAACATGGAAATAATTACAAAGTTATCTGTATAAACATGGAAATATCTACACCGCCATCGGTATAAACATGGAAATATCTACACAGCCATGTGTACATAAATGGAAATATCTACACCGCTCTCTATATAAACATAGAAATATCTACACCGCTATCTGTATATACATGGAAATATCTACACCGCCATCTATATATCCATAGAAATAACTGCGACGCCATCTGTATAAACATGGAAATATCTAAAGGGTCATCTGTGTATAGATGGAAATATCAACACCGCCATCTGTACAAACATGGAAATATCTGCACCGCTATCTGTATAAACATGGAAATATCTACACCGTGGTCTGTATAAACATGGAAATATCTACATCGCTATCTGTATAAACATGGAAATATATACACCGCTATCTCTATAAACATGGAAATATCTACACCGTGATCTGTATAAACATGGAAATATTTACACCGCTATCTGTATAAACATAGAAATAACTACACCACTATTTATATAAACAAGGAAATATCTACACCGTGATCTGTATAAACATGGAAATATCTACACCGCCATCTGTATAAACATGGAAATATCTACAATGCCATCTGTAGAAAGATGGAAATATGTACACTGCAATCTGTGTAAACATGGAAATACCTACACCAATATCTGTAAAAACATGGAAATATCTACACCGCTATCTGTATAAAGATGGAAATATCTACACCGCGATCTGCATAAGCATGGAAATATCTACACCGCGATCTGCATAAACATGGAAATATCTACACCGCTATCTGTAGAAACATGGAAATATCTACACTGCGATCTGCATAAACATGGAAATATATACACCGCGATCTGTATAAACATGGAAATAACTACACCGCTATCTGTAGAAACATGGAAATATCTACAAAGCTATCTCTATAAACATGGAAATATCTACACCGCCATCTGTATAAACATGGAAATACCTACAAGTCATCTGTATAAACATGGAAATATCTACACAGCCATCTGTATAAACATGGAAATATCTACACAGCCATCTGTATATACATGGAAATATCTACACCGCTATCTGTATAAACATGGAAATAACTACACTGCTATTTGTATAAACAAGGAAATATCTACACCGTGATCTGTATAAACATGGAAATATCTACACTGCTATTTGTATAAACAAGGAAATATCTACACCGCTATCTGTATAAACATGGAAATAACTACACCGCTATTTGCATAAACAAGGAAATATCTACACCGTGATCTGTATAAACATGGAAATATCTACAACGCCATCTCTATAAACATGGAAATATCTACCCCACTATCTGTATAAACATGGAAATATCCACACGGCTATCTTTATAAACATGGAAATAACTACACAGCGATCACTATATACGTGGAAATACCTACACCGCTATCTCTATAAACATGGAAATATCTCCACTGCTATCTCTTTAAACATCGAAATATCTACACCGCCATCTGTATAAACGTGGAAATACTTACAAAGTTATCTGTATAAACATGGAAATATCTACACCGCCATCTGTATAAACATGGAAATATCTACACAGCCATGTGAACATACATGGAAATATCTACACCGCTCTCTATATAAACATAGAAATAACTACACCACTCTCTGTATATACATGGAAATATCTACACCGCCATCTACATATCCATAGAAATATCTGTGCAGCCATCTGTATAAACATGGAAATATCTACACAGCTATCTCTATAAACATGGAAATATCTACACCGCCATCTGTATAAACATGGAAATACCTACAAGTCATCTGTATAAACATGGAAATATCTACACAGCCATCTGTATATACATGGAAATATCTACACCGCTATCTGTATAAACATGGAAAGAACTACACCGCTATTTGTATAAACAAGGAAATATCTACACCATGATCTGTATAAACATGGAAATATCTACACTGCTATTTCTATAAACAAGGAAATATCTACACCGCTATCTGTATAAACATGGAAATAACTACACCGCTATTTGCATAAACAAGGAAATATCTACACCGTGATCTGTATAAACATGGAAATATCTACAACGCTATCTCTTTAAACATGGAAATATCTAAACCACTATCTGTATAAACATGGAAATATCCACACCGCTATCTCAATAAACATGGCAATATCTACATCGCGATCTGTATAAACATGGAAATAACTACACCGCTATCTGTAGAAACATGGAAATATCTACACAGCTATCTCTATAAACATGGAAATATCTACACCGCCATCTGTATAAACATGGAAATACCTACAAGTCATCTGTATAAACATGGAAATATCTACACAGCCATCTGTATAAACATGGAAATATCTACACAGCCATCTGTATATACATGCAAATATCTACACAGCCATCTGTATATACATGCAAATAACTACACCGCTATCTGTATAAACATGGAAATAACTACACCGCTATTTGTATAAACAAGGAAATATCTGCACCGTGATCTGTATAAACATGGAAATATCTACACTGCTATTTGTATAAACAAGGAAATATCTACACCGCTATCTGTATAAACATGGAAATAACTACACCGCTATTTGCATAAACAAGGAAATATCTACACCGTGATCTGCATAAACATGGAAATATCTACAACGCCATCTCTATAAACATGGAAATATCTACACCCCTATCTGTATAAACATGGAAATATACACACCGCTATCTCTATAAACATGGAAATAACTACACCGCGATCAGTATAAACGTGGAAATATCTACACCGCTATCTCTATAAACATGGGAATATCTCCACTGCTATCTCTATAAACATCGAAATATCTACACCGCCATCTGTATAAACAAGGAAATAATTACAAAGTTATCTGTATAAACATGGAAATATCTACACCGCCATCTGTATAAACATGGACATATCTACACAGCCATGTGTACATACATGGAAATATCTACACCGCTCTCTATATAAACATAGAAATAACTACACCACTATCTGTATATACATGGAAATATCTACACCGCCATCTACATATCCATAGAAATATCTGCACCGCCATCTGTATAAACATGGAAATATCTACACGGTCATCTGTGTATAGATGGAAATATCAACACCGCCATCTGTACAAACATGGAAATATCTGCACCGCTATCTGTATAAACATGGAAATGTCTACACCGTGGTCTGTATAAACATGGAAATATCTACACCGCTATCTTTATAAACATGGAAATATATACACCGCTATCTCTATAAACATGGAAATATCTACACCGTGATCTGTATAAACATGGAAATATTTACACCGATATGTGTATAAACATGGAAATATCTACACCGCCATCTCTATAAACATGGAGATATCTACACCGCCATCTGTATAAACATGGAAATATCTACACCGCCATCTGTATAAACATGGAAATATCTACAATGCCATCTGTAGAAAGATGGAAATATGTACACTGCAATCTGTGTAAACATGGAAATACCTACACCAATATCTGTAAAAACATGGAAATATCTACACCGCTATCTGTATAAAGATGGAAATATCTACACCGCGATCTGCATAAGCATGGAAATATCTACACCGCGATCTGCATAAACATGGAAATATCTACACCGCTATCTGTAGAAACATGGAAATATCTCCACTGCGATCTGCATAAACATGGAAATATCTACACCGCGATCTGTATAAACATGGAAATAACTACACCGCTATCTGTAGAAACATGGAAATATCTACACAGCTATCTCTATAAACATGGAAATATCTACACCGCCATCTGTATAAACATGGAAATACCTACAAGTCATCTGTATAAACATGGAAATATCTACACAGCCATCTGTCTAAACATGGAAATATCTACACAGCCATCTGTATATACATGCAAATATCTACACAGCCATCTGTATATACATGCAAATAACTACACCGCTATCTGTATAAACATGGAAATAACTACACCGCTATTTGTATAAACAAGGAAATATCTACACCGCCATCTGTATAAACATGGAAATATCTACACTACTATCTGTATAAACATGGTAATATCTACACCACCATCTATATAAACATGGAAATATCTACACCGCCATCTGTATAAACATGGAAATATCTACAATGCCATCTGTAGAAAGATGGAAATATCTACACCGCGATCTGCATAAACATGGAAATATCTACACCACTATCTGTATAAAGATGGAAATATCTACACCGCGATCTGCATAAGCATGGAAATATCTACACCGCGATCTCCATAAACATGGAATTATCTACACCGCTATCTGTAGAGACATGGAAATATCTACACAGCTATCTCAGTAAACATGGAAATATCTACACCGCCAACTGTATAAACATGGAAATACCTACAATTCATCTGTATAAACATGGAAATATCTACACAGCCATCTGTATAAACATGGAAATATCTACACAGCCATCTGTATACACATGGAAATATCTACACCGCTATTTGTATAAACATGGAAATAACTACACCGCTATTTGTGTAAACGAGGAAATAGCTACACAGTGATCTGTATAAACATGGAAATATCTACACTGCTATTTGTATAAACAAGGAAATATCTACACCGCTATCAGTATAAACATGGAAATAACTACACCGCTATTTGCATAAACAAGGAAATATCTACAGCGTGATCTGTATAAACATGGAAATATCTTCCACGCCATCTCTATAAACCTGGAAATATCTACACCCCTATCTGTATAAACATGGAAATATCCACACCGCTATCTCTATAAACATGGAAATAACTACACCGCGATCAGTATAAACGTGGAAATCTCTACACCGCTATCTCTATAAACTTGGAAATATCTCCACTGCTATATCTATAAACATCGAAATATCTACACCGCCATCTGTATAAACATGGAAATACTTACAAAGTTATCTGTATATACATGGAAATATCTTCACCGCCATCTGTATAAACATGGGAATGTCTACACAGCCATGTGTACATACATGGAAATATCTACACAGCTCCCTATATAAACATGGAAATAACTACATCACTATCTGTATATACATGGAAATATCTACACCGCCATCTACATATCCATAGAAATATCTGCGCCGCCATCTGTATAAACATGGAAATATCTACACAGTCATCTGTGTATAGATGGAAATATCAACACCGCCATCTGTACAAAGATGGAAATATATACACCGCTATCTCTATAAACATGGAAATATCTACACCGTGATCTGTATAAACATGGAAATATTTACACCGATATCTGTATAAACATGGAAATATCTACACTGCCATCTCTATAAACATGGAAATATCTACACCGCCATCTGTATAAACCTGGAAATATCTACACCGATATCTGTATAAACCTGGAAATTTCTACACCGCTATCTGTATAAAGATGGTAATATCTACACCACCATCTATATAAACATGGAAAAACCTACACCGCCATCTGTATAAACACGGAAATATCTACGCTGCCATCTGTAGAAAGATGGAAATATCTACACTGCAATCTGTGTAAACATGGAAATACCTTCACCAATATCTGTAAAAACATGGAAATATCTACACCGCTATCTGTATAAACATGGAAATATCTACACCGCGATCTGCATAAGCATGGAAATACCTACACCGCGATCTGCATAAACATGGAAATATCTACACCGCTATCTGTAGAAACATGGAAATATCTGCACCGCGATCTGCATATACATGGAATTATCTTCACCGCGATCTGTATAAACATGGAAATAACCACACCGCTATCTGTAGAAACATGGAAATATCTACACAGCTATCTCTATAAACATGGAAATATCTACACCACCATTTGTATAAACATGGAAATACCTACAAGTCATCTGTATAAACATGGAAATATCTACACAGCCTTCTGTATAAACATGGAAATTTCTACACAGACATCTGTATATACAAGCAAATATCTACACCGCTATCTGTATAAACATGGAAATAAGTACACCGCTATTTGTATAAACAAGGAAATACCTACACCGTGATCTGTATAAACATGGAAATATCTACACTGCTATTTGTATAAACAAGGAAATATCTATACCACTATCTGTATGAACATGGAAATATCCACACCGCTATCTCTATAAACATGGAAATAACTACACAGCGATCAGTATAAACGTGGAAATATCTACACCGCTATCTCTATAAACATGGAAATATCTCCACTGCTATCTCTAAAAACATCGAAATATCTACACCGCCATCTGTATAAACATGGAAATAATTACAAAGTTATCTGTATAAACATGGAAATATCTACACCGCCATCTGTATAAACATGGAAATATCTACACAGCCATGTGTACATAAATGGAAATATCTACACCGCTCTCTATATAAACATAGAAATATCTACACCGCTATCTGTATATACATGGAAATATCTACACCGCCATCTATATATCCATAGAAATAACTGCGACGCCATCTGTATAAACATGGAAATATCTAAAGGGTCATCTGTGTATAGATGGAAATATCAACACCGCTATCTGTACAAACATGGAAATATCTGCACCGCTATCTGTATAAACATGGAAATATCTACACCGTGGTCTGTATAAACATGGAAATATCTACATTGCTATCTGTATAAACATGGAAATATATACACCGCTATCTCTATAAACATGGAAATATCTACACCGTGATCTGTATAAACATGGAAATATTTACACCGCTATCTGTATAAACATAGAAATAACTACACCGCTATTTATATAAACAAGGAAATATCTACACCGTGATCTGTATAAACATGGAAATATCTACACCGCTATCTGTATAAACATGGAAATATCTACAACGCCATCTCTATAAACATGGAAATATCTACACCACTATCTGTATAAACATGGAAATATCCACAC
This sequence comes from Pan troglodytes, assembly GCF_028858775.2. NCBI lineage: Eukaryota > Metazoa > Chordata > Mammalia > Primates > Hominidae > Pan > Pan troglodytes. Next base: position 2,956,518 of record NC_072406.2, read on the forward strand.
CGCTATCTCTATAAACATGGAAATAACTACACCGCGATCAGTATAAACGTGGAAATATCTACACCGCTATCTCTACAAACATGGAAATATCTCCACTGCTATCTCTATAAACATCGAAATATCTACACCACCATCTGTATAAACATGGAAATACTTACAAACTTATCTGTATAAACATGGAAATATCTACACCGCCATCTGTATAAACATGGAAATATCTACACAGCCATGTGTACATACATGGAAATATCTACACTGCTCTCTATATAAACATGGAAATAACTACACCGCTATATTTATATACATGGAAATATCTACACCGCCAAGTACATATCCATAGAAATATCTGCGCCGCCATCTGTATAAACATGGAAATATCTACACGGTCATCTGTGTATAGACGGAAGTATCAACACTGCCATCTGTACAAATATGGAAATATCCGCACCGCTATCTGTATAAACATGGAAATATCTACACCATGGTCTGTATAAACATGGAAATATCTACACCGCTATCTGTATAAACATGGAAATATATACACCGCTATCTCTATAAACATGGAAATATCTACACCGCGATCTGTATAAACATGGAAATATTTACACCGATATGTGTATAAACATGGAAATATATACACCGCTATCTCTATAAACATGGAAATATCTACACCGTGATCTGTATAAACATGGAAATATTTACACCGATATCTGTATAAACATGGAAATATCGACACCGCCATCTCTATAAACATGGCAATGTCTACTCCGCCATCTGTATAAACATGGAAATATCTACACCGCTATCTGTATAAACCTGGAAATATCTACACCGCTATCTGTATAAACATGGTAATATCTACACCACCATCTATATAAACATGGAAATATCTACACCGCCATCTGTATAAACACGGAAATATCTACAATGCCATCTGTAGAAAGATGGAAATATGTACACTGCAATCTGTGTAAACATGGAAATACCTACACCAATATCTGTAAAAACATGGAAATATCTACACCGCTATCTGTATAAAGATGGAAATATCTACACCGCGATCTGCATAAACATGGAAATATCTACACCGCGATCTGCATAAACATGGAAATATCTACAACGCTATCTGTAGAAACATGGAAATATCTTCACCGCGATCTGCATAAACATGGAAATATCTACACCGCGATCTGTATAAACATGGAAATAACTACACCGCTATCTGTAGAAACATGGAAATATCTACACAGCTATCTCTATAAACATGGAAATATCTACACCGTAATCTGTATAAACATGGAAATATCTACACTGCTATTTGTATAAACAAGGAAATATCTACACCGCTATCTGTATAAACATGGAAATAACTACACCGCTATTTGCATAAACAAGGAAATATCTACACCGTGATCTGTATAAACATGGAAATATCTACAACGCCATCTCTATAAACATGGAAATATCTACACCCCTGTCTGTATAAACATGGAAATATCCACACCGCTATCTCTATAAACATGGAAATAACTACACCACGATCAGTATAAATGTGGAAATATCTACACCGCTATCTCTATAAACATGGAAATATCTCCACTGCTATCTCTATAAACATCGAAATATCTACACCGCCATCTGTATAAACATGGAAATAATTACAAAGTTATCTGTATAAACATGGAAATATCTACACCGCCATCTGTATAAACATGGAAATATCTACACAGCCATGTGTACATACATGGAAATAACTACACTGCTCTCTATATAAACATAGAAATAACTACGCTGCTATCTGTATATATATGGAAATATCTACACCGCCATCTACATATCCATAGAAATATCAGCGCCGCCATCTGTATAAACATGGAAATATCTACACGGTCATCTGTGTATAGATGGAAATATCAACACCGCCATCTGTACAAACATGGAAATATCTGCACCGCTATCTGTATAAACATGGAAATATCTACACCGTGGTCTGTATAAACATGGAAATATCTACACCACTATCTGTATAAACATGGAAATATATACACCGCTATCTCTATAAACATGGAAATATCTACACCGTGATCTGTATAAACATGGAAATACTTACACTGATATCTGTATAAACATGGAAATATCTACACCGCCATCTGTATAAACCTGGAAATATCGACACCGCTATCTGTATAAACCTGGAAATATCTACACCGCTATCTGTATAAACATGGTAATATCTACTCCACCATCTATATAAACATGGAAATATCTACACCGCCATCTGTATAAACATGGAAATATCTACAATGCCATCTGTAGAAAGATGGAAATATCTACACTGCAATCTGTGTAAACATGGAAATACCTACACCAATATCTGTAAAAACATGGAAATATCTACACCGCTATCTGTATGAAGATGGAAATATCTACACCGCGATCTGCATAAGCATGGAAATATCTACACCGCGATCTGCATAAACTTGGAAATAACTACACCGCTATCTGTAGAAACATGGAAATATCTACACAGCTATCTCTGTAAACATGGAAATATCTACACCGCCATCTGTATAAACATGGAAATACCTACAAGTCATCTGTATAAACATGGAAATATCTACACAGCCATCTGTATGAACATGGAAATATCTACACAGCCATCTGTATATACATGGAAATATCTACACCGCTATCTGTATAAACATGGAAATAACTACACCGCTATTTGTATAAACAAGGAAATATCTACACCGTGATCAGTATATACATGGGAATATCTACACTGCTATTTGTATAAACAAGGAAATATCTACACCGCTATCAGTATAAACATGGAAATAACTACACCGCTATTGGATAAACAAGGAAATATCTACACCGTGATCAGTACAAACATGGAAATATCTACACTACTATTTGTATAAACAAGGAAATATCTACACCGCTATCAGTATAAACATGGAAATAACTACACCGCTATTTGCATAAACAAGGAAATATCTACACCGTGATCTGTATAAACATGGAAATATCTACAACGCCATCTCTATAAACATGGAAATATCTACACCCCTATCTGTATAAACATGGAAATATCCACACCGCTATCTCTATAAACATGGAAATAACTACACCGCGATCAGTATAAACGTGGAAATATCTACACCGCTATCTCTATAAACATGGAAATATCTCCACTGCTATCTCTATAAACATCGAAATATCTACACCACCATCTGTATAAACATGGAAATACTTACAAAGTTATCAGTATAAACATGGAAATATCTACACCGCCATCTGTATAAACATGGAAATATCTAGACAGCCATGTGTACATACATGGAAATATCTACACCGCTCTCTATATAAACATGGAAATAACTACACTGCTATCTGTATATACATGGAAATATCTACACCGCTGTCTACATATCCATAGAAATATCTGCGCCGCCATCTGTATAAACATGGAAATATCTACACGGGCATCTGTGTATAGATGGAAATATCAACACCGCCATCTGTACAAATGTGGAAATATCTGCACCGTTATCTGTATAAACATGGAAATATCTACACCGTAGTCTGTATAAACATGGAAATATCTACACCGCTATCTGTATAAACATGGAAATATATACACCGCCATCTCTATAAACATGGAAATATCTACACCGTGATCTGTATAAACATGGAAATATTTTCACCGATATCTGTATAAACATGGAAATAACTACACCGCCATCTCTAAAAACATGGAAATATCTACAAAGCCATCTGTATAAACATGGAAATATCTACACCGCTATCTGTATAAACCTGGAAATATCTACACCGCTATCTGTATAAACATGGTAATATCTACACCACCATCTAAATAAACATGGAAATATCTACACCGCCATCTGTATAAACATGGAAATATCTACAATGCCATCTGTAGAAAGATGGAAATATCTACACCGCAATCTGTGTAAACATGGAAATATCTACACCAATGTCTGTAAAAACATGGAAATATCTACACCGCCATCTGTATAAACATGGAGATATCTACACCGCCGTCGGTATAAACATGGAAATATCTACACCGCTATCTGTATAAACATGGAAATATCTGCACCGCTATCGGTATAAACACGGTAATATCTACACCACCATCTATATAAACATGGAAATATCTACACCGCCATCTGTATAAACGTGGAAATATCTACAATGCCATCTGTAGAAAGATGGAAATATGTACACTGCAATCTGTGTAAACATGGAATTAACTACACCAATATCTGTAAAAACATGGAAATATCTACACCGCTATCTGTATAAAGATGGAAATATCTACACCGCGATCTGCATAAGCATGGAAATATCTACACCGCGATCTGCATAAACATGGAAATATCTACACCGCTATCTGTATAAACATGGAAATATCTACACCGTGATCTGCATAAACATGGAAATATCTACACCGCGATCTGTATAAACATGGAAATAACTACACCGCTATCTGTAGAAACATGGAAATATCTACACAGCTATCTCTATAAACATGGAAATATCTACACCGCCATCTGTATAAACATGGAAATACCTACAAGTCATCTGTATAAACATGGAAATATCTACACAGCCATCTATATAAACATGGAAATATCTACACAGCCATCTGTATATACATGGAAATATCTACACCGATATCTGTATAAACATGGAAATAACTACGCCGCTATTTGTATAAACAAGGAAATATCTACACCGCTATCTGTATAAACATGGAAATAACTACACCGCTATTTGCATAAACAAGGAAATATCTACACCGTGATCTGCATAAACATGGAAATATCTACAACGCCATCTCTATAAACATGGAAATATCTACACCCCTATCTGTATAAACATGGAAATATACACACCGCTATCTCTATAAACATGGAAATAACTACACCGCATCAGTATAAACGTGGGAATATCTACAAAGCTATCTCTATAAACATGGAAATATCTCCAATGCTATCTCTATAAACATCGAAATATCTACACCACCATCTGTAAAAACATGGAAATACTTACAAAGTTATCTGTATAAACATGGAAATATCTACACCGCCATCTGTATAAACATGGAAATATCTACACAGCCATGTGTACATACATGGAAATATCTACACTGCTCTCTATATAAACATGGAAATAACTACACCGCTATCTGTATATACATGGAAATATCTACACCGGCAACTACATATCCATAGAAATATCTGAGCCGCCATCTGTATAAACATGGAAATATCTACACGGTCATCTGTGTATAGATGGAAGTATCAACACTGCCATCTGTACAAACATGGAAATAGCCGCACCGCTATCTGTATAAACATGGAAATATCTACACAGTGGTCTGTATAAACATGGAAATATCTACACTGCTATCTGTATAAACATGGAAATATATACACCGCTATCTCTATAAACATGGAAATATCTACACCGCGATCTGTATAAACATGGAAATATTTACACCGATATGTGTATAAACATGGAAATATCTACACCGCCATTTCTATAAACATGGAAATATCTACACCGCCATCTGTATAAACCTGGAAATATCTACACCGCTATCTGTATAAACTTGGAAATATCTACACCGCTATCTGTATAAACATGGTAATATCTACTCCACCATCTATATAAACATGGAAATATCTACACCGCCATCTGTATAAACATGGAAATATCTACAATGCCATCTGTAGAAAGATGGAAATATCTACACTGCAATCTGTGTAAACATGGAAATACCTACACCAATATCTGTAAAAACATGCAAATATCTACATCGCTATCTGTATAAAGATGGAAATATCTACACCGCGATCTGCATAAGCATGGAAATATCTACACCGCGATCTGCATAAACTTGGAAATATCTACACCGCTATCTGTAGAAACATGGAAATATCTACACAGCTATCTCTGTAAACATGGAAATATCTACACCGCCACCTGAATAAACATGGAAATACCTTCAAGTCATCTGTATAAACATGGAAATATCTACACAGACATCTTTATAAACATGGAAATATCTACACAGCCATCTGTATATACATGGAAATATCTACACCGCTATCTGTATAAACATGGAAATAACTACACCGCTATTTGTAGAAACAAGGAAATATCTACATCGTGATCTGTATAAACATGGAAATATCTACACTGGTATTTGTATAAACAAGGAAATATCTACACCGCTATCTGTGTAAACATGGAAATAACTACACCGCTATTTGCATAAACAAGGAACTATCTACACCGTGATCTGTATAAACATGGAAATATCTACAACGCCATCTCTATAAACATGGAAATATCTACAACGCCATCTCTATAAACATGGAAATATCTACACCACTATCTGTATAAACATGGAAATATCCACGCCGCTCTCTCTATAAGCATGGAAATAACTACACTGCGATCAGTATAAACGTGGAAATATCTACACCGCTATCTCTATAATCATGGAAATATCTCCACTGCTATCTCTATAAACATCGAAATATCTACACCGCCATCTGTATAAACATGGAAATATCTACACCGCCATCTACATATCCATAGAAATATCTGTGCCGCCATCTGTATTAACATGGAAATATCTACACGGTCATCTGTGTATAGATGGAAATATCAACACCGCCATCTGTACAAACATGGAAATATCTGCACCGCTATCTGTATAAACATGGAAATATCTGCACCGTGGTCTGTATAAACATGGAAATATCTACACCGCTATCTGTATAAACATGGAAATACATACACCGCTATCTCTATAAACATGGAAATATATACACCGCTATCTCTATAAACATGGAAATATCTACACCGTGATCTGTATAAACATGGAAATATCGACACCGCCATCTCTATAAACATGGAAATATCTACACCGCCATGTGTATAAACCTGGAAATATCTACACCGCTATCTGTATAAACCTGGAAATATCTACACCGCTATCTGTATAAACATGGTAATATCTACACCACCATCTATATAAACATGGAAATATCTACACCGCCATCTGTATAAACACGGAAATATCTACAATTCCATCTGCAGAAAGATGGAAATATGTACACTGCAATCTGTGTAAACATGGAAATACCTACACCAATCTCTGTAAAAACATGGAAATATCTACACCGCTATCTGTATAAAGATGGAAATATCTACACCACGATCTGCATAAGCATGGAAATATCTACACCGTGATCTGCATAAACATGGAAATATCTACACCGCTATCTGTAGAAACATGGAAATATCTACACCGCGATCTGCATAAACATGGAAATATCTACACCGTGATCTGTATAAACATGGAAATAACTACACCGCTATCTGTAGAAACATAGAAATATCTACACAGCTATCTCTATAAACATGGAAATATCTACACCGCCATCTGTATAAACATGGAAATACCTACAAGTCATCTGTATAAACATGGAAATATCTACACAGCCATCTGTATAAACATGGAAATATATACACAGCCATCTGTATATACATGGAAATATCTACACAGCTATCTGTATAAACATGGAAATAACTACACAGCTATTTGTATAAACAAGGAAATATCTACACCGTGATCTGTATAAACATGGAAATATCTACACTGCTATTTGTATAAACAAGGAAATATCTACACCGCTATCTGTATAAACATGGAAATAACTACACCGCTATTTGCATAAACAAGGAAATATCTACACCGTGATCTGTATAAACATGGAAATATCTACAACGCCATCTCTATAAACATGGAAATATCTACAACACTATCTGTATAAACATGGAAATATCCACACCGCTATCTCTATAAACATGGAAATAACTACACCGCGATCAGTATAAACGTGGAAATATCTACACCGCTATCTCTATAAACATGGAAATATCTCCACTGCTAACTCTATAAACATCGAAATATCTACACCGCCATCTGTATAAACATGGAAATACTTACAAAGTTATCTGTATAAACATGGAAATATCTACACCGCCATCTGTATAAACATGGAAATATCTACACAGCCATGTGTACATACATGGAAATATCTTCACCACTCTCTATATAAACATAGAAATAACTACACTGCTATCTGTATATACATGGAAATATCTACACCGCCATCTACATATCCATAGAAATATCTGCGCCGCCATCTGTATAAACATGGAAATATCTACAGGGTCATCTGTGTATAGATGGAATTATCAACACTGCCATCTGTACAAACATGGAAATATCTGCACCGCTATCTGTATAAACATGGAAATATCTACACCGCGGTCTGTATAAACATGGAAATATCTACACCACTATCTGTATAAACATGGAAATATATACACCGCTATCTCTATAAACATGGAAATATCTACACCGTGATCTGTATAAACATGGAAATACTTACACCGATATCTGTATAAACATGGAAATATCTACAACGCCATCTCAATAAACATGGAAATATCTACACCGCCATCTGTATAAACCTGGAAATATCGACACCGCTATCTGTATAAACCTGGAAATATCTACACCGCTGTCTGTATAAACATGATAATATCTACTCCAACATCTATATGAACATGGAAATATCTACACCGCCATCTGTATAAACAAGGAAATATCTACAATGCCATCTTTAGAAAGATGGAAATATCTACTCTGCAATCTGTGTAAACATGGAAATACCTACACCAATATCTGTAAAAACATGGAAATATCTACACCTCTATCTGTATAAAGATGGAAATATCTACAACGCGATCTGCATAAGCATGGAAATATCTACACCGCGATCTGCATAAACTCGGAAATATCTACACCGCTATCTGTAGAAACATGGAAATATCTACACAGCTATCTCTGTAAACATGGAAATATCTACACTGCCATCTGTATAAACATGGAAATATCTACACAGCCATCTGTATAAACATGGAAATATCTACACAGCCATCTGTATATACATGGAAATATCTACACCGCTATCTGTATAAACATGGAAATAACTACACCGCTATTTGTATAAACAAGGAAATATCTACACCGTGATCTGTATAAACATGGAAATATCTACACTGCTATTAGTATAAACAAGGAAATATCTACACCGCTATCAGTATAAACATGGAAATAACTACACCACTATTTGCATAAACAAGGAAATATCTACACCGTGATCTGTATAAACATGGAAATATCTACAACGCCATCTCTATAAACATGGAAATATCTACACCCCTATCTGTATAAACATGGAAATATCGACACCGCTATCTCTATAAACATCGAAATAACTACACCGCCATCTGTATAAACATGGAAATATCTACACAGTCATCTGTGTATAGATGGAAATATCAACACCGCCATCTGTACAAAGATGGAAATATATACACCGCTATCTCTATAAACATGGAAATATCTACACCGTGATCTGTATAAACATGGAAATATTTACACCGATATCTGTATAAACATGGAAATATCTACACTGCCATCTCTATAAACATGGAAATATCTACACCGCCATCTGTATAAACCTGGAAATATCTACACCGATATCTGTATAAACCTGGAAATTTCTACACCGCTATCTGTATAAACATGGTAATATCTACACCACCATCTATATAAACATGGAAAAACCTACACCGCCATCTGTATAAACACGGAAATATCTACGCTGCCATCTGTAGAAAGATGGAAATATCTACACTGCAATCTGTGTAAACATGGAAATACCTTCACCAATATCTGTAAAAACATGGAAATATCTACACCGCTATCTGTATAAACATGGAAATATCTACACCGCGATCTGCATAAGCATGGAAATACCTACACCGCGATCTGCATAAACATGGAAATATCTACACCGCTATCTGTAGAAACATGGAAATATCTGCACCGCGATCTGCATATACATGGAATTATCTACACCGCGATCTGTATAAACATGGAAATAACCACACCGCTATCTGTAGAAACATGGAAATATCTACACAGCTATCTCTATAAACATGGAAATATCTACACCACCATTTGTATAAACATGGAAATACCTACAAGTCATCTGTATAAACATGGAAATATCTACACAGCCTTCTGTATAAACATGGAAATTTCTACACAGCCATCTGTATATACAAGCAAATATCTACACCGCTATCTGTATAAACATGGAAATAACTACACCGCTATTTGTATAAACAAGGAAATACCTACACCGTGATCTGTATAAACATGGAAATATCTACACTGCTATTTGTATAAACAAGGAAATATCTATACCACTATCTGTATGAACATGGAAATATCCACACCGCTATCTCTATAAACATGGAAATAACTACACAGCGATCAGTATAAACGTGGAAATATCTACACCGCTATCTCTATAAACATGGAAATATCTCCACTGCTATCTCTAAAAACATCGAAATATCTACACCGCCATCTGTATAAACATGGAAATAATTACAAAGTTATCTGTATAAACATGGAAATATCTACACCGCCATCGGTATAAACATGGAAATATCTACACAGCCATGTGTACATAAATGGAAATATCTACACCGCTCTCTATATAAACATAGAAATATCTACACCGCTATCTGTATATACATGGAAATATCTACACCGCCATCTATATATCCATAGAAATAACTGCGACGCCATCTGTATAAACATGGAAATATCTAAAGGGTCATCTGTGTATAGATGGAAATATCAACACCGCCATCTGTACAAACATGGAAATATCTGCACCGCTATCTGTATAAACATGGAAATATCTACACCGTGGTCTGTATAAACATGGAAATATCTACATCGCTATCTGTATAAACATGGAAATATATACACCGCTATCTCTATAAACATGGAAATATCTACACCGTGATCTGTATAAACATGGAAATATTTACACCGCTATCTGTATAAACATAGAAATAACTACACCACTATTTATATAAACAAGGAAATATCTACACCGTGATCTGTATAAACATGGAAATATCTACACCGCCATCTGTATAAACATGGAAATATCTACAATGCCATCTGTAGAAAGATGGAAATATGTACACTGCAATCTGTGTAAACATGGAAATACCTACACCAATATCTGTAAAAACATGGAAATATCTACACCGCTATCTGTATAAAGATGGAAATATCTACACCGCGATCTGCATAAGCATGGAAATATCTACACCGCGATCTGCATAAACATGGAAATATCTACACCGCTATCTGTAGAAACATGGAAATATCTACACTGCGATCTGCATAAACATGGAAATATATACACCGCGATCTGTATAAACATGGAAATAACTACACCGCTATCTGTAGAAACATGGAAATATCTACAAAGCTATCTCTATAAACATGGAAATATCTACACCGCCATCTGTATAAACATGGAAATACCTACAAGTCATCTGTATAAACATGGAAATATCTACACAGCCATCTGTATAAACATGGAAATATCTACACAGCCATCTGTATATACATGGAAATATCTACACCGCTATCTGTATAAACATGGAAATAACTACACTGCTATTTGTATAAACAAGGAAATATCTACACCGTGATCTGTATAAACATGGAAATATCTACACTGCTATTTGTATAAACAAGGAAATATCTACACCGCTATCTGTATAAACATGGAAATAACTACACCGCTATTTGCATAAACAAGGAAATATCTACACCGTGATCTGTATAAACATGGAAATATCTACAACGCCATCTCTATAAACATGGAAATATCTACCCCACTATCTGTATAAACATGGAAATATCCACACGGCTATCTTTATAAACATGGAAATAACTACACAGCGATCACTATATACGTGGAAATACCTACACCGCTATCTCTATAAACATGGAAATATCTCCACTGCTATCTCTTTAAACATCGAAATATCTACACCGCCATCTGTATAAACGTGGAAATACTTACAAAGTTATCTGTATAAACATGGAAATATCTACACCGCCATCTGTATAAACATGGAAATATCTACACAGCCATGTGAACATACATGGAAATATCTACACCGCTCTCTATATAAACATAGAAATAACTACACCACTCTCTGTATATACATGGAAATATCTACACCGCCATCTACATATCCATAGAAATATCTGTGCAGCCATCTGTATAAACATGGAAATATCTACACAGCTATCTCTATAAACATGGAAATATCTACACCGCCATCTGTATAAACATGGAAATACCTACAAGTCATCTGTATAAACATGGAAATATCTACACAGCCATCTGTATATACATGGAAATATCTACACCGCTATCTGTATAAACATGGAAAGAACTACACCGCTATTTGTATAAACAAGGAAATATCTACACCATGATCTGTATAAACATGGAAATATCTACACTGCTATTTCTATAAACAAGGAAATATCTACACCGCTATCTGTATAAACATGGAAATAACTACACCGCTATTTGCATAAACAAGGAAATATCTACACCGTGATCTGTATAAACATGGAAATATCTACAACGCTATCTCTTTAAACATGGAAATATCTAAACCACTATCTGTATAAACATGGAAATATCCACACCGCTATCTCAATAAACATGGCAATATCTACATCGCGATCTGTATAAACATGGAAATAACTACACCGCTATCTGTAGAAACATGGAAATATCTACACAGCTATCTCTATAAACATGGAAATATCTACACCGCCATCTGTATAAACATGGAAATACCTACAAGTCATCTGTATAAACATGGAAATATCTACACAGCCATCTGTATAAACATGGAAATATCTACACAGCCATCTGTATATACATGCAAATATCTACACAGCCATCTGTATATACATGCAAATAACTACACCGCTATCTGTATAAACATGGAAATAACTACACCGCTATTTGTATAAACAAGGAAATATCTGCACCGTGATCTGTATAAACATGGAAATATCTACACTGCTATTTGTATAAACAAGGAAATATCTACACCGCTATCTGTATAAACATGGAAATAACTACACCGCTATTTGCATAAACAAGGAAATATCTACACCGTGATCTGCATAAACATGGAAATATCTACAACGCCATCTCTATAAACATGGAAATATCTACACCCCTATCTGTATAAACATGGAAATATACACACCGCTATCTCTATAAACATGGAAATAACTACACCGCGATCAGTATAAACGTGGAAATATCTACACCGCTATCTCTATAAACATGGGAATATCTCCACTGCTATCTCTATAAACATCGAAATATCTACACCGCCATCTGTATAAACAAGGAAATAATTACAAAGTTATCTGTATAAACATGGAAATATCTACACCGCCATCTGTATAAACATGGACATATCTACACAGCCATGTGTACATACATGGAAATATCTACACCGCTCTCTATATAAACATAGAAATAACTACACCACTATCTGTATATACATGGAAATATCTACACCGCCATCTACATATCCATAGAAATATCTGCACCGCCATCTGTATAAACATGGAAATATCTACACGGTCATCTGTGTATAGATGGAAATATCAACACCGCCATCTGTACAAACATGGAAATATCTGCACCGCTATCTGTATAAACATGGAAATGTCTACACCGTGGTCTGTATAAACATGGAAATATCTACACCGCTATCTTTATAAACATGGAAATATATACACCGCTATCTCTATAAACATGGAAATATCTACACCGTGATCTGTATAAACATGGAAATATTTACACCGATATGTGTATAAACATGGAAATATCTACACCGCCATCTCTATAAACATGGAGATATCTACACCGCCATCTGTATAAACATGGAAATATCTACACCGCCATCTGTATAAACATGGAAATATCTACAATGCCATCTGTAGAAAGATGGAAATATGTACACTGCAATCTGTGTAAACATGGAAATACCTACACCAATATCTGTAAAAACATGGAAATATCTACACCGCTATCTGTATAAAGATGGAAATATCTACACCGCGATCTGCATAAGCATGGAAATATCTACACCGCGATCTGCATAAACATGGAAATATCTACACCGCTATCTGTAGAAACATGGAAATATCTCCACTGCGATCTGCATAAACATGGAAATATCTACACCGCGATCTGTATAAACATGGAAATAACTACACCGCTATCTGTAGAAACATGGAAATATCTACACAGCTATCTCTATAAACATGGAAATATCTACACCGCCATCTGTATAAACATGGAAATACCTACAAGTCATCTGTATAAACATGGAAATATCTACACAGCCATCTGTCTAAACATGGAAATATCTACACAGCCATCTGTATATACATGCAAATATCTACACAGCCATCTGTATATACATGCAAATAACTACACCGCTATCTGTATAAACATGGAAATAACTACACCGCTATTTGTATAAACAAGGAAATATCTACACCGCCATCTGTATAAACATGGAAATATCTACACTACTATCTGTATAAACATGGTAATATCTACACCACCATCTATATAAACATGGAAATATCTACACCGCCATCTGTATAAACATGGAAATATCTACAATGCCATCTGTAGAAAGATGGAAATATCTACACCGCGATCTGCATAAACATGGAAATATCTACACCACTATCTGTATAAAGATGGAAATATCTACACCGCGATCTGCATAAGCATGGAAATATCTACACCGCGATCTCCATAAACATGGAATTATCTACACCGCTATCTGTAGAGACATGGAAATATCTACACAGCTATCTCAGTAAACATGGAAATATCTACACCGCCAACTGTATAAACATGGAAATACCTACAATTCATCTGTATAAACATGGAAATATCTACACAGCCATCTGTATAAACATGGAAATATCTACACAGCCATCTGTATACACATGGAAATATCTACACCGCTATTTGTATAAACATGGAAATAACTACACCGCTATTTGTGTAAACGAGGAAATAGCTACACAGTGATCTGTATAAACATGGAAATATCTACACTGCTATTTGTATAAACAAGGAAATATCTACACCGCTATCAGTATAAACATGGAAATAACTACACCGCTATTTGCATAAACAAGGAAATATCTACAGCGTGATCTGTATAAACATGGAAATATCTTCCACGCCATCTCTATAAACCTGGAAATATCTACACCCCTATCTGTATAAACATGGAAATATCCACACCGCTATCTCTATAAACATGGAAATAACTACACCGCGATCAGTATAAACGTGGAAATCTCTACACCGCTATCTCTATAAACTTGGAAATATCTCCACTGCTATATCTATAAACATCGAAATATCTACACCGCCATCTGTATAAACATGGAAATACTTACAAAGTTATCTGTATATACATGGAAATATCTTCACCGCCATCTGTATAAACATGGGAATGTCTACACAGCCATGTGTACATACATGGAAATATCTACACAGCTCCCTATATAAACATGGAAATAACTACATCACTATCTGTATATACATGGAAATATCTACACCGCCATCTACATATCCATAGAAATATCTGCGCCGCCATCTGTATAAACATGGAAATATCTACACAGTCATCTGTGTATAGATGGAAATATCAACACCGCCATCTGTACAAAGATGGAAATATATACACCGCTATCTCTATAAACATGGAAATATCTACACCGTGATCTGTATAAACATGGAAATATTTACACCGATATCTGTATAAACATGGAAATATCTACACTGCCATCTCTATAAACATGGAAATATCTACACCGCCATCTGTATAAACCTGGAAATATCTACACCGATATCTGTATAAACCTGGAAATTTCTACACCGCTATCTGTATAAACATGGTAATATCTACACCACCATCTATATAAACATGGAAAAACCTACACCGCCATCTGTATAAACACGGAAATATCTACGCTGCCATCTGTAGAAAGATGGAAATATCTACACTGCAATCTGTGTAAACATGGAAATACCTTCACCAATATCTGTAAAAACATGGAAATATCTACACCGCTATCTGTATAAACATGGAAATATCTACACCGCGATCTGCATAAGCATGGAAATACCTACACCGCGATCTGCATAAACATGGAAATATCTACACCGCTATCTGTAGAAACATGGAAATATCTGCACCGCGATCTGCATATACATGGAATTATCTTCACCGCGATCTGTATAAACATGGAAATAACCACACCGCTATCTGTAGAAACATGGAAATATCTACACAGCTATCTCTATAAACATGGAAATATCTACACCACCATTTGTATAAACATGGAAATACCTACAAGTCATCTGTATAAACATGGAAATATCTACACAGCCTTCTGTATAAACATGGAAATTTCTACACAGACATCTGTATATACAAGCAAATATCTACACCGCTATCTGTATAAACATGGAAATAAGTACACCGCTATTTGTATAAACAAGGAAATACCTACACCGTGATCTGTATAAACATGGAAATATCTACACTGCTATTTGTATAAACAAGGAAATATCTATACCACTATCTGTATGAACATGGAAATATCCACACCGCTATCTCTATAAACATGGAAATAACTACACAGCGATCAGTATAAACGTGGAAATATCTACACCGCTATCTCTATAAACATGGAAATATCTCCACTGCTATCTCTAAAAACATCGAAATATCTACACCGCCATCTGTATAAACATGGAAATAATTACAAAGTTATCTGTATAAACATGGAAATATCTACACCGCCATCTGTATAAACATGGAAATATCTACACAGCCATGTGTACATAAATGGAAATATCTACACCGCTCTCTATATAAACATAGAAATATCTACACCGCTATCTGTATATACATGGAAATATCTACACCGCCATCTATATATCCATAGAAATAACTGCGACGCCATCTGTATAAACATGGAAATATCTAAAGGGTCATCTGTGTATAGATGGAAATATCAACACCGCTATCTGTACAAACATGGAAATATCTGCACCGCTATCTGTATAAACATGGAAATATCTACACCGTGGTCTGTATAAACATGGAAATATCTACATTGCTATCTGTATAAACATGGAAATATATACACCGCTATCTCTATAAACATGGAAATATCTACACCGTGATCTGTATAAACATGGAAATATTTACACCGCTATCTGTATAAACATAGAAATAACTACACCGCTATTTATATAAACAAGGAAATATCTACACCGTGATCTGTATAAACATGGAAATATCTACACCGCTATCTGTATAAACATGGAAATATCTACAACGCCATCTCTATAAACATGGAAATATCTACACCACTATCTGTATAAACATGGAAATATCCACACCGCTATCTCTATAAACATGGAAATAACTACACCGCGATCAGTATAAACGTGGAAATATCTACACCGCTATCTCTACAAACATGGAAATATCTCCACTGCTATCTCTATAAACATCGAAATATCTACACCACCATCTGTATAAACATGGAAATACTTACAAACTTATCTGTATAAACATGGAAATATCTACACCGCCATCTGTATAAACATGGAAATATCTACACAGCCATGTGTACATACATGGAAATATCTACACTGCTCTCTATATAAACATGGAAATAACTACACCGCTATATTTATATACATGGAAATATCTACACCGCCAAGTACATATCCATAGAAATATCTGCGCCGCCATCTGTATAAACATGGAAATATCTACACGGTCATCTGTGTATAGACGGAAGTATCAACACTGCCATCTGTACAAATATGGAAATATCCGCACCGCTATCTGTATAAACATGGAAATATCTACACCATGGTCTGTATAAACATGGAAATATCTACACCGCTATCTGTATAAACATGGAAATATATACACCGCTATCTCTATAAACATGGAAATATCTACACCGCGATCTGTATAAACATGGAAATATTTACACCGATATGTGTATAAACATGGAAATATATACACCGCTATCTCTATAAACATGGAAATATCTACACCGTGATCTGTATAAACATGGAAATATTTACACCGATATCTGTATAAACATGGAAATATCGACACCGCCATCTCTATAAACATGGCAATGTCTACTCCGCCATCTGTATAAACATGGAAATATCTACACCGCTATCTGTATAAACCTGGAAATATCTACACCGCTATCTGTATAAACATGGTAATATCTACACCACCATCTATATAAACATGGAAATATCTACACCGCCATCTGTATAAACACGGAAATATCTACAATGCCATCTGTAGAAAGATGGAAATATGTACACTGCAATCTGTGTAAACATGGAAATACCTACACCAATATCTGTAAAAACATGGAAATATCTACACCGCTATCTGTATAAACATGGAAATAACTACACCGCTATTTGCATAAACAAGGAAATATCTCCACCGTGATCTGTATAAACATGGAAATATCTACAACGCCATCTCTATAAACATGGAAATATCTACACCCCTGTCTGTATAAACATGGAAATATCCACACCGCTATCTCTATAAACATGGAAATAACTACACCACGATCAGTATAAATGTGGAAATATCTACACCGCTATCTCTATAAACATGGAAATATCTCCACTGCTATCTCTATAAACATCGAAATATCTACACCGCCATCTGTATAAACATGGAAATACTTACAAAGTTATCTGTATAAACATGGAAATATCTACACCGCCATCTGTATAAACATGGAAATATCTACACAGCCATGTGTACATACATGGAAATAACTACACTGCTCTCTATATAAACATAGAAATAACTACGCTGCTATCTGTATATATATGGAAATATCTACACCGCCATCTACATATCCATAGAAATATCAGCGCCGCCATCTGTATAAACATGGAAATATCTACACGGTCATCTGTGTATAGATGGAAATATCAACACCGCCATCTGTACAAACATGGAAATATCTGCACCGCTATCTGTATAAACATGGAAATATCTACACCGTGGTCTGTATAAACATGGAAATATCTACACCACTATCTGTATAAACATGGAAATATATACACCGCTATCTCTATAAACATGGAAATATCTACACCGTGATCTGTATAAACATGGAAATACTTACACTGATATCTGTATAAACATGGAAATATCTACACCGCCATCTGTATAAACCTGGAAATATCGACACCGCTATCTGTATAAACCTGGAAATATCTACACCGCTATCTGTATAAACATGGTAATATCTACTCCACCATCTATATAAACATGGAAATATCTACACCGCCATCTGTATAAACATGGAAATATCTACAATGCCATCTGTAGAAAGATGGAAATATCTACACTGCAATCTGTGTAAACATGGAAATACCTACACCAATATCTGTAAAAACATGGAAATATCTACACCGCTATCTGTATGAAGATGGAAATATCTACACCGCGATCTGCATAAGCATGGAAATATCTACACCGCGATCTGCATAAACTTGGAAATAACTACACCGCTATCTGTAGAAACATGGAAATATCTACACAGCTATCTCTGTAAACATGGAAATATCTACACCGCCATCTGTATAAACATGGAAATACCTACAAGTCATCTGTATAAACATGGAAATATCTACACAGCCATCTGTATAAACATGGAAATATCTACACAGCCATCTGTATATACATGGAAATATCTACACCGCTATCTGTATAAACATGGAAATAACTACACCGCTATTTGTATAAACAAGGAAATATCTACACCGTGATCAGTATATACATGGGAATATCTACACTGCTATTTGTATAAACAAGGAAATATCTACACCGCTATCAGTATAAACATGGAAATAACTACACCGCTATTGGATAAACAAGGAAATATCTACACCGTGATCAGTACAAACATGGAAATATCTACACTGCTATTTGTATAAACAAGGAAATATCTACACCGCTATCAGTATAAACATGGAAATAACTACACCGCTATTTGCATAAACAAGGAAATATCTACACCGTGATCTGTATAAACATGGAAATATCTACAACGCCATCTCTATAAACATGGAAATATCTACACCCCTATCTGTATAAACATGGAAATATCCACACCGCTATCTCTATAAACATGGAAATAACTACACCGCGATCAGTATAAACGTGGAAATATCTACACCGCTATCTCTATAAACATGGAAATATCTCCACTGCTATCTCTATAAACATCGAAATATCTACACCACCATCTGTATAAACATGGAAATACTTACAAAGTTATCAGTATAAACATGGAAATATCTACACCGCCATCTGTATAAACATGGAAATATCTAGACAGCCATGTGTACATACATGGAAATATCTACACCGCTCTCTATATAAACATGGAAATAACTACACTGCTATCTGTATATACATGGAAATATCTACACCGCCGTCTACATATCCATAGAAATATCTGCGCCGCCATCTGTATAAACATGGAAATATCTACACGGGCATCTGTGTATAGATGGAAATATCAACACCGCCATCTGTACAAATGTGGAAATATCTGCACCGTTATCTTTATAAACATGGAAATATCTACACCGTAGTCTGTATAAACATGGAAATATCTACACCGCTATCTGTATAAACATGGAAATATATACACCGCCATCTCTATAAACATGGAAATATCTACACCGTGATCTGTATAAACATGGAAATATTTTCACCGATATCTGTATAAACATGGAAATAACTACACCGCCATCTCTAAAAACATGGAAATATCTACAAAGCCATCTGTATAAACATGGAAATATCTACACCGCTATCTGTATAAACCTGGAAATATCTACACCGCTATCTGTATAAACATGGTAATATCTACACCACCATCTAAATAAACATGGAAATATCTACACCGCCATCTGTATAAACATGGAAATATCTACAATGCCATCTGTAGAAAGATGGAAATATCTACACCGCAATCTGTGTAAACATGGAAATATCTACACCAATGTCTGTAAAAACATGGAAATATCTACACCGCCATCTGTATAAACATGGAGATATCTACACCGCCGTCGGTATAAACATGGAAATATCTACACCGCTATCTGTATAAACATGGAAATATCTGCACCGCTATCGGTATAAACACGGTAATATCTACACCACCATCTATATAAACATGGAAATATCTACACCGCCATCTGTATAAACGTGGAAATATCTACAATGCCATCTGTAGAAAGATGGAAATATGTACACTGCAATCTGTGTAAACATGGAATTAACTACACCAATATCTGTAAAAACATGGAAATATCTACACCGCTATCTGTATAAAGATGGAAATATCTACACCGCGATCTGCATAAGCATGGAAATATCTACACCGCGATCTGCATAAACATGGAAATATCTACACCGCTATCTGTATAAACATGGAAATATCTACACCGTGATCTGCATAAACATGGAAATATCTACACCGCGATCTGTATAAACATGGAAATAACTACACCGCTATCTGTAGAAACATGGAAATATCTACACAGCTATCTCTATAAACATGGAAATATCTACACCGCCATCTGTATAAACATGGAAATACCTACAAGTCATCTGTATAAACATGGAAATATCTACACAGCCATCTATATAAACATGGAAATATCTACACAGCCATCTGTATATACATGGAAATATCTACACCGATATCTGTATAAACATGGAAATAACTACGCCGCTATTTGTATAAACAAGGAAATATCTACACCGCTATCTGTATAAACATGGAAATAACTACACCGCTATTTGCATAAACAAGGAAATATCTACACCGTGATCTGCATAAACATGGAAATATCTACAACGCCATCTCTATAAACATGGAAATATCTACACCCCTATCTGTATAAACATGGAAATATACACACCGCTATCTCTATAAACATGGAAATAACTACACCGCATCAGTATAAACGTGGGAATATCTACAAAGCTATCTCTATAAACATGGAAATATCTCCAATGCTATCTCTATAAACATCGAAATATCTACACCACCATCTGTAAAAACATGGAAATACTTACAAAGTTATCTGTATAAACATGGAAATATCTACACCGCCATCTGTATAAACATGGAAATATCTACACAGCCATGTGTACATACATGGAAATATCTACACTGCTCTCTATATAAACATGGAAATAACTACACCGCTATCTGTATATACATGGAAATATCTACACCGGCAACTACATATCCATAGAAATATCTGAGCCGCCATCTGTATAAACATGGAAATATCTACACGGTCATCTGTGTATAGATGGAAGTATCAACACTGCCATCTGTACAAACATGGAAATAGCCGCACCGCTATCTGTATAAACATGGAAATATCTACACAGTGGTCTGTATAAACATGGAAATATCTACACTGCTATCTGTATAAACATGGAAATATATACACCGCTATCTCTATAAACATGGAAATATCTACACCGCGATCTGTATAAACATGGAAATATTTACACCGATATGTGTATAAACATGGAAATATCTACACCGCCATTTCTATAAACATGGAAATATCTACACCGCCATCTGTATAAACCTGGAAATATCTACACCGCTATCTGTATAAACTTGGAAATATCTACACCGCTATCTGTATAAACATGGTAATATCTACTCCACCATCTATATAAACATGGAAATATCTACACCGCCATCTGTATAAACATGGAAATATCTACAATGCCATCTGTAGAAAGATGGAAATATCTACACTGCAATCTGTGTAAACATGGAAATACCTACACCAATATCTGTAAAAACATGCAAATATCTACATCGCTATCTGTATAAAGATGGAAATATCTACACCGCGATCTGCATAAGCATGGAAATATCTACACCGCGATCTGCATAAACTTGGAAATATCTACACCGCTATCTGTAGAAACATGGAAATATCTACACAGCTATCTCTGTAAACATGGAAATATCTACACCGCCACCTGAATAAACATGGAAATACCTTCAAGTCATCTGTATAAACATGGAAATATCTACACAGACATCTTTATAAACATGGAAATATCTACACAGCCATCTGTATATACATGGAAATATCTACACCGCTATCTGTATAAACATGGAAATAACTACACCGCTATTTGTAGAAACAAGGAAATATCTACATCGTGATCTGTATAAACATGGAAATATCTACACTGGTATTTGTATAAACAAGGAAATATCTACACCGCTATCTGTGTAAACATGGAAATAACTACACCGCTATTTGCATAAACAAGGAACTATCTACACCGTGATCTGTATAAACATGGAAATATCTACAACGCCATCTCTATAAACATGGAAATATCTACAACGCCATCTCTATAAACATGGAAATATCTACACCACTATCTGTATAAACATGGAAATATCCACGCCGCTCTCTCTATAAGCATGGAAATAACTACACTGCGATCAGTATAAACGTGGAAATATCTACACCGCTATCTCTATAATCATGGAAATATCTCCACTGCTATCTCTATAAACATCGAAATATCTACACCGCCATCTGTATAAACATGGAAATATCTACACCGCCATCTACATATCCATAGAAATATCTGTGCCGCCATCTGTATTAACATGGAAATATCTACACGGTCATCTGTGTATAGATGGAAATATCAACACCGCCATCTGTACAAACATGGAAATATCTGCACCGCTATCTGTATAAACATGGAAATATCTGCACCGTGGTCTGTATAAACATGGAAATATCTACACCGCTATCTGTATAAACATGGAAATACATACACCGCTATCTCTATAAACATGGAAATATATACACCGCTATCTCTATAAACATGGAAATATCTACACCGTGATCTGTATAAACATGGAAATATTGACACCGCCATCTCTATAAACATGGAAATATCTACACCGCCATGTGTATAAACCTGGAAATATCTACACCGCTATCTGTATAAACCTGGAAATATCTACACCGCTATCTGTATAAACATGGTAATATCTACACCACCATCTATATAAACATGGAAATATCTACACCGCCATCTGTATAAACACGGAAATATCTACAATTCCATCTGCAGAAAGATGGAAATATGTACACTGCAATCTGTGTAAACATGGAAATACCTACACCAATCTCTGTAAAAACATGGAAATATCTACACCGCTATCTGTATAAAGATGGAAATATCTACACCACGATCTGCATAAGCATGGAAATATCTACACCGTGATCTGCATAAACATGGAAATATCTACACCGCTATCTGTAGAAACATGGAAATATCTACACCGCGATCTGCATAAACATGGAAATATCTACACCGTGATCTGTATAAACATGGAAATAACTACACCGCTATCTGTAGAAACATAGAAATATCTACACAGCTATCTCTATAAACATGGAAATATCTACACCGCCATCTGTATAAACATGGAAATACCTACAAGTCATCTGTATAAACATGGAAATATCTACACAGCCATCTGTATAAACATGGAAATATATACACAGCCATCTGTATATACATGGAAATATCTACACAGCTATCTGTATAAACATGGAAATAACTACACAGCTATTTGTATAAACAAGGAAATATCTACACCGTGATCTGTATAAACATGGAAATATCTACACTGCTATTTGTATAAACAAGGAAATATCTACACCGCTATCTGTATAAACATGGAAATAACTACACCGCTATTTGCATAAACAAGGAAATATCTACACCGTGATCTGTATAAACATGGAAATATCTACAACGCCATCTCTATAAACATGGAAATATCTACAACACTATCTGTATAAACATGGAAATATCCACACCGCTATCTCTATAAACATGGAAATAACTACACCGCGATCAGTATAAACGTGGAAATATCTACACCGCTATCTCTATAAACATGGAAATATCTCCACTGCTAACTCTATAAACATCGAAATATCTACACCGCCATCTGTATAAACATGGAAATACTTACAAAGTTATCTGTATAAACATGGAAATATCTACACCGCCATCTGTATAAACATGGAAATATCTACACAGCCATGTGTACATACATGGAAATATCTTCACCACTCTCTATATAAACATAGAAATAACTACACTGCTATCTGTATATACATGGAAATATCTACACCGCCATCTACATATCCATAGAAATATCTGCGCCACCATCTGTATAAACATGGAAATATCTACAGGGTCATCTGTGTATAGATGGAATTATCAACACTGCCATCTGTACAAACATGGAAATATCTGCACCGCTATCTGTATAAACATGGAAATATCTACACCGTGGTCTGTATAAACATGGAAATATCTACACCACTATCTGTATAAACATGGAAATATATACACCGCTATCTCTATAAACATGGAAATATCTACACCGTGATCTGTATAAACATGGAAATACTTACACCGATATCTGTATAAACATGGAAATATCTACAACGCCATCTCAATAAACATGGAAATATCTACACCGCCATCTGTATAAACCTGGAAATATCGACACCGCTATCTGTATAAACCTGGAAATATCTACACCGCTGTCTGTATAAACATGATAATATCTACTCCAACATCTATATGAACATGGAAATATCTACACCGCCATCTGTATAAACAAGGAAATATCTACAATGCCATCTTTAGAAAGATGGAAATATCTACTCTGCAATCTGTGTAAACATGGAAATACCTACACCAATATCTGTAAAAACATGGAAATATCTACACCTCTATCTGTATAAAGATGGAAATATCTACAACGCGATCTGCATAAGCATGGAAATATCTACACCGCGATCTGCATAAACTCGGAAATATCTACACCGCTATCTGTAGAAACATGGAAATATCTACACAGCTATCTCTGTAAACATGGAAATATCTACACTGCCATCTGTATAAACATGGAAATATCTACACAGCCATCTGTATAAACATGGAAATATCTACACAGCCATCTGTATATACATGGAAATATCTACACCGCTATCTGTATAAACATGGAAATAACTACACCGCTATTTGTATAAACAAGGAAATATCTACACCGTGATCTGTATAAACATGGAAATATCTACACTGCTATTAGTATAAACAAGGAAATATCTACACCGCTATCAGTATAAACATGGAAATAACTACACCACTATTTGCATAAACAAGGAAATATCTACACCGTGATCTGTATAAACATGGAAATATCTACAACGCCATCTCTATAAACATGGAAATATCTACACCCCTATCTGTATAAACATGGAAATATCGACACCGCTATCTCTATAAACATCGAAATAACTACACCGCCATCTGTATAAACATGGAAATACTTACAAAGTTATCAGTATAAACATGGAAATATCTACACCGCCATCTGTATAAACATGGAAATATCTAGACAGCCATGTGTACATACATTGAAATATCTACACCGCTCTCTATATAAACATGGAAATAACTACACCGCTATCTGTATATACATGGAAATATCTACACCGCCGTCTAAATATCCATAGAAATATCTGCGCCGCCATCTGTATAAACATGGAAATATCTACACGGTCATCTATGTATAGATGGAAATATAAACACTGCCATCTGTACAAATATGGAAATATCTGCACCACTATCTGTATAAACATGGAAATATCTACACCGTGGTCTGTATAAACATGGAAATATCTACACCGCTATCTGTATAAACATGGAAATATATACACCGCTATCTCTATAAACATGGAAATATCTACACCGTGATCTGTATAAACATGGAAATATTTACACCGCCATCTGTATAAACCTGGAAATATCTACACCGCTATCTGTATAAACATGGTAATATCTACACCACCATCTAAATAAACATGGAAATATCTACACCGCCGTCTGTATAAACATGGAAATATCTACAAAGCCATCTGTAGAAAGATGGAAATATCTACACCGCAATCTGTGTAAACATGGAAATATCTACACCAGTGTCTGTAAAAACATGGAAATACCTACACCGCCATCGGTATAAACATGGAGATATCTACACCGCCATCTGTATAAACATGGGAATATCTACACCACTATCTGTATAAACCTGGAAATATCTGCACCGCTATCTGTATAAACACGGTAATATCTACACCACCATCTATATAAACATGGAAATATCTACACCGCCATCTGTATAAACATGGAAATATCTACAATGCCATCTGTAGAAAGATGGAAATATGTACACTGCAATCTGTGTAAACATGGAAATACCTACACCAATATCTGTAAAAACATGGAAATATCTACACCGCTATCTGTATAAAGATGGAAATATCTACACCGCGATCTGCATAAGCATGGAAATATCTACACCGCGATCTGCATAAACATGGAAATATCTACACCGCTATCTGTATAAACATGGAAATAACTACACCGCTATTTGCATAAACAAGGAAATATCTACACCGTGATCTGCATAAACACGGAAATATCTACAACGCCATCTCTATAAACATGGAAATATCTATACCCCTATCTGTATAAACATGGAAATATACTCACCGCTATCTCTATAAACATGGAAATAACTACACCGCGATCAGTATAAACGTGGGAATATCTACACCGCTATCTCTATAAACATGGAAATATCTCCAATGCTATCTCTATAAACATCGAAATATCTACACCACCATCTGTATAAACATGGAAATACTTACAAAGTTATCTGTATAAACATGGAAATATCTACACCGCCATCTGTATAAACATGGAAATATCTACACAGCCATGTGTACATACATGGAAATATCTACACTGCTCTCTATATAAACATGGAAATAACTACACCGCTATCTGTATATACATGGAAATATCTACACCGGCAACTACATATCCATAGAAATATCTGCGCCGCCATCTGTATAAACATGGAAATATCTACACGGTCATCTGTGTATAGATGGAAGTATCAACACTGCCATCTGTACAAACATGGAAATATCCGCACCGCTATCTGTATAAACATGGAAATATCTACACCGTGGTCTGTATAAACATGGAAATATCTACACCGCTATCTGTATAAACATGGAAATATATACACCGCTATCTCTATAAACATGGAAATATCTACACCGCGATCTGTATAAACATGGAAATATTTACACCGATATGTGTATAAACATGGAAATATCTACACCGCCAACTCTATAAACATGGAAATATCTACACCGCCATCTGTATAAACCTGGAAATATCTACACCGCTATCTGTATAAACTTGGAAATATCTACACCGCTATCTGTATAAACATGGTAATATCTACTCCACCATCTATATAAACATGGAAATATCTACACCGCCATCTGTATAAACATGGAAATATCTACAATGCCATCTGTAGAAAGATGGAAATATCTACACTGCAATCTGTGTAAACATGGAAATACCTACACCAATATCTGTAAAAACATGCAAATATCTACATCGCTATCTGTATAAAGATGGAAATATCTACACCGCGATCTGCATAAGCATGGAAATATCTACACCGCGATCTGCATAAACTTGGAAATATCTACACCGCTATCTGTAGAAACATGGAAATATCTACACAGCTATCTCTGTAAACATGGAAATAGCTACACCGTCATCTGTATAAACATGGAAATACCTTCAAGTCATCTGTATAAACATGGAAATATCTACACAGACATCTGTATAAACATGGAAATATCTACACAGCCATCTGTATATACATGGAAATATCTACACTGCTATCTGTATAAACATGGAAATAACTAGACCGCTATTTGTAGAAACAAGGAAATATCTACACCGTGATCTGTATAAACATGGAAATATCTACACTGCTATTTGTATAAACAAGGAAATATCTACACCGCTATCTGTATACACATGGAAATAACTACACCCCTATTTGCATAAACAAGGAAATATCTACACCGTGATCTGTATAAACATGGAAATATCTACAATGCCATCTCTATAAACATGGAAATATCTTCACCACTATCTGTATAAACATGGAAATATCCACGCCGCTATCTCTATAAACATGGATATAACTACACCGCGATCAGTATAAACGTGGAAATATCTACACCGCTATCTCTATAATCATGGAAATATCTCCACTGCTATCTCTATAAACATCGAAATATCTACACCGCCATCTGTATAAACATGGAAATACTTACAAAGTTATCTGTATAAACATGGAAATATCTACACCGCCATCTGTATAAACATGGAAATATCTACACAGCCATGTGTACATACATGGAAATATCTACACCGCTCTCTATATAAACATAGAAATAACTACACCGCTATCTGTATATACATGGAAATATCTACACCGCCATCTACATATCCATAGAAATATCTGTGCCGCCATCTGTATAAACATGGAAATATCTACACGGTCATCTGTGTATAGATGGAAATATCAACACCGCCATCTGTACAAACATGGAAATATCTGCACCGCTATCTGTATAAACATGGAAATATCTACACCGTGGTCTGTATAAACATGGAAATATATACACCGCTATCTCTATAAACATGGAAATATATACACCGCTATCTCTATAAACATGGAAATATCGACACCGCTATCTCTATAAACATGGAAATATCTACACCGTGATCTGTATAAACATGGAAATATTTACACCGCCATCTGTATAAACCTGGAAATATCTACACCGCTATCTGTATAAACATGGTAATATCTTCACCACCATCTAAATAAACATGGAAATATCTACAGCGCCATCTGTATAAACATGGAAATATCTACAAAGCCATCTGTAGAAAGATGGAAATATCTACACCGCAATCTGTGTAAACATGGAAATATCTACACCAATGTCTGTAAAAACATGGAAATATCTACACCGCCATCTGTATAAACATGGAGATATCTGCACCGCCATCTGTATAAACATGGAAATATCTACACCGCTATCTGTATAAACCTGGAAATATCTGCACCGCTATCTGTATAAACACGGTAATATCTACACCACCATCTATATAAACATGGAAATATCTACACCGCCTTCTGTATAAACATGGAAATATCTACAATGCCATCTGTAGAAAGATGGAAATATGTACACTGCAATCTGTGTAAACATGGAAATACCTACACCAATATCTGTAAAAACATGGAAATATCTACACCGCTATCTGTATAAAGATGGAAATATCTAAACCGCGATCTGCATAAGCATGGAAATATCTACACCGCGATCTGCATAAACATGGAAATATCTACACCGCTATCTGTAGAAACATGGAAATATCTACACCGTGATCTGCATAAACATGGAAATATCTACACCGCGATCTGTATAAACATGGAAATAACTACACCGCTATCTGTAGAAACATGGAAATATCTACACAGCTATCTCTATAAACATGGAAATATCTACACCGCCATCTGTATAAACATGGAAATACCTACAAGTCATCTGTATAAACATCGAAATATCTACACCGCCATCTGTATAAACATGGAAATACTTACAAAGTTATCTGTATAAACATGGAAATATCTACACCGCCATCTGTATAAACGTGGAAATATCTACACAGCCATGTGTACATACATGGAAATATCTAAACCGCTCTCTATATAAACATAGAAATAACTACACCGCTGTCTGTATATACATGGAAATTTCTACACCGCCATCTACATATCCATAGAAATATCTGTGCCGCCATCTGTATAAACATGGAAGTATCTACACGATCATCTGTGTATAGATGGAAATATCAACACCGCCATCTGTACAAACATGGAAATATCTGCACCGATATCTGTATAAACATGGAAATATCTACACCGTGGTCTGTATAAACATGGAAATATCTACACCGCCATCTGTATAAACCTGGAAATATCGACACCGCTATCTGTATAAAACTGGAAATATCTACACCGCTGTCTGTACAAACATGGTAATATCTACTCCACCATCTATATAAACATGGAAATATCTACACCGCCATCTGTATAAACATGGAAATATCTACAATGCCATCTGTAGAAAGATGGAAATATCTACACTGCAATCTGTGTAAACATGGAAATACCTACACCAATATCTGTAAAAACATGGAAATATCTACACCGCTATCTGTATAAAGATGGAAATATCTACACCGCGATCTGCATAAGCATGGAAATATCTACACCGCGATCTGCATAAACTTGGAAATATCTACACCGCTATCTGTAGAAACATGGAAATATCTACACAGCTATCTCTGTAAACATGGAAATATCTACACCGCCATCTGTATAAACATGGAATTACCTACAAGTCATCTGTATAAACATGGAAATATCTACACAGCCATCTTTATAAACATGGAAATATCTACACAGCCATCTGTATATACATGGAAATATCTACACCGCTATCTGTATAAACATGGAAATAACTACACCGCTATTTGTATAAACAAGGAAATATCTACACCGTGATCTGTATAAACATGGAAATATCTACACTGCTATTTGTATAAACAAGGAAATATCTACACCGCTATCTGTATAAACATGGAAATAACTACACCGCTATTTGCATAAACAAGGAAATATCTACACCGTGATCTGCATAAGCATGGAAATATCTACACCGCGATCTGCATAAACTTGGAAATATCTACACCGCTATCTGTAGAAACATGGAAATATCTACACAGCTATCTCTGTAAACATGGAAATATCTACACCGCCATCTGTATAAACATGGAAATACCTACAAAACATCTGTATAAACATGGAAATATCTACACAGCCATCTGTATAAACATGGAAATATCTACACAGCCATCTGTATATACATGGAAATATCTACACCGCTATCTGTATAAACATAGAAATAACTACACCGCTATTTGTATAAACAAGGATTTATCTACACCGTGATCTGTATAAACATGGAAATATCTACACTGCTATTTGTATAAACATGGAAATATCTACAACGCCATCTCTATAAACATGGAAATAACTACACCGCGATCAGTATAAACGTGGAAATATCAACACCGCTATCTCTATAAACATGGAAATATCTCCACTGCTATCTCTATAAACATCGAAATATCTACACCGCCATCTGCATAAACATGCAAATACTTACAAAGTTATCAGTATAAACATGGAAATATCTACACCGCCATCTGTATAAACATGGAAATATCTAGACAGCCATGTGTACATACATGGAAATATCTACACTGCTCTCTATATAAACATGGAAATAACTACACCGCTATCTGTATATACATGGAAATATCTACACCGCCATCTACATATCCATAGAAATATCTGCGCCGCCATCTGTATAAACATGGAAATATCTACACGGTCATCTGTGTATAGATGGAAATATCAACACCGCCATCTGTGTAAACATGGAAATATCTACACCAATGTCTGTAAAAACATGGAAATATCTACACCGCAATCTGCATAAACATGGAAATATCTACTCCGCGATCTATATAAACATGGAAATATCAACACCGCTATCTGTAGAAACATGGAAATATCTACACCGCGATCTGCATAAACATGGAAATATATACACCCCGATCTGTATAAACATGTAAATATCTACACCGCGATCTGTATAAACATGGAAATATCTACACCGCTATCTGTAGAAACATGGAAATATCTACACCGCGATCTGCATAAACATGGAAATATCTACACCGCGATCTGTATAAACATGTAAATATCTACACCGCGATCTGTATAAACATGTAAATATCTACACCGCTATCTGTAGAAACATGGAAATATCTACACAGCTATCTCTATAAACATGGAAATATCTACACCGCCATCTCTATAAACATGGAAATACCTACAAGTCATCTGTATAAACATGGAAATATCTACACAGCCACCTGTATAAACATGGAAATATCTACACAGCCATCTGTATATACTTGGAAATATCTACACCGCTACCTGTATAAACATGGAAATAACTACACCGCTATTTGTATAACCAAGGAAATATCTACACCGTGATCTGTATAAACATGGAAATATCTACACTGCTATTTGTATAAACAAGGAAATATCTACACCGCTATCTGTATAAACATGGAAATAACTACACCGCTATTTGCATAAACAAGGAAATATCTACACCGTGATCTGTATAAACATGGAAATATCTACAACGCCATCTCTATAAACATGGAAATATCTACACCCCTATCTGTATAAACATGGAAATATCCACACCGATATCTGTATAAACCTGGAAATATCTACACCGCTATCTGTATAAACATGGTATTATCTACACCACCATCTAAATAAACATGGAAATATCTACACCGCCATCTGTATAAACATGGAAATATCTACAATGCCATCTGTAGAAAGATGGAAATATCAACACCACAATCTGTGTAAACATGGAAATATCTACACCAATGTCTGTAAAAACATGGAAATATCTACACCGCTATCTGTATAAACATGGAAATATCTACACCGCAATCTGCATAAACATGGAAATATCTACTCCGCGATCTGTATAAACATGGAAACATCTACACCGCTATCTGTTGATACATGGAAATATCTACACCGCGATCTGCATAAACATGGAAATATCTACACCGCGATCTGTATAAACATGTAAATATCTACACCGCTATCTGTAGAAACATGGAAATATCTACACAGCTATCTCTATAAACATGGAAATATCTACACCGCCATCTCTATAAACATGGAAATACCTACAAGTCATCTGTATAAACATGGAAATATCTACACAGCCATCTGTATAAACATGGAAATATCTACACAGCCATCTGTATATACATGGAAATATCTACACCGCTACCTGTATAAACATGGAAATAACTACACCGCTATTTGTATAACCAAGGAAATATCTACACCGTGATCTGTATAAACATGGAAATATCTACACTGCTATTTGAATAAACAAGTAAATATCTACACCGCTATCTGTATAAACATGGAAATAACTACACCACTATTTGCATAAACAAGGAAATATCTACACCGTGATCTGTATAAACATGGAAATATCTACACTGCTATTTGTATAAACAAGGAAATATCTACACCGCTATCTGTATAAATATGGAAATAACTACACCGCTATTTGCATAAACAAGGAAATATCTACACCGTGATCTGCATAAACATGGAAATATCTACAACGCCATCTCTATAAACATGGAAATATCTACACCCCTATCTGTATAAACATGGAAATATCCATACCGCTATCTCTATAAACATGGAAATAACTACACCGCGATCAGTATAAACGTGGAAATATCTACACCGCTATCTCTATAAACATGGAAATATCTCCACTGCTATCTCTATAAACATCGAAATATCTACACCGCCACCTGTATAAACATGGAAATATCTACACAGCCATGTGTACATGTATGGAAATATCTACACCGCTCTCTATATAAACATGGAAATAACTACACTGCTATCTGTATATACATGGAAATATCTACACAGCCATGTGTACATGTATGGAAATATCTACACCGCTCTCTATATAAACATGGAAATAACTACACTGCTATCTGTATATACATGGAAATATCTACACCGCCATCTACATATCCATGGAAATATCTGCGCCGCCATCTGTATAAACATGGAAATATCTACACGGTCATCTGTGTATAGATGGAAATATCAACACCGCCATCTGTACAAACATGGAAATATCTGCACCGCTATCTGTATAAACATGGAAATACCTACACCGTGGTCTGTATAAACATGGAAATATCTACACCGCTATCTGTACAAACATGGAAATATATACACCGCTATCTCTATAAACATGGAAATATCTACACGGTGATCTGTATAAACATGGAAATATTTACATCGATATCTGTATAAACATGGAAATATCTACACCGCCATCTCTATAAACATGGAAATATCTACACTGCCATCTGTATAAACATGGAAATATCTACACCGCTATCTGTATAAACCTGGAAATATCTGCACCGCTATCTGTATAGACATGGTAATATCTACACCACCATCTATATAAACATGGAAATATCTACACCGCTATCTGCATAAACATGGAAATATCTACAATGCCATCTGTAGAAAGATGGAAATATCTACAGCGCAATCTGCGTAAACATGGAAATATCTACACCAATGTCTGTAAAAACATGGAAATATCTACACCGCTATCTGTATAAACATGGAAATATCTACACCGCAATCTGCATAAACATGGAAATATCTACTCCGCGATCTGTATAAACATGGAAATATCTACACCGCTATCTGTAGAAACATGGAAATATCTACACCGCGATCTGCATAAACATGGAAATATCTACACCGCGATCTGTATAAACAAGTAAATATCTACACCGCGATCTGTATAAACATGTAAATATCTACATCGCTATCTGTAGAAACATGGAAATATCTACACAGCTATCTCTATAAACATGGAAATAACCACACCGCCATCTCTATAAACATGGAAATACCTACAAGTCATCTGTATAAACATGGAAATATGTACACAGCCATCTGTATAAACATGGAAATATCTACACAGCCATCTGTATATACATGGAAATATCTACACCGCTACCTTTATAAACATGGAAATAACTACACCGCTATTTGTATAACCAAGGAAATATCTACACCGTGATCTGTATAAACATGGAAATATCTACACTGCTATTTGTATAAACAAGGAAATATCTACACCGATATCTGTATAAACATGGAAATAACTACACCGCTATTTGCATAAACAAGGAAATATCTACACCGTGATCTGCAGAATCATGGAAATATCTACAACGCCATCACTATAAACATGGAAATATCTACACCCCTATCTGTATAAACATGGAAATATCCACACCGCTCTCTCTATAAACATGGAAATAACTACACCGCGATCAGTATAAACGTGGAAATATCTACACCGCTATCTCTATAAACATGGAAATATCTCCACTGCTATCTCTATAAACATCAAAATATCTACACCGCCATCTGTATAAACATGGAAATACTTACAAAGTTATCTGTATAAACATGGAAATATCTACACCGCCATCTGTATAAACATGGAAATATCTACACAGCCATGTGTACATACATGGAAATATCTACACCGCTCTCTATATAAACATGGAAATAACTACACCGCTATCTGTATATACATGGAAATATCTACACCGCCATCTACATATCCATAGAAATATCTGCGCCGCAGTCTGTATAAACATGGAAATATCTACACGGTCATCTGTGTATAGATGGAAATATCAACACCGCCATCTGTACAAACATGGAAATATCTGCACCGCTATCTGTATAAACATGGAAATATCACCGTGGTCTATATAAAGATGGAAATATCTACACCGTGATCTGTATAAACATGGAAATATTTACACCGATATCTGTATAAACATGGAAATATCTACACCGCCATCTCTATAAACATGGAAATATCTACACCGCCATCTGTATAAACGTGGAAATATCTACACCGCTATCTGTATAAACCTGGAAATATATACACCGCTATCTGTATAAACATGGTAATATCTACACCACCATCTAAATAAACATGGAAATATC
Source organism: Pan troglodytes (assembly GCF_028858775.2). Taxonomy (NCBI): domain Eukaryota; kingdom Metazoa; phylum Chordata; class Mammalia; order Primates; family Hominidae; genus Pan; species Pan troglodytes. The sequence goes on from NC_072406.2 coordinate 2,993,572, forward strand.
TACACCGCCATCTGTATAAACATGGAAATACCTACAATGCCACCTGTAGAAAGATGGAAATATCAACACCGCAATCTGTGTAAACATGGAAATATCTACACCAATGTCTGTAAAAACATGGAAATATCTACAACGCTATCTGTATAAACATGGAAATATCTACACCGCAATCTGCATAAACATGGAAATATCTACTCCGCGATCTGTATAAACATGGAAATAGCTACACCGCTATCTGTAGAAACATGGAAATATCTACAACGCGATCTGCATAAACACGGATATATCTACACCGCGATCTGTATAAACATGTAAATATCTACACCGCGATCTGTATAAACATGTAAATATCTACACCGCTATCTGTAGAAACATGGAAATATCTACACAGCTACCTCTATAAACATGGAAATATCTACACCGCCATCTCTATAAACATGGAAATACCTACAAGTCATCTGTATAAACATGGAAATATCTACATAGCCATCTGTATAAACATGGAAATATCTACACAGCCATCTGTATATACCTGGAAATATCTACACCGCTACCTGTATAAACATGGAAATAACTACACCGCTATTTGTATAACCAAGGAAATATCTACACCGTGATCTGTATAAACATGGAAATATCTACACTGCTATTTGTATAAACAAGTAAATATCTACACCGCTATCTGTATAAACATGGAAAAACTACACCGCTATTTGCATAAACAAGGAAATATCTACACCGTGATCTGTATAAACATGGAAATATCTATAACGCCATCTCTATAAACATGGAAATATCTACACCCCTATCTGTATAAACATGGAAATATCCACACCGCTATCTCTATAAACATGGAAATAACTACACCGAGATCAGTATAAACGTGGAAATATCTACACCGCTATCTCTATAAACATGGAAATATCTCCACTGCTATCTCTATAAACATCGAAATATCTACACCGCCATCTGTATAAACATGGAAATACTTACAAAGTTATCAGTATAAACATGGAAATATCTACACCGCCATCTGTATAAACATGGAAATATCTAGACAGCCATTTGTACATACATGGAAATATCTACACCGCTCTCTATATAAACATGGAAATAACTACACCGCTATCTGTATATACATGGAAATATCTACACCGCCATCTACATATCCATAGAAATATCTGCACCGCCATCTGCGTAAACATGGAAATACCTACACGGTCATCTGTGTATGGATGGAAATATCAACACCGCCATCTGTACAAACATGGAAATATCTGCACCGCTATCTGTATAAACATGGAAATACCTACACCGTGGTCTGTATAAACATGGAAATATCTACACCGCTATCTGTATAAACATGGAAATATATACACCGCTATCTCTATAAACATGGAAATATCTACACCGTGATCTGTATAAACATGGAAATATTTACACCGATATCTGTATAAACATGGAAATATCTACACCGCCATCTCTATAAACATGGAAATACCTACACCGCCCTCTGTATAAACATGGAAATATCTACACCGCTATCTGTGTAAACCTGGAAATATCTTCACCGCTATCTGTATAAACATGGTAATATCTACACCACCATCTATATAAACATGGAAATATCTATACCGCTATCTGTATAAACATGGAAATATCTACAATGCCATCTGTAGAAAGATGGAAATATCTACAGCGCAATCTGCGTAAACATGGAAATATCTACACCAATATCTGTAAAAACATGGAAATATCTACACCGCTATCTGTATAAACATGGAAACATCTACACCGCGATCTGCATAAACATGGAAATATCTACACCGCGATCTGTATAAACATGGAAATATCTACACCGCTATCTGTAGAAACATGGAAATATCTACACCACGATCTGCATAAACATATAAATATCTACACCGCGATCTGTATAAACATGGAAATATCTACACCGCTGTCTGTAGAAACATGGAAATATCTACACAGCTATCTCTATAAACATGGAAATATCTACAAAGCCATCTCTATAAACATGGAAATATCTACACAGCCATCTGTATAAATATGGAAATATCTACACAGCCATCTGTATATACATGGAAATATCTACACCGCTACCTGTATCAACATGGAAATAACTACACCGCTATTTGTATAACCAAGGAAATATCTACACCGTGATCTGTATAAACATGGAAATATCTACACTGCTATTTGTATAAACAAGGAAATATCTACACCGCTATCTGTATAAACATGGAAATAACTACACCGCTATTTGCATAAACAAGGAAATATCTACACCGTGATCTGTATAAACATGGAAATATCTATAACGCCATCTCTATAAACATGGAAATATCTGCACCCCTATCTGTATAAACATGGAAATATCCACACCGCTATCTCTGTAAACATGGAAATAACTACACCGAGATCAGTATAAACGTGGAAATATCTACACCGCTATCTCTATAAACATGGAAATATCTCCACTGCTATCTCTATAAACATCGAAATATCTACACCGCCATCTGTATAAACATGGAAATACTTAGAAAGTTATCAGTATAAACATGGAAATATCTACACCGCCATCTGTATAAACATGGAAATATCTAGACAGCCATTTGTACATACATGGAAATATCTACACCGCTCTCTATATAAACATGGAAATAACTACACCGCTATCTGTATATACATGGAAATATCTACACAGCCATCTACATATCCATAGAAATATCTGCACCGCCATCTGCGTAAACATGGAAATACCTACACGGTCATCTGTGTATAGATGGAAATATCAACACCGCCATCTGTACAAACATGGATATATCTGCACCGCTATCTGTATAAACATGGAAATACCTACACCGTGGTCTGTATAAACATGGAAATATCTACACCGCTATCTGTATAAACATGGAAATATATACACCGCTATCTCTATAAACATGGAAATATCTACACCGTGATCTGTATAAACATGGAAATATTTACACCGATATCTGTATAAACATGGAAATATCTACACCGCCATCTCTATAAACATGGAAATACCTACACCGCCCTCTGTATAAACATGGAAATATCTACACCGCTATCTGTGTAAACCTGGAAATATCTTCACCGCTATCTGTATAAACATGGTAATATCTACACCACCATCTATATAAACATGGAAATATCTATACCGCTATCTGTATAAACATGGAAATATCTACAATGCCATCTGTAGAAAGATGGAAATATCTACAGCGCAATCTGCGTAAACATGGAAATATCTACACCAATATCTGTAAAAACATGGAAATATCTACACCGCTATCTGTATAAACATGGAAACATCTACACCGCGATCTGCATAAACATGGAAATATCTACACCGCGATCTGTATAAACATGGAAATATCTACACCGCTATCTGTAGAAACATGGAAATATCTACACCGCGATCTGCATAAAGATGGAAATATCTACACCGCGATCTGTATAAACATGGAAATATCTACACCGCTGTCTGTAGAAACATGGAAATATCTACACAGCTATCTCTATAAACATGGAAATATCTACAAAGCCATCTCTATAAACATGGAAATACCTACAAGTCATCTGTATAAACATGGAAATATCTACACAGCCATCTGTATAAATATGGAAATATCTACACAGCCATCTGTATATACATGGAAATATCTACACCGCTACCTGTATCAACATGGAAATAACTACACCGCTATTTGTATAACCAAGGAAATATCTACACCGTGATCTGTATAAACATGGAAATATCTACACTGCTATTTGTATAAACAAGGAAATATCTACACCGCTATCTGTATAAACATGGAAATAACTACACCGCTATTTGCATAAACAAGGAAATATCTACACCGTGATCTGTATAAACATGGAAATATCTATAACGCCATCTCTATAAACATGGAAATATCTGCACCCCTATCTGTATAAACATGGAAATATCCACACCGCTATCTCTGTAAACATGGAAATAACTACACCGAGATCAGTATAAACGTGGAAATATCTACACCGCTATCTCTATAAACATGGAAATATCTCCACTGCTATCTCTATAAACATCGAAATATCTACACCGCCATCTGTATAAACATGGAAATACTTACAAAGTTATCAGTATAAACATGGAAATATCTACACCGCCATCTGTATAAACATGGAAATATCTAGACAGCCATTTGTACATACATGGAAATATCTACACCGCTCTCTATATAAACATGGAAATAACTACACCGCTATCTGTATATACATGGAAATATCTACACAGCCATCTACATATCCATAGAAATATCTGCACCGCCATCTGCGTAAACATGGAAATACCTACACGGTCATCTGTGTATAGATGGAAATATCAACACCGCCATCTGTACAAACATGGAAATATCTGCACCGCTATCTGTATAAACATGGAAATACCTACACCGTGGTCTGTATAAACATGGAAATATCTACACCGCTATCTGTATAAACATGGAAATATATACACCGCTATCTCTATAAACATGGAAATATCTACACCGTGATCTGTATAAACATGGAAATATTTACACCGATATCTGTATAAACATGGAAATATCTACACCGCCATCTCTATAAACATGGAAATACCTACACCGCCATCTGTATAAACATGGAAATATCTACACCGCTATCTGTGTAAACCTGGAAATATCTTCACCGCTATCTGTATAAACATGGTAATATCTACACCACCATCTATATAAACATGGAAATATCTATACCGCTATCTGTATAAACATGGAAATATCTACAATGCCATCTGTAGAAAGATGGAAATATCTACAGCGCAATCTGCGTAAACATGGAAATATCTACACCAATATCTGTAAAAACATGGAAATATCTACACCGCTATCTGTATAAACATGGAAACATCTACACCGCGATCTGCATAAACATGGAAATATCTACACCGCGATCTGTATAAACATGGAAATATCTACACCGCTATCTGTAGAAACATGGAAATATCTACACCGCGATCTGCATAAACATGGAAATATCTACACCGCGATCTGTATAAACATGGAAATATCTACACCGCTGTCTGTAGAAACATGGAAATATCTACACAGCTATCTCTATAAACATGGAAATATCTACAAAGCCATCTCTATAAACATGGAAATACCTACAAGTCATCTGTATAAACATGGAAATATCTACACAGCCATCTGTATAAATATGGAAATATCTACACAGCCATCTGTATATACATGGAAATATCTACACCGCTACCTGTATCAACATGGAAATAACTACACCGCTATTTGTATAACCAAGGAAATATCTACACCGTGATCTGTATAAACATGGAAATATCTACACTGCTATTTGTATAAACAAGGAAATATCTACACCGCTATCTGTATAAACATGGAAATAACTACACCGCTATTTGCATAAACAAGGAAATATCTACACCGTGATCTGTATAAACATGGAAATATCTATAACGCCATCTCTATAAACATGGAAATATCTGCACCCCTATCTGTATAAACATGGAAATATCCACACCGCTATCTCTGTAAACATGGAAATAACTACACCGAGATCAGTATAAACGTGGAAATATCTACACCGCTATCTCTATAAACATGGAAATATCTCCACTGCTATCTCTATAAACATCGAAATATCTACACCGCCATCTGTATAAACATGGAAATACTTACAAAGTTATCAGTATAAACATGGAAATATCTACACCGCCATCTGTATAAACATGGAAATATCTAGACAGCCATTTGTACATACATGGAAATATCTACACCGCTCTCTATATAAACATGGAAATAACTACACCGCTATCTGTATATACATGGAAATATCTACACCGCCATCTACATATACATAGAAATATCTGCACCGCCATCTGCGTAAACATGGAAATACCTACACGGTCATCTGTGTATAGATGGAAATATCAACACCGCCATCTGTACAAACATGGAAATATCTGCACCGCTATCTGTATAAACATGGAAATACCTACACCGTGGTCTGTATAAACATGGAAATATCTACACCACTATCTGTATAATCATGGAAATATATACACCGCTATCTCTATAAACATGGAAATATCTACACCGTGATCTGTATAAACATGGAAATATTTACACCGATATCTGTATAAACATGGAAATATCTACACCGCCATCTCTATAAACATGGAAATACCTACACCGCCATCTGTATAAACATGGAAATATCTACACCGCTATCTGTGTAAACCTGGAAATATCTTCACCGCTATCTGTATAAACATGGTAATATCTACACCACCATCTATATAAACATGGAAATATCTATACCGCTATCTGTATAAACATGGAAATATCTACAATGCCATCTGTAGAAAGATGGAAATATCTACAGCGCAATCTGCGTAAACATGGAAATATCTACACCAATATCTGTAAAAACATGGAAATATCTACACCGCTATCTGTATAAACATGGAAACATCTACACCGCGATCTGCATAAACATGGAAATATCTACACCGCGATCTGTATAAACATGGAAATATCTACACCGCTATCTGTAGAAACATGGAAATATCTACACCGCGATCTGCATAAACATGGAAATATCTACACCGCGATCTGTATAAACATGGAAATATCTACACCGCTGTCTGTAGAAACATGGAAATATCTACACAGCTATCTCTATAAACATGGAAATATCTACAAAGCCATCTCTATAAACATGGAAATACCTACAAGTCATCTGTATAAACATGGAAATATCTACACAGCCATCTGTATAAATATGGAAATATCTACACAGCCATCTGTATATACATGGAAATATCTACACCGCTACCTGTATCAACATGGAAATAACTACACCGCTATTTGTATAACCAAGGAAATATCTACACCGTGATCTGTATAAACATGGAAATATCTACACTGCTATTTGTATAAACAAGGAAATATCTACACCGCTATCTGTATAAACATGGAAATAACTACACCGCTATTTGCATAAACAAGGAAATATCTACACCGTGATCTGTATAAACATGGAAATATCTATAACGCCATCTCTATAAACATGGAAATATCTGCACCCCTATCTGTATAAACATGGAAATATCCACACCGCTATCTCTGTAAACATGGAAATAACTACACCGAGATCAGTATAAACGTGGAAATATCTACACCGCTATCTCTATAAACATGGAAATATCTCCACTGCTATCTCTATAAACATCGAAATATCTACACCGCCATCTGTATAAACATGGAAATACTTACAAAGTTATCAGTATAAACATGGAAATATCTACACCGCCATCTGTATAAACATGGAAATATCTAGACAGCCATTTGTACATACATGGAAATATCTACACCGCTCTCTATATAAACATGGAAATAACTACACCGCTATCTGTATATACATGGAAATATCTACACCGCCATCTACATATACATAGAAATATCTGCACCGCCATCTGCGTAAACATGGAAATACCTACACGGTCATCTGTGTATAGATGGAAATATCAACACCGCCATCTGTACAAACATGGAAATATCTGCACCGCTATCTGTATAAACATGGAAATACCTACACCGTGGTCTGTATAAACATGGAAATATCTACACCACTATCTGTATAATCATGGAAATATATACACCGCTATCTCTATAAACATGGAAATATCTACACCGTGATCTGTATAAACATGGAAATATTTACACCGATATCTGTATAAACATGGAAATATCTACACCGCCATCTCTATAAACATGGAAATACCTACACCGCCATCTGTATAAACATGGAAATATCTACACCGCTATCTGTGTAAACCTGGAAATATCTTCACCGCTATCTGTATAAACATGGTAATATCTACACCACCATCTATATAAACATGGAAATATCTATACCGCTATCTGTATAAACATGGAAATATCTACAATGCCATCTGTAGAAAGATGGAAATATCTACAGCGCAATCTGCGTAAACATGGAAATACCTACACCAATATCTGTAAAAACATGGAAATATCTACACCGCTATCTGTATAAACATGGAAATATCTACACCGCGATCTGCATAAACATGGAAATATCTACACCGCGATCTGTATAAACATGGAAATATCTACACCGCTATCTGTAGAAACATGGAAATATCTACACCGCGATCTGCATAAACATGGAAATATCTACACCGCTATCTGTAGAAACATGGAAATATATACACCGCGATCTGCATAAACATGGAAATATCTACACCGCGATCTGTAAACATGTAAATATCTACACCGCGATCTGTATAAACATGTAAATATCTACCACGCTATCTGTAGAAACATGGAAATATCTACACAGCTATCTCTATAAACATGGAAATATCTACACCGCCATCTCTATAAACATGGAAATACCTACAAGTCATCTGTATAAACATGGAAATATCTACACAGCCATCTGTATAAACATGGAAATATCTACACAGCCATCTGTATATACATGGAAATATCTACACCGCTACCTGTATCAACATGGAAATAACTGCACCGCTATTTGTACAACCAAGGAAATATCTACACCATGATCTGTATAAACATGGAAATATCTACACTGCTATTTGTATAAACAAGGAAATATCTACACCGCTATCTGTATAAACATGGAAATAACTACACCGCTATTTGCATAAACAATTAAATATCTACACCGTGATCTGTATAAACATGGAAATATCTATAACGCCATCTCTATAAACATGGAAATATCTGCACCCCTATCTGTATAAACATGGAAATATCCACACCGCTATCTCTATAAACATGGAAATAACTACATTGAGATCAGTATAAACGTGGAAATATCTACACCGCTATCTCTATAAACATGGAAATATCTCCACTGCTATCTCTATAAACATCGAAATATCTACACCGCCATCTGTATAAACATGGAAATACTTACAAAGTTATCAGTATAAACATGGAAATATCTACACCGCCATCTGTATAAACATGGAAATATCTAGACAGCCATTTGTACATACATGGAAATATCTACACCGCTCTCTATATAAACATGGAAATAACTACACCGCTATCTGTATATACATGGAAATATCTACACCGCCATCTACATATCCATAGAAATATCTGCACCGCCATCTGTGTAAACATGGAAATACCTACACGGTCATCTGTGTATAGATGGAAATATCAACACCGCCATCTGTACAAACATGGAAATATCTGCACCGCTATCTGTATAAACATGGAAATATCTACACCGTGGTCTGTATAAACATGGAAATAACTACACCGCTATCTGTATAAACATGGAAATATATACACCGCTATCTCTATAAACATGGAAATATCTACACCGTGATCTGTATAAACATGGAAATATTTACACCGATATCTGTATAAACATGGAAATATCTACACCGCCATCTCTATAAACATGGAAATATCTACACCGCCATCTGTATAAACATGGAAATATCTACACCGCTATCTGTATAAACCTAGAAATATCTACACCGCTATCTGTATAAACATGGTGATATCTACACCACCTTCTAAATAAACATGGAAATATCTACACCGACATCTGTATAAACATGGAAATATCTACAATGCCATCTGTAGAAAGATGGAAATATCTACACCGCAATCTGTGTAAACATGGAAATATCTACACCAATGTCTGTAAAAACATGGAAATATCTACACCGCTATCTGTATAAACATGGAAATACCTACACCGCAATCTGCATAAACATGGAAATATCTACTCCGCGATCTGTATAAACATGGAAATATCTACAACGCCATCTCTATAAACATGGAAATATCTACAACCCTATCTGTATAAACAGGGAAATATCCACACCGCTATCTCTATAAACATGGAAATAACTACACCGCGATCAGTATAAACGTGGAAATATCTACACCGCTATCTCTATAAACATGGAAATATCTCCACTGCTATCTCTATAAACATCGAAATATCTACACCGCCATCTGTATAAACATGGAAATACTTACAAAGTTATCAGTATAAACATGGAAATATCTACACCGCCATCTGTATAAACATGGAAATATCTAGACAGCCATTTGTACATACATGGAAATATCTACACCGCTCTCTATATAAACATGGAAATAACTACACCGCTATCTGTATATACATGGAAATATCTACACCGCCATCTACATATCCATAGAAATATCTGCACCGCCATCTGTGTAAACATGGAAATACCTACACGGTCATCTGTGTATAGATGGAAATATCAACACCGCCATCTGTACAAACATGGAAATATCTGCACCGCTATCTGTATAAACATGGAAATATCTACACCGTGGTCTGTATAAACATGGAAATAACTACACCGCTATCTGTATAAACATGGAAATATATACACCGCTATCTCTATAAACATGGAAATATCTACACCGTGATCTGTATAAACATGGAAATATTTACACCGATATCTGTATAAACATGGAAATATCTACACCGCCATCTCTATAAACATGGAAATATCTACACCGCCATCTGTATAAACATGGAAATATCTACACCGCTATCTGTATAAACCTAGAAATATCTACACCGCTATCTGTATAAACATGGTGATATCTACACCACCATCTAAATAAACATGGAAATATCTACACCGACATCTGTATAAACATGGAAATATCTACAATGCCATCTGTAGAAAGATGGAAATATCTACACCGCAATCTGTGTAAACATGGAAATATCTACACCAATGTCTGTAAAAACATGGAAATATCTACACCGCTATCTGTATAAAAATGGAAATACCTACACCGCAATCTGCATAAACATGGAAATATCTACTCCGCGATCTGTATAAACATGGAAAAATCTACAACGCCATCTCTATAAACATGGAAATATCTACAACCCTATCTGTATAAACAGGGAAATATCCACACCGCTATCTCTATAAACATGGAAATAACTACACCGCGATCAGTATAAACGTGGAAATATCTACACCGCTATCTCTATAAACATGGAAATATCTCCACTGCTATCTCTATAAACATCGAAATATCTACACCGCCATCTGTATAAACATGGAAATACTTACAAAGTTATCTGTATAAACATGGAAATATCTACACCGCCATCTGTATAAATATGGAAATATCTACACAGCCATGTGTACATATATGGAAATATCTACACCGCTCTCTATATAAACATGGAAATAACTACACCGCTATCTGTATATACATGGAAATAACTACACCGCCATCTACATATCCATGGAAATATCTGCGCCGCCATCTGTATAAACATGGAAATATCTACACGGTCATCTGTGTATAGATGGAAATATCAACACCGCCATCTGTACAAACATGGAAATATCTGCACCGCTATCTGTATAAACATGGAAATACCTACACCGTGGTCTGTATAAACATGGAAATATCTACACCGCTATCTGTATAAACATGGAAATATATACACCGCTATCTCTATAAACATGGAAATATCTACACCGTGATCTGTATAAACATGGAAATATTTACACCGATATCTGTATAAACATGGAAATATCTACACCGCCATATCTATAAACATGGAAATATCTACAGGGCCATCTGTATAAACATGGAAATATCTACACCGCTATCTGTATAAACCTGGAAATATCTACACCGCTATCTGTATAAACATGGTAATATCTACACGACCATCTATATAAACATGGAAATATCTATACCGCTATCTGTATAAACATGGAAATATCTACAATGCCATCTGTAGAAAGATGGAAATATCTACAGCGCAATCTGCGTAAACATGGAAATATCTACACCAATATCTGTAAAAACATGGAAATATCTACACCGCTATCTGTATAAACATGGAAATATCTACACCGCGATCTGCATAAACATGGAAATATCTACACCGCGATCTGTATAAACATGGAAATATCTACACCGCTATCTGTAGAAACATGGAAATATCTACACCGCGATCTGCATAAACATGGAAATATCTACACCGCGATCTGTATAAACATGGAAATATCTACACCGCTGTCTGTAGAAACATGGAAATATCTACACAGCTATCTCTATAAACATGGAAATATCTACACCGCCATCTGTATAAACATGGAAATACCTACAAGTCATCTGTATAAACATGGAAATATCTACACCGCCATCTGTATAAACATGGAAATATCTACACAGCCATGTGTACATACATGGAAATAACTACACCGCTCTCTATATAAACATGGAAATAACTACACCGCTATCTGTATATACATGGAAATATCTACACCGCCATCTACATATCCATAGAAATATCTGCGCCGCCGTCTGTATAGACATGGAAATAACTACACAGCTGTTTGCATAAACAAGGAAATATCTACACCGTGATCTGCAGAAACATGGAAATATCTACAACGCCATCTCTATAAACATGGAAATATCTACACCCCTATCTGTATAAACATGGAAATATCCACACCGCTATCTCTATAAACATGGAAATAACTACACCGCGATCAGTATAAACGTGGAAATATCTACACCGCTATCTCTATAAACATGGAAATATCTCCATTGCTATCTCTATAAACATCGAAATATCTACACCGCCATCTGTATAAACATGGAAATACTTACAAAGTTATCAGTATAAACATGGAAATATCTACACCGCCATCTGTATAAACATGGAAATATCTAGACAGCCATTTGTACATACATGGAAATATCTACACCGCTCTCTATATAAACATGGAAATAACTACACCGCTATCTGTATATACATGGAAATATCTACACCGCCATCTACATATCCATAGAAATATCTGCACCGCCATCTGCGTAAACATGGAAATACCTACACGGTCATCTGTGTATGGATGGAAATATCAACACCGCCATCTGTACAAACATGGAAATATCTGCACCGCTATCTGTATAAACATGGAAATACCTACACCGTGGTCTGTATAAACATGGAAATATCTACACCGCTATCTGTATAAACATGGAAATATATACACCGCTATCTCTATAAACATGGAAATATCTACACCGTGATCTGTATAAACATGGAAATATTTACACCGATATCTGTATAAACATGGAAATATCTACACCGCCATCTCTATAAACATGGAAATACCTACACCGCCCTCTGTATAAACATGGAAATATCTACACCGCTATCTGTGTAAACCTGGAAATATCTTCACCGCTATCTGTATAAACATGGTAATATCTACACCACCATCTATATAAACATGGAAATATCTATACCGCTATCTGTATAAACATGGAAATATCTACAATGCCATCTGTAGAAAGATGGAAATATCTACAGCGCAATCTGCGTAAACATGGAAATATCTACACCAATATCTGTAAAAACATGGAAATATCTACACCGCTATCTGTATAAACATGGAAACATCTACACCGCGATCTGCATAAACATGGAAATATCTACACCGCGATCTGTATAAACATGGAAATATCTACACCGCTATCTGTAGAAACATGGAAATATCTACACCACGATCTGCATAAACATATAAATATCTACACCGCGATCTGTATAAACATGGAAATATCTACACCGCTGTCTGTAGAAACATGGAAATATCTACACAGCTATCTCTATAAACATGGAAATATCTACAAAGCCATCTCTATAAACATGGAAATATCTACACAGCCATCTGTATAAATATGGAAATATCTACACAGCCATCTGTATATACATGGAAATATCTACACCGCTACCTGTATCAACATGGAAATAACTACACCGCTATTTGTATAACCAAGGAAATATCTACACCGTGATCTGTATAAACATGGAAATATCTACACTGCTATTTGTATAAACAAGGAAATATCTACACCGCTATCTGTATAAACATGGAAATAACTACACCGCTATTTGCATAAACAAGGAAATATCTACACCGTGATCTGTATAAACATGGAAATATCTATAACGCCATCTCTATAAACATGGAAATATCTGCACCCCTATCTGTATAAACATGGAAATATCCACACCGCTATCTCTGTAAACATGGAAATAACTACACCGAGATCAGTATAAACGTGGAAATATCTACACCGCTATCTCTATAAACATGGAAATATCTCCACTGCTATCTCTATAAACATCGAAATATCTACACCGCCATCTGTATAAACATGGAAATACTTAGAAAGTTATCAGTATAAACATGGAAATATCTACACCGCCATCTGTATAAACATGGAAATATCTAGACAGCCATTTGTACATACATGGAAATATCTACACCGCTCTCTATATAAACATGGAAATAACTACACCGCTATCTGTATATACATGGAAATATCTACACAGCCATCTACATATCCATAGAAATATCTGCACCGCCATCTGCGTAAACATGGAAATACCTACACGGTCATCTGTGTATAGATGGAAATATCAACACCGCCATCTGTACAAACATGGATATATCTGCACCGCTATCTGTATAAACATGGAAATACCTACACCGTGGTCTGTATAAACATGGAAATATCTACACCGCTATCTGTATAAACATGGAAATATATACACCGCTATCTCTATAAACATGGAAATATCTACACCGTGATCTGTATAAACATGGAAATATTTACACCGATATCTGTATAAACATGGAAATATCTACACCGCCATCTCTATAAACATGGAAATACCTACACCGCCCTCTGTATAAACATGGAAATATCTACACCGCTATCTGTGTAAACCTGGAAATATCTTCACCGCTATCTGTATAAACATGGTAATATCTACACCACCATCTATATAAACATGGAAATATCTATACCGCTATCTGTATAAACATGGAAATATCTACAATGCCATCTGTAGAAAGATGGAAATATCTACAGCGCAATCTGCGTAAACATGGAAATATCTACACCAATATCTGTAAAAACATGGAAATATCTACACCGCTATCTGTATAAACATGGAAACATCTACACCGCGATCTGCATAAACATGGAAATATCTACACCGCGATCTGTATAAACATGGAAATATCTACACCGCTATCTGTAGAAACATGGAAATATCTACACCACGATCTGCATAAACATATAAATATCTACACCGCGATCTGTATAAACATGGAAATATCTACACCGCTGTCTGTAGAAACATGGAAATATCTACACAGCTATCTCTATAAACATGGAAATATCTACAAAGCCATCTCTATAAACATGGAAATATCTACACAGCCATCTGTATAAATATGGAAATATCTACACAGCCATCTGTATATACATGGAAATATCTACACCGCTACCTGTATCAACATGGAAATAACTACACCGCTATTTGTATAACCAAGGAAATATCTACACCGTGATCTGTATAAACATGGAAATATCTACACTGCTATTTGTATAAACAAGGAAATATCTACACCGCTATCTGTATAAACATGGAAATAACTACACCGCTATTTGCATAAACAAGGAAATATCTACACCGTGATCTGTATAAACATGGAAATATCTATAACGCCATCTCTATAAACATGGAAATATCTGCACCCCTATCTGTATAAACATGGAAATATCCACACCGCTATCTCTGTAAACATGGAAATAACTACACCGAGATCAGTATAAACGTGGAAATATCTACACCGCTATCTCTATAAACATGGAAATATCTCCACTGCTATCTCTATAAACATCGAAATATCTACACCGCCATCTGTATAAACATGGAAATACTTAGAAAGTTATCAGTATAAACATGGAAATATCTACACCGCCATCTGTATAAACATGGAAATATCTAGACAGCCATTTGTACATACATGGAAATATCTACACCGCTCTCTATATAAACATGGAAATAACTACACCGCTATCTGTATATACATGGAAATATCTACACAGCCATCTACATATCCATAGAAATATCTGCACCGCCATCTGCGTAAACATGGAAATACCTACACGGTCATCTGTGTATAGATGGAAATATCAACACCGCCATCTGTACAAACATGGAAATATCTGCACCGCTATCTGTATAAACATGGAAATACCTACACCGTGGTCTGTATAAACATGGAAATATCTACACCGCTATCTGTATAAACATGGAAATATATACACCGCTATCTCTATAAACATGGAAATATCTACACCGTGATCTGTATAAACATGGAAATATTTACACCGATATCTGTATAAACATGGAAATATCTACACCGCCATCTCTATAAACATGGAAATACCTACACCGCCATCTGTATAAACATGGAAATATCTACACCGCTATCTGTGTAAACCTGGAAATATCTTCACCGCTATCTGTATAAACATGGTAATATCTACACCACCATCTATATAAACATGGAAATATCTATACCGCTATCTGTATAAACATGGAAATATCTACAATGCCATCTGTAGAAAGATGGAAATATCTACAGCTCAATCTGCGTAAACATGGAAATATCTACACCAATATCTGTAAAAACATGGAAATATCTACACCGCTATCTGTATAAACATGGAAACATCTACACCGCGATCTGCATAAACATGGAAATATCTACACCGCGATCTGTATAAACATGGAAATATCTACACCGCTATCTGTAGAAACATGGAAATATCTACACCGCGATCTGCATAAACATGGAAATATCTACACCGCGATCTGTATAAACATGGAAATATCTACACCGCTGTCTGTAGAAACATGGAAATATCTACACAGCTATCTCTATAAACATGGAAATATCTACAAAGCCATCTCTATAAACATGGAAATACCTACAAGTCATCTGTATAAACATGGAAATATCTACACAGCCATCTGTATAAATATGGAAATATCTACACAGCCATCTGTATATACATGGAAATATCTACACCGCTACCTGTATCAACATGGAAATAACTACACCGCTATTTGTATAACCAAGGAAATATCTACACCGTGATCTGTATAAACATGGAAATATCTACACTGCTATTTGTATAAACAAGGAAATATCTACACCGCTATCTGTATAAACATGGAAATAACTACACCGCTATTTGCATAAACAAGGAAATATCTACACCGTGATCTGTATAAACATGGAAATATCTATAACGCCATCTCTATAAACATGGAAATATCTGCACCCCTATCTGTATAAACATGGAAATATCCACACCGCTATCTCTGTAAACATGGAAATAACTACACCGAGATCAGTATAAACGTGGAAATATCTACACCGCTATCTCTATAAACATGGAAATATCTCCACTGCTATCTCTATAAACATCGAAATATCTACACCGCCATCTGTATAAACATGGAAATACTTACAAAGTTATCAGTATAAACATGGAAATATCTACACCGCCATCTGTATAAACATGGAAATATCTAGACAGCCATTTGTACATACATGGAAATATCTACACCGCTCTCTATATAAACATGGAAATAACTACACCGCTATCTGTATATACATGGAAATATCTACACCGCCATCTACATATCCATAGAAATATCTGCACCGCCATCTGCGTAAACATGGAAATACCTACACGGTCATCTGTGTATAGATGGAAATATCAACACCGCCATCTGTACAAACATGGAAATATCTGCACCGCTATCTGTATAAACATGGAAATACCTACACCGTGGTCTGTATAAACATGGAAATATCTACACCACTATCTGTATAATCATGGAAATATATACACCGCTATCTCTATAAACATGGAAATATCTACACCGTGATCTGTATAAACATGGAAATATTTACACCGATATCTGTATAAACATGGAAATATCTACACCGCCATCTCTATAAACATGGAAATACCTACACCGCCATCTGTATAAACATGGAAATATCTACACCGCTATCTGTGTAAACCTGGAAATATCTTCACCGCTATCTGTATAAACATGGTAATATCTACACCACCATCTATATAAACATGGAAATATCTATACCGCTATCTGTATAAACATGGAAATATCTACAATGCCATCTGTAGAAAGATGGAAATATCTACAGCGCAATCTGCGTAAACATGGAAATACCTACACCAATATCTGTAAAAACATGGAAATATCTACACCGCTATCTGTATAAACATGGAAATATCTACACCGCGATCTGCATAAACATGGAAATATCTACACCGCGATCTGTATAAACATGGAAATATCTACACCGCTATCTGTAGAAACATGGAAATATCTACACCGCGATCTGCATAAACATGGAAATATCTACACCGCTATCTGTAGAAACATGGAAATATATACACCGCGATCTGCATAAACATGGAAATATCTACACCGCGATCTGTAAACATGTAAATATCTACACCGCGATCTGTATAAACATGTAAATATCTACCACGCTATCTGTAGAAACATGGAAATATCTACACAGCTATCTCTATAAACATGGAAATATCTACACCGCCATCTCTATAAACATGGAAATACCTACAAGTCATCTGTATAAACATGGAAATATCTACACAGCCATCTGTATAAACATGGAAATATCTACACAGCCATCTGTATATACATGGAAATATCTACACCGCTACCTGTATCAACATGGAAATAACTGCACCGCTATTTGTACAACCAAGGAAATATCTACACCATGATCTGTATAAACATGGAAATATCTACACTGCTATTTGTATAAACAAGGAAATATCTACACCGCTATCTGTATAAACATGGAAATAACTACACCGCTATTTGCATAAACAATTAAATATCTACACCGTGATCTGTATAAACATGGAAATATCTATAACGCCATCTCTATAAACATGGAAATATCTGCACCCCTATCTGTATAAACATGGAAATATCCACACCGCTATCTCTATAAACATGGAAATAACTACATTGAGATCAGTATAAACGTGGAAATATCTACACCGCTATCTCTATAAACATGGAAATATCTCCACTGCTATCTCTATAAACATCGAAATATCTACACCGCCATCTGTATAAACATGGAAATACTTACAAAGTTATCAGTATAAACATGGAAATATCTACACCGCCATCTGTATAAACATGGAAATATCTAGACAGCCATTTGTACATACATGGAAATATCTACACCGCTCTCTATATAAACATGGAAATAACTACACCGCTATCTGTATATACATGGAAATATCTACACCGCCATCTACATATCCATAGAAATATCTGCACCGCCATCTGTGTAAACATGGAAATACCTACACGGTCATCTGTGTATAGATGGAAATATCAACACCGCCATCTGTACAAACATGGAAATATCTGCACCGCTATCTGTATAAACATGGAAATATCTACACCGTGGTCTGTATAAACATGGAAATAACTACACCGCTATCTGTATAAACATGGAAATATATACACCGCTATCTCTATAAACATGGAAATATCTACACCGTGATCTGTATAAACATGGAAATATTTACACCGATATCTGTATAAACATGGAAATATCTACACCGCCATCTCTATAAACATGGAAATATCTACACCGCCATCTGTATAAACATGGAAATATCTACACCGCTATCTGTATAAACCTAGAAATATCTACACCGCTATCTGTATAAACATGGTGATATCTACACCACCATCTAAATAAACATGGAAATATCTACACCGACATCTGTATAAACATGGAAATATCTACAATGCCATCTGTAGAAAGATGGAAATATCTACACCGCAATCTGTGTAAACATGGAAATATCTACACCAATGTCTGTAAAAACATGGAAATATCTACACCGCTATCTGTATAAACATGGAAATACCTACACCGCAATCTGCATAAACATGGAAATATCTACTCCGCGATCTGTATAAACATGGAAATATCTACAACGCCATCTCTATAAACATGGAAATATCTACAACCCTATCTGTATAAACAGGGAAATATCCACACCGCTATCTCTATAAACATGGAAATAACTACACCGCGATCAGTATAAACGTGGAAATATCTACACCGCTATCTCTATAAACATGGAAATATCTCCACTGCTATCTCTATAAACATCGAAATATCTACACCGCCATCTGTATAAACATGGAAATACTTACAAAGTTATCAGTATAAACATGGAAATATCTACACCGCCATCTGTATAAACATGGAAATATCTAGACAGCCATTTGTACATACATGGAAATATCTACACCGCTCTCTATATAAACATGGAAATAACTACACCGCTATCTGTATATACATGGAAATATCTACACCGCCATCTACATATCCATAGAAATATCTGCACCGCCATCTGTGTAAACATGGAAATACCTACACGGTCATCTGTGTATAGATGGAAATATCAACACCGCCATCTGTACAAACATGGAAATATCTGCACCGCTATCTGTATAAACATGGAAATATCTACACCGTGGTCTGTATAAACATGGAAATAACTACACCGCTATCTGTATAAACATGGAAATATATACACCGCTATCTCTATAAACATGGAAATATCTACACCGTGATCTGTATAAACATGGAAATATTTACACCGATATCTGTATAAACATGGAAATATCTACACCGCCATCTCTATAAACATGGAAATATCTACACCGCCATCTGTATAAACATGGAAATATCTACACCGCTATCTGTATAAACCTAGAAATATCTACACCGCTATCTGTATAAACATGGTGATATCTACACCACCATCTAAATAAACATGGAAATATCTACACCGACATCTGTATAAACATGGAAATATCTACAATGCCATCTGTAGAAAGATGGAAATATCTACACCGCAATCTGTGTAAACATGGAAATATCTACACCAATGTCTGTAAAAACATGGAAATATCTACACCGCTATCTGTATAAAAATGGAAATACCTACACCGCAATCTGCATAAACATGGAAATATCTACTCCGCGATCTGTATAAACATGGAAATATCTACAACGCCATCTCTATAAACATGGAAATATCTACAACCCTATCTGTATAAACAGGGAAATATCCACACCGCTATCTCTATAAACATGGAAATAACTACACCGCGATCAGTATAAACGTGGAAATATCTACACCGCTATCTCTATAAACATGGAAATATCTCCACTGCTATCTCTATAAACATCGAAATATCTACACCGCCATCTGTATAAACATGGAAATACTTACAAAGTTATCTGTATAAACATGGAAATATCTACACCGCCATCTGTATAAATATGGAAATATCTACACAGCCATGTGTACATATATGGAAATATCTACACCGCTCTCTATATAAACATGGAAATAACTACACCGCTATCTGTATATACATGGAAATAACTACACCGCCATCTACATATCCATGGAAATATCTGCGCCGCCATCTGTATAAACATGGAAATATCTACACGGTCATCTGTGTATAGATGGAAATATCAACACCGCCATCTGTACAAACATGGAAATATCTGCACCGCTATCTGTATAAACATGGAAATACCTACACCGTGGTCTGTATAAACATGGAAATATCTACACCGCTATCTGTATAAACATGGAAATATATACACCGCTATCTCTATAAACATGGAAATATCTACACCGTGATCTGTATAAACATGGAAATATTTACACCGATATCTGTATAAACATGGAAATATCTACACCGCCATATCTATAAACATGGAAATATCTACAGGGCCATCTGTATAAACATGGAAATATCTACACCGCTATCTGTATAAACCTGGAAATATCTACACCGCTATCTGTATAAACATGGTAATATCTACACGACCATCTATATAAACATGGAAATATCTATACCGCTATCTGTATAAACATGGAAATATCTACAATGCCATCTGTAGAAAGATGGAAATATCTACAGCGCAATCTGCGTAAACATGGAAATATCTACACCAATATCTGTAAAAACATGGAAATATCTACACCGCTATCTGTATAAACATGGAAATATCTACACCGCGATCTGCATAAACATGGAAATATCTACACCGCGATCTGTATAAACATGGAAATATCTACACCGCTATCTGTAGAAACATGGAAATATCTACACCGCGATCTGCATAAACATGGAAATATCTACACCGCGATCTGTATAAACATGGAAATATCTACACCGCTGTCTGTAGAAACATGGAAATATCTACACAGCTATCTCTATAAACATGGAAATATCTACACCGCCATCTGTATAAACATGGAAATACCTACAAGTCATCTGTATAAACATGGAAATATCTACACCGCCATCTGTATAAACATGGAAATATCTACACAGCCATGTGTACATACATGGAAATAACTACACCGCTCTCTATATAAACATGGAAATAACTACACCGCTATCTGTATATACATGGAAATATCTACACCGCCATCTACATATCCATAGAAATATCTGCGCCGCCGTCTGTATAGACATGGAAATAACTACACAGCTGTTTGCATAAACAAGGAAATATCTACACCGTGATCTGCAGAAACATGGAAATATCTACAACGCCATCTCTATAAACATGGAAATATCTACACCCCTATCTGTATAAACATGGAAATATCCACACCGCTATCTCTATAAACATGGAAATAACTACACCGCGATCAGTATAAACGTGGAAATATCTACACCGCTATCTCTATAAACATGGAAATATCTCCATTGCTATCTCTATAAACATCGAAATATCTACACCGCCATCTGTATAAACATGGAAATACTTACAAAGTTATCAGTATAAACATGGAAATATCTACACCGCCATCTGTATAAACATGGAAATATCTAGACAGCCATTTGTACATACATGGAAATATCTACACCGCTCTCTATATAAACATGGAAATAACTACACCGCTATCTGTATATACATGGAAATATCTACACCGCCATCTACATATCCATAGAAATATCTGCACCGCCATCTGCGTAAACATGGAAATACCTACACGGTCATCTGTGTATAGATGGAAATATCAACACCGCCATCTGTACAAACATGGAAATATCTGCACCGCTATCTGTATAAACATGGAAATATCTACACCGTGGTCTGTATAAACATGGAAATATCTACACCGCAATCTGCATAAACATGGAAATATCTACTCCGCGATCTGTATAAACATGGAAATATCTACACCGCTATCTGTAGAAACATGGAAATATCTACACCGCTATCTGTAGAAACATGGAGATATCTACACCGCGATCTGCATAAACATGGAAATATCTACACCGCGATCTGTATAAACATGGAAATATCTACACCGCTGTCTGTAGAAACATGGAAATATCTACACAGCTATCTCTATAAACATGGAAATATCTACAAAGCCATCTCTATAAACATGGAAATACCTACAAGTCATCTGTATAAACATGGAAATATCTACACAGCCATCTGTATAAATATGGAAATATCTACACAGCCATCTGTATATACATGGAAATATCTACACCGCTACCTGTATCAACATGGAAATAACTACACCGCTATTTGTATAACCAAGGAAATATCTGCACCGTGATCTGTATAAACATGGAAATATCTACACTGCTATTTGTATAAACAAGGAAATATCTACACCGCTATCTGTATAAACATGGAAATAACTACACCGCTATTTGCATAAACAAGGAAATATCTACACCGTGATCTGTATAAACATGGAAATATCTATAACGCCATCTCTATAAACATGGAAATATCTGCACCCCTATCTGTATAAACATGGAAATATCCACACCGCTATCTCTGTAAACATGGAAATAACTACACCGAGATCAGTATAAACGTGGAAATATCTACACCGCTATCTCTATAAACATGGAAATATCTCCACTGCTATCTCTATAAACATCGAAATATCTACACCGCCATCTGTATAAACATGGAAATACTTACAAAGTTATCAGTATAAACATGGAAATATCTACACCGCCATCTGTATAAACATGGAAATATCTAGACAGCCATTTGTACATACATGGAAATATCTACACCGCTCTCTATATAAACATGGAAATAACTACACCGCTATCTGTATATACATGGAAATATCTACACCGCCATCTACATATCCATAGAAATATCTGCACCGCCATCTGCGTAAACATGGAAATACCTACACGGTCATCTGTGTATAGATGGAAATATCAACACCGCCATCTGTACAAACATGGAAATATCTGCACCGCTATCTGTATAAACATGGAAATACCTACACCGTGGTCTGTATAAACATGGAAATATTTACACCGCTATCTGTATAAACATGGAAATATATACACCGCTATCTCTATAAACATGGAAATATCTACACCGTGATCTGTATAAACATGGAAATATTTACACCGATATCTGTATAAACATGGAAATATCAACACCGCCATCTCTATAAACATGGAAATACCTACACCGCCATCTGTATAAACATGGAAATATCTACACCGCTATCTGTGTAAACCTGGAAATATCTTCACCGCTATCTGTATAAACATGGTAATATCTACACCACCATCTATATAAACATGGAAATATCTATACCGCTATCTGTATAAACATGGAAATATCTACAATGCCATCTGTAGAAAGCTGGAAATATCTACAGCGCAATCTGCGTAAACATGGAAATATCTACACCAATATCTGTAAAAACATGGAAATATCTACACCGCTATCTGTATAAACATGGAAACATCTACACCGCGATCTGCATAAACATGGAAATATCTACACCGCGATCTGTATAAACATGGAAATATCTACACCGCTATCTGTAGAAACATGGAAATATCTACACCGCGATCTGCATAAACATGGAAATATCTACACCGCGATCTGTATAAACATGGAAATATCTACACCGCTGTCTGTAGAAACATGGAAATATCTACACAGCTATCTCTATAAACATGGAAATATCTACAAAGCCATCTCTATAAACATGGAAATACCTACAAGTCATCTGTATAAACATGGAAATATCTACACAGCCATCTGTATAAATATGGAAATATCTACACAGCCATCTGTATATACATGGAAATATCTACACCGCTACCTGTATCAACATGGAAATAACTACACCGCTATTTGTATAACCAAGGAAATATCTACACCGTGATCTGTATAAACATGGAAATATCTACACTGCTATTTGTATAAACAAGGAAATATCTACACCGCTATCTGTATAAACATGGAAATAACTACACCGCTATTTGCATAAACAAGGAAATATCTACACCGTGATCTGTATAAACATGGAAATATCTATAACGCCATCTCTATAAACATGGAAATATCTGCACCCCTATCTGTATAAACATGGAAATATCCACAACGCTATCTCTGTAAACATGGAAATAACTACACCGAGATCAGTATAAACGTGGAAATATCTACACCGCTATCTCTATAAACATGGAAATATCTCCACTGCTATCTCTATAAACATCGAAATATCTACACCGCCATCTGTATAAACATGGAAATACTTACAAAGTTATCAGTATAAACATGGAAATATCTACACCGCCATCTGTATAAACATGGAAATATCTAGACAGCCATTTGTACATACATGGAAATATCTACACCGCTCTCTATATAAACATGGAAATAACTACACCGCTATCTGTATATACATGGAAATATCTACACCGCCATCTACATATCCATAGAAATATCTGCACCGCCATCTGCGTAAACATGGAAATACCTACACGGTCATCTGTGTATAGATGGAAATATCAACACCGCCATCTGTACAAACATGGAAATATCTGCACCGCTATCTGTATAAACATGGAAATACCTACACCGTGGTCTGTATAAACATGGAAATATCTACACCGCTATCTGTATAAACATGGAAATATATACACCGCTATCTCTATAAACATGGAAATATCTACACCGTGATCTGTATAAACATGGAAATATTTACACCGATATCTGTATAAACATGGAAATATCTACACCGCCATCTCTATAAACATGGAAATACCTACACCGCCATCTGTATAAACATGGAAATATCTACACCGCTATCTGTGTAAACCTGGAAATATCTTCACCGCTATCTGTATAAACATGGTAATATCTACACCACCATCTATATAAACATGGAAATATCTATACCGCTATCTGTATAAACATGGAAATATCTACAATGCCATCTGTAGAAAGATGGAAATATCTACAGCGCAATCTGCGTAAACATGGAAATACCTACACCAATATCTGTAAAAACATGGAAATATCTACACCGCTATCTGTATAAACATGGAAATATCTACACCGCGATCTGCATAAAAATGGAAATATCTACACCGCGATCTGTATAAACATGGAAATATCTACACCGCTATCTGTAGAAACATGGAAATATCTACACCGCGATCTGCATAAACATGGAAATATCTACACCGCGATCTGTATAAACATGGAAATATCTACACCGCTGTCTGTAGAAACATGGAAATATCTACACAGCTATCTCTATAAACATGGAAATATCTACAAAGCCATCTCTATAAACATGGAAATACCTACAAGTCATCTGTATAAACATGGAAATATCTACACAGCCATCTGTATAAATATGGAAATATCTACACAGCCATCTGTATATACATGGAAATATCTACACCGCTACCTGTATCAACATGGAAATAACTACACCGCTATTTGTATAACCAAGGAAATATCTGCACCGTGATCTGTATAAACATGGAAATATCTACACTGCTATTTGTATAAACAAGGAAATATCTACACCGCTATCTGTATAAACATGGAAATAACTACACCGCTATTTGCATAAACAAGGAAATATCTACACCGTGATCTGTATAAACATGGAAATATCTATAACGCCATCTCTATAAACATGGAAATATCTGCACCCCTATCTGTATAAACATGGAAATATCCACACCGCTATCTCTGTAAACATGGAAATAACTACACCGAGATCAGTATAAACGTGGAAATATCTACACCGCTATCTCTATAAACATGGAAATATCTCCACTGCTATCTCTATAAACATCGAAATATCTACACCGCCATCTGTATAAACATGGAAATACTTACAAAGTTATCAGTATAAACATGGAAATATCTACACCGCCATCTGTATAAACATGGAAATATCTAGACAGCCATTTGTACATACATGGAAATATCTACACCGCTCTCTATATAAACATGGAAATAACTACACCGCTATCTGTATATACATGGAAATATCTACACCGCCATCTACATATCCATAGAAATATCTGCACCGCCATCTGCGTAAACATGGAAATACCTACACGGTCATCTGTGTATAGATGGAAATATCAACACCGCCATCTGTACAAACATGGAAATATCTGCACCGCTATCTGTATAAACATGGAAATACCTACACCGTGGTCTGTATAAACATGGAAATATCTACACCGCTATCTGTATAAACATGGAAATATATACACCGCTATCTCTATAAACATGGAAATATCTACACCGTGATCTGTATAAACATGGAAATATTTACACCGATATCTGTATAAACATGGAAATATCTACACCGCCATCTCTATAAACATGGAAATACCTACACCGCCATCTGTATAAACATGGAAATATCGACACCGCTATCTGTGTAAACCTGGAAATATCTTCACGGCTATCTGTATAAACATGGTAATATCTACACCACCATCTATATAAACATGGAAATATCTATACCGCTATCTGTATAAACATGGAAATATCTACAATGCCATCTGTAGAAAGATGGAAATATCTACAGCGCAATCTGCGTAAACATGGAAATATCTACACCAATATCTGTAAAAACATGGAAATATCTACACCGCTATCTGTATAAACATGGAAATATCTACACCGCGATCTGCATAAACATGGAAATATCTACACCGCGATCTGTATAAACATGGAAATATCTACACCGCTATCTGTAGAAACATGGAAATATCTACACCGCGATCTGCATAAACATGGAAATATCTACACCGCGATCTGTATAAACATGGAAATATCTACACCGCTGTCTGTAGAAACATGGAAATATCTACACAGCTATCTCTATAAACATGGAAATATCTACACCGCCATCTATATAAACATGGAAATACCTACAAGTCATCTGTATAAACATGGAAATATCTACACCGCCATCTGTATGAACATGGAAATACTTACAAAGTTATCAGTATAAACATGGAAATATCTACACTGCCATCTGTATAAACATGGAAATATCTAGACAGCCATTTGTACATACATGGAAATATCTACACCGCTCTCTATATAAACATGGAAATAACTACACCGCTATCTGTATATACATGGAAATATCTACACCGCCATCTACATATCCATAGAAATATCTGCACCGCCATCTGCGTAAACATGGAAATACCTACACGGTCATCTGTGTATAGATGGAAATATCAACACCGCCATCTGTACAAACATGGAAATATCTGCACCGCTATCTGTATAAACATGGAAATACCTACACCGTGGTCTGTATAAACATGGAAATATCTACACCGCTATCTGTATAAACATGGAAATATATACACCGCTATCTCTATAAACATGGAAATATCTACACCGTGATCTGTATAAACATGGAAATATTTACACCGATATCTGTATAAACATGGAAATATCTACACCGCCATCTCTATAAACATGGAAATACCTACACCGCCATCTGTATAAACATGGAAATATCTACACCGCTATCTGTGTAAACCTGGAAATATCTTCACCGCTATCTGTATAAACATGGTAATATCTACACCACCATCTATATAAACATGGAAATATCTATACCGCTATCTGTAAAAACATGGAAATATCTACAATGCCATCTGTAGAAAGATGGAAATATCTACAGCGCAATCTGCGTAAACATGGAAATATCTACACCAATATCTGTAAAAACATGGAAATATCTACACCGCTATCTGTATAAACATGGAAATATCTACACCGCGATCTGCATAAACATGGAAATATCTACACCGCGATCTGTATAAACATGGAAATATCTACACCGCTATCTGTAGAAACATGGAAATATCTACACCGCGATCTGCATAAACATGGAAATATCTACACCGCGATCTGTATAAACATGGAAATATCTACACCGCTGTCTGTAGAAACATGGAAATATCTACACAGCTATCTCTATAAACATGGAAATATCTACACCGCCATCTATATAAACATGGAAATACCTACAAGTCATCTGTATAAACATGGAAATATCTACACCGCTATCTGTAGAAACATGGAAATATCTACACCGCGATCTGCATAAACATGGAAACATCTACACCGCGATCTGTATAAACATGTAAATATCTACACCGCGATCTGTATAAACATGTACATAACTACACCGCTATCTGTAGAAACATGGAAATATCTACACAGCTATCTCTATAAACATGGAAATATCTACACCGCCATCTCTATAAACATGGAAATACCTACAAGTCATCTGTATAAACATGGAAATATCTACACAGCCATCTGTATAAACATGGAAATATCTACACAGCCATCTGTATATACATGGAAATATCTACACCGCTATCTGTATAAACATGGAAATAACTTCACCGCTATTTGTATAAACAAGGAAATATCTACACCGTGATCTGTATAAACATGGAAATATCTACACTGCTATTTGTATAAACAAGGAAATATCTACACCGCTATCTGTATAAACATGGAAATAACTACACCGCTATTTGCATAAACAAGGAAATATCTACACCGTGATCTGCATAAACATGGAAATATCTACAACGCCATCTCTATAAACATGGAAATATCTTCACCCCTATCTGTATAAACATGGAAATATCCACACCGCTATCTCTATAAACATGGAAATAACTACACCGCGATCAGTATAAACGTGGAAATATCTACACCGCTATCTCTATAAACATGGAAATATCTCCACTGCTATCTCTATAAACATCGAAATATCTACACCGCCATCTGTATAAACATGGAAATACTTACAAAGTTATCTGTATAAACATGGAAATATCTACACCGCCATCTGTATAAACATAGAAATATCTACACAGCCATGTGTACATATATGGAAATATCTACACCGCTCTCTATATAAACATGGAAATAACTACACTGCTATCTGTATATACATGGAAATATCTACACCGCCATCTACATATCCATGGAAATATCTGCGCCGCCATCTGTATAAACATGGAAATATCTACACGGTCATCTGTGTATAGATGGAAATATCAACACCGCCATCTGTACAAACATGGAAATATCTGCACCGCTATCTGTATAAACATGGAAATACTTACACCCTGGTCTGTATAAACATGGAAATATCTACACCGCTATCTGTATAAACATGGAAATATATACACCGCAATCTCTATAAACATGGAAATATCTACACGGTGATCTGTATAAACATGGAAATATTTACACCGATATCTGTATAAACATGGAAATATCTACACCGCCATCTCTATAAACATGGAAATATCTACACGGTGATCTGTATAAACATGGAAATATTTACACCGATATCTGTATAAACATGGAAATATCTACACCGCCATCTCTATAAACATGGAAATATCTACACCGCCATCTGTATAAACATGGAAATATCTACACCGCTATCTGTATAAACCTGGAAATATCTACACCGCTATCTTTATAATCATGGTAATATCTACACCACCATCTATATAAACATGGAAATATCTACACCGCTATCTGCATAAACATGGAAATATCTACAATGCCATCTGTAGAAAAATGGAAATATCTACAGCGCAATCTGCGTAAACATGGAAATATCTACACCAATGTCTGTAAAAACATGGAAATATCTACACCGCTATCTGTATAAACATGGAAATATCTGCACCGCAATCTGCATAAACATGGAAATATCTACTCCGCGATCTGTATAAACATGGAAATATCTACACCGCTATCTGTAGAAACATGGAAATATCTACACCGCGATCTGCATAAACATGGAGATATCTACACCGCGATCTGTAAACATGTAAATATCTACACCGCGATCTGTATAAACATGTAAATATCTACACCGCTATCTGTAGAAACATGGAAATATCTACACAGCTATCTTTATAAACATGGAAATATCTACAAAGCCATCTCTATAAACATGGAAATACCTACAAGTCATCTGTATAAACATGGAAATATCTACACAGCCATCTGTATAAATATGGAAATATCTACACAGCCATCTGTATATACATGGAAATATCTACACCGCTACCTGTATCAACATGGAAATAACTACACCGCTATTTGTATAACCAAGGAAATATCTGCACCGTGATCTGTATAAACATGGAAATATCTACACTGCTATTTGTATAAACAAGGAAATATCTACACCGCTATCTGTATAAACATGGAAATAACTACACCGCTATTTGCATAAACAAGGAAATATCTACACCGTGATCTGTATAAACATGGAAATATCTATAACGCCATCTCTATAAACATGGAAATATCTGCACCCCTATCTGTATAAACATGGAAATATCCACACCGCTATCTCTGTAAACATGGAAATAACTACACCGAGATCAGTATAAACCTAGAAATATCTACACCGCTATCTCTATAAACATGGAAATATCTCCACTGCTATCTCTATAAACATCGAAATATCTACACCGCCATCTGTATAAACATGGAAATACTTACAAAGTTATCAGTATAAACATGGAAATATCTACACCGCCATCTGTATAAACATGGAAATATCTAGACAGCCATTTGTACATACATGGAAATATCTACACCGCTCTCTATATAAACATGGAAATAACTACACCGCTATCTGTATATACATGGAAATATCTACACCGCCATCTACATATCCATAGAAATATCTGCACCGCCATCTGCGTAAACATGGAAATACCTACACGGTCATCTGTGTATAGATGGAAATATCAACACCGCCATCTGTACAAACATGGAAATATCTGCACCGCTGTCTGTATAAACATGGAAATACCTACACCGTGGTCTGTATAAACATGGAAATATCTACACCGCTATCTGTATAAACATGGAAATATATACACCGCTATCTCTATAAACATGGAAATATCTACACCGTGATCTGTATAAACATGGAAATATTTACACCGATATCTGTATAAACATGGAAATATCTACACCGCCATCTCTATAAACATGGAAATACCTACACCGCCCTCTGTATAAACATGGAAATATCTACACCGCTATCTGTGTAAACCTGGAAATATCTACAGCGCAATCTGCGTAAACATGGAAATATCTACACCAATATCTGTAAAAACATGGAAATATCTACACCGCTATCTGTATAAACATGGAAACATCTACACCGCGATCTGCATAAACATGGAAATATCTACACCGCAATCTATATAAACATGGAAATATCTACACCGCTATCTGTAGAAACATGGAAATATCTACACCGCGATCTGCATAAACATGGAAATATCTACACCGCGATCTGTATAAACATGGAAATATCTACACCGCTGTCTGTAGAAACATGGAAATATCTACACAGCTATCTCTATAAACATGGAAATATCTACAAAGCCATCTCTATAAACATGGAAATACCTACAAGTCATCTGTATAAACATGGAAATATCTACACAGCCATCTGTATAAATATGGAAATATCTACACAGCCATCTGTATATACATGGAAATATCTACACCGCTACCTGTATCAACATGGAAATAACTACACCGCTATTTGTATAACCAAGGAAATATCTGCACCGTGATCTGTATAAACATGGAAATATCTACACTGCTATTTGTATAAACAAGGAAATATCTACACCGCTATCTGTATAAACATGGAAATAACTACACCGCTATTTGCATAAACAAGGAAATATCTACACCGTGATCTGTATAAACATGGAAATATCTATAACGCCATCTCTATAAACATGGAAATATCTGCACCCCTATCTGTATAAACATGGAAATATCCACACCGCTATCTCTGTAAACATGGAAATAACTACACCGAGATCAGTATAAACGTGGAAATATCTACACCGCTATCTCTATAAACATGGAAATATCTCCACTGCTATCTCTATAAACATCGAAATATCTACACCGCCATCTGTATAAACATGGAAATACTTACAAAGTTATCAGTATAAACATGGAAATATCTACACCGCCATCTGTATAAACATGGAAATATCTAGACAGCCATTTGTACATACATGGAAATATCTACACCGCTCTCTATATAAACATGGAAATAACTACACCGCTATCTGTATATACATGGAAATATCTACACCGCCATCTACATATCCATAGAAATATCTGCACCGCCATCTGCGTAAACATGGAAATACCTACACGGTCATCTGTGTATAGATGGAAATATCAACACCGCCATCTGTACAAACATGGAAATATCTGCACCGCTATCTGTATAAACATGGAAATACCTACACCGTGGTCTGTATAAACATGGAAATATCTACACCGCTATCTGTATAAACATGGAAATATATACACCGCTATCTCTATAAACATGGAAATATCTACACCGTGATCTGTATAAACATGGAAATATTTACACCGATATCTGTATAAACTTGGAAATATCTACACCGCCATCTCTATAAACATGGAAATACCTACACCGCCATCTGTATAAACATGGAAATATCTACACCGCTATCTGTGTAAACCTGGAAATATCTTCACCGCTATCTGTATAAACATGGTAATATCTACACCACCATCTATATAAACATGGAAATATCTATACCGCTATCTGTATAAACATGGAAATATCTACAATGCCATCTGTAGAAAGCTGGAAATATCTACAGCGCAATCTGCGTAAACATGGAAATATCTACACCAATATCTGTAAAAACATGGAAATATCTACACCGCTATCTGTATAAACATGGAAACATCTACACCGCGATCTGCATAAACATGGAAATATCTACACCGTGATCTGTATAAACATGGAAATATCTACACCGCTATCTGTAGAAACATGGAAATATCTACACCGCGATCTGCATAAACATGGAAATATCTACACCGCGATCTGTATAAACATGGAAATATCTACACCGCTGTCTGTAGAAACATGGAAATATCTACACAGCTATCTCTATAAACATGGAAATATCTACAAAGCCATCTCTATAAACATGGAAATACCTACAAGTCATCTGTATAAACATGGAAATATCTACACAGCCATCTGTATAAATATGGAAATATCTACACAGCCATCTGTATATACATGGAAATATCTACACCGCTACCTGTATCAACATGGAAATAACTACACTGCTATTTGTATAACCAAGGAAATATCTACACCGTGATCTGTATAAACATGGAAATATCTACACTGCTATTTGTATAAACAAGGAAATATCTACACCGCTATCTGTATAAACATGGAAATAACTACACCGCTATTTGCATAAACAAGGAAATATCTACACCGTGATCTGTATAAACATGGAAATATCTATAACGCCATCTCTATAAACATGGAAATATCTGCACCCCTATCTGTATAAACATGGAAATATCCACACCGCTATCTCTGTAAACATGGAAATAACTACACCGAGATCAGTATAAACGTGGAAATATCTACACCGCTATCTCTATAAACATGGAAATATCTCCACTGCTATCTCTATAAACATCGAAATATCTACACCGCCATCTGTATAAACATGGAAATACTTACAAAGTTATCAGTATAAACATGGAAATATCTACACCGCCATCTGTATAAACATGGAAATATCTAGACAGCCATTTGTACATACATGGAAATATCTACACCGCTCTCTATATAAACATGGAAATAACTACACCGCTATCTGTATATACATGGAAATATCTACACCGCCATCTACATATCCATAGAAATATCTGCACCGCCATCTGCGTAAACATGGAAATACCTACACGGTCATCTGTGTATAGATGGAGATATCAACACCGCCATCTTTACAAACATGGAAATATCTGCACCGCTATCTGTATAAACATGGAAATACCTACACCGTGGTCTGTATAAACATGGAAATATCTACACCGCTATCTGTATAAACATGGAAATATATACACCGCTATCTCTATAAACATGGAAATATCTACACCGTGATCTGTATAAACATGGAAATATTTACACCGATATCTGTATAAACATGGAAATATCTACACCGCCATCTCTATAAACATGGAAATACCTACACCGCCATCTGTATAAACATGGAAATATCTACACCGCTATCTGTGTAAACCTGGAAATATCTTCACCGCTATCTGTATAAACATGGTAATATCTACACCACCATCTATATAAACATGGAAATATCTATACCGCTATCTGTATAAACATGGAAATATCTACAATGCCATCTGTAGAAAGATGGAAATATCTACAGCGCAATCTGCGTAAACATGGAAATACCTACACCAATATCTGTAAAAACATGGAAATATCTACACCGCTATCTGTATAAACATGGAAATATCTACACCGCGATCTGCATAAACATGGAAATATCTACACCGCGATCTGTATAAACATGGAAATATCTACACCGCTATCTGTAGAAACATGGAAATATCTACACCGCGATCTGCATAAACATGGAAATATCTACACCGCGATCTGTATAAACATGGAAATATCTACACCGCTGTCTGTAGAAACATGGAAATATCTACACAGCTATCTCTATAAACATGGAAATATCTACAAAGCCATCTCTATAAACATGGAAATACCTACAAGTCATCTGTATAAACATGGAAATATCTACACAGCCATCTGTATAAATATGGAAATATCTACACAGCCATCTGTATATACATGGAAATATCTACACCGCTACCTGTATCAACATGGAAATAACTACACCGCTATTTGTATAACCAAGGAAATATCTGCACCGTGATCTGTATAAACATGGAAATATCTACACTGCTATTTGTATAAACAAGGAAATATCTACACCGCTATCTGTATAAACATGGAAATAACTACACCGCTATTTGCATAAACAAGGAAATATCTACACCGTGATCTGTATAAACATGGAAATATCTATAACGCCATCTCTATAAACATGGAAATATCTGCACCCCTATCTGTATAAACATGGAAATATCCACACCGCTATCTCTGTAAACATGGAAATAACTACACCGAGATCAGTATAAACGTGGAAATATCTACACCGCTATCTCTATAAACATGGAAATATCTCCACTGCTATCTCTATAAACATCGAAATATCTACACCGCCATCTGTATAAACATGGAAATACTTACAAAGTTATCAGTATAAACATGGAAATATCTACACCGCCATCTGTATAAACATGGAAATATCTAGACAGCCATTTGTACATACATGGAAATATCTACACCGCTCTCTATATAAACATGGAAATAACTACACCGCTATCTGTATATACATGGAAATATCTACACCGCCATCTACATATCCATAGAAATATCTGCACCGCCATCTGCGTAAACATGGAAATACCTACACGGTCATCTGTGTATAGATGGAAATATCAACACCGCCATCTGTACAAACATGGAAATATCTGCACCGCTATCTGTATAAACATGGAAATACCTACACCGTGGTCTGTATAAACATGGAAATATCTACACCGCTATCTGTATAAACATGGAAATATATACACCGCTATCTCTATAAACATGGAAATATCTACACCGTGATCTGTATAAACATGGAAATATTTACACCGATATCTGTATAAACATGGAAATATCTACACCGCCATCTCTATAAACATGGAAATACCTACACCGCCCTCTGTATAAACATGGAAATATCTACACCGCTATCTGTGTAAACCTGGAAATATCTTCACCGCTATCTGTATAAACATGGTAATATCTACACCACCATCTATATAAACATGGAAATATCTATACCGCTATCTGTATAAACATGGAAATATCTACAATGCCATCTGTAGAAAGATGGAAATATCTACAGCGCAATCTGCGTAAACATGGAAATATCTACACCAATATCTGTAAAAACATGGAAATATCTACACCGCTATCTGTATAAACATGGAAACATCTACACCGCGATCTGCATAAACATGGAAATATCTACACCGCCATCTATATAAACATGGAAATATCTACACCGCTATCTGTAGAAACATGGAAATATCTACACCGCGATCTGCATAAACATGGAAATATCTACACCGCGATCTGTATAAACATGGAAATATCTACATCGCTGTCTGTAGAAACATGGAAATATCTACACAGCTATCTCTATAAACATGGAAATATCTACAAAGCCATCTCTATAAACATGGAAATACCTACAAGTCATCTGTATAAACATGGAAATATCTACACAGCCATCTGTATAAATATGGAAATATCTACACAGCCATCTGTATATACATGGAAATATCTACACCGCTACCTGTATCAACATGGAAATAACTACACCGCTATTTGTATAACCAAGGAAATATCTGCACCGTGATCTGTATAAACATGGAAATATCTACACTGCTATTTGTATAAACAAGGAAATATCTACACCGCTATCTGTATAAACATGGAAATAACTACACCGCTATTTGCATAAACAAGGAAATATCTACACCGTGATCTGTATAAACATGGAAATATCTATAACGCCATCTCTATAAACATGGAAATATCTGCACCCCTATCTGTATAAACATGGAAATATCCACACCGCTATCTCTGTAAACATGGAAATAACTACACCGAGATCAGTATAAACGTGGAAATATCTACACCGCTATCTCTATAAACATGGAAATATCTCCACTGCTATCTCTATAAACATCGAAATATCTACACCGCCATCTGTATAAACATGGAAATACTTACAAAGTTATCAGTATAAACATGGAAATATCTACACCGCCATCTGTATAAACATGGAAATATCTAGACAGCCATTTGTACATACATGGAAATATCTACACCGCTCTCTATATAAACATGGAAATAACTACACCGCTATCTGTATATACATGGAAATATCTACACCGCCATCTACATATCCATAGAAATATCTGCACCGCCATCTGCGTAAACATGGAAATACCTACACGGTCATCTGTGTATAGATGGAAATATCAACACCGCCATCTGTACAAACATGGAAATATCTGCACCGCTATCTGTATAAACATGGAAATACCTACACCGTGGTCTGTATAAACATGGAAATATCTACACCGCTATCTGTATAAACATGGAAATATATACACCGCTATCTCTATAAACATGGAAATATCTACACCGTGATCTGTATAAACATGGAAATATTTACACCGATATCTGTATAAACTTGGAAATATCTACACCGCCATCTCTATAAACATGGAAATACCTACACCGCCATCTGTATAAACATGGAAATATCTACACCGCTATCTGTGTAAACCTGGAAATATCTTCACCGCTATCTGTATAAACATGGTAATATCTACACCACCATCTATATAAACATGGAAATATCTATACCGCTATCTGTATAAACATGGAAATATCTACAATGCCATCTGTAGAAAGCTGGAAATATCTACAGCGCAATCTGCGTAAACATGGAAATATCTACACCAATATCTGTAAAAACATGGAAATATCTACACCGCTATCTGTATAAACATGGAAACATCTACACCGCGATCTGCATAAACATGGAAATATCTACACCGCGATCTGTATAAACATGGAAATATCTACACCGCTATCTGTAGAAACATGGAAATATCTACACCGCGATCTGCATAAACATGGAAATATCTACACCGCGATCTGTATAAACATGGAAATATCTACACCGCTGTCTGTAGAAACATGGAAATATCTACACAGCTATCTCTATAAACATGGAAATATCTACAAAGCCATCTCTATAAACATGGAAATACCTACAAGTCATCTGTATAAACATGGAAATATCTACACAGCCATCTGTATAAATATGGAAATATCTACACAGCCATCTGTATATACATGGAAATATCTACACCGCTACCTGTATCAACATGGAAATAACTACACTGCTATTTGTATAACCAAGGAAATATCTACACCGTGATCTGTATAAACATGGAAATATCTACACTGCTATTTGTATAAACAAGGAAATATCTACACCGCTATCTGTATAAACATGGAAATAACTACACCGCTATTTGCATAAACAAGGAAATATCTACACCGTGATCTGTATAAACATGGAAATATCTATAACGCCATCTCTATAAACATGGAAATATCTGCACCCCTATCTGTATAAACATGGAAATATCCACACTGCTATCTCTGTAAACATGGAAATAACTACACCGAGATCAGTATAAACGTGGAAATATCTACACCGCTATCTCTATAAACATGGAAATATCTCCACTGCTATCTCTATAAACATCGAAATATCTACACCGCCATCTGTATAAACATGGAAATACTTACAAAGTTATCAGTATAAACATGGAAATATCTACACCGCCATCTGTATAAACATGGAAATATCTAGACAGCCATTTGTACATACATGGAAATATCTACACCGCTCTCTATATAAACATGGAAATAACTACACCGCTATCTGTATATACATGGAAATATCTACACCGCCATCTACATATCCATAGAAATATCTGCACCGCCATCTGCGTAAACATGGAAATACCTACACGGTCATCTGTGTATAGATGGAGATATCAACACCGCCATCTTTACAAACATGGAAATATCTGCACCGCTATCTGTATAAACATGGAAATACCTACACCGTGGTCTGTATAAACATGGAAATATCTACACCGCTATCTGTATAAACATGGAAATATATACACCGCTATCTCTATAAACATGGAAATATCTACACCGTGATCTGTATAAACATGGAAATATTTACACCGATATCTGTATAAACATGGAAATATCTACACCGCCATCTCTATAAACATGGAAATACCTACACCGCCATCTGTATAAACATGGAAATATCTACACCGCTATCTGTGTAAACCTGGAAATATCTTCACCGCTATCTGTATAAACATGGTAATATCTACACCACCATCTATATAAACATGGAAATATCTATACCGCTATCTGTATAAACATGGAAATATCTACAATGCCATCTGTAGAAAGATGGAAATATCTACAGCGCAATCTGCGTAAACATGGAAATACCTACACCAATATCTGTAAAAACATGGAAATATCTACACCGCTATCTGTATAAACATGGAAATATCTACACCGCGATCTGCATAAACATGGAAATATCTACACCGCGATCTGTATAAACATGGAAATATCTACACCGCTATCTGTAGAAACATGGAAATATCTACACCGCGATCTGCATAAACATGGAAATATCTACACCGCGATCTGTATAAACATGGAAATATCTACACCGCTGTCTGTAGAAACATGGAAATATCTACACAGCTATCTCTATAAACATGGAAATATCTACAAAGCCATCTCTATAAACATGGAAATACCTACAAGTCATCTGTATAAACATGGAAATATCT
Source organism: Pan troglodytes (assembly GCF_028858775.2). Taxonomy (NCBI): domain Eukaryota; kingdom Metazoa; phylum Chordata; class Mammalia; order Primates; family Hominidae; genus Pan; species Pan troglodytes. The sequence continues at coordinate 3,034,568 of NC_072406.2, forward strand.
ACACAGCCATCTGTATAAATATGGAAATATCTACACAGCCATCTGTATATACATGGAAATATCTACACCGCTACCTGTATCAACATGGAAATAACTACACCGCTATTTGTATAACCAAGGAAATATCTGCACCGTGATCTGTATAAACATGGAAATATCTACACTGCTATTTGTATAAACAAGGAAATATCTACACCGCTATCTGTATAAACATGGAAATAACTACACCGCTATTTGCATAAACAAGGAAATATCTACACCGTGATCTGTATAAACATGGAAATATCTATAACGCCATCTCTATAAACATGGAAATATCTGCACCCCTATCTGTATAAACATGGAAATATCCACACCGCTATCTCTGTAAACATGGAAATAACTACACCGAGATCAGTATAAACGTGGAAATATCTACACCGCTATCTCTATAAACATGGAAATATCTCCACTGCTATCTCTATAAACATCGAAATATCTACACCGCCATCTGTATAAACATGGAAATACTTACAAAGTTATCAGTATAAACATGGAAATATCTACACCGCCATCTGTATAAACATGGAAATATCTAGACAGCCATTTGTACATACATGGAAATATCTACACCGCTCTCTATATAAACATGGAAATAACTACACCGCTATCTGTATATACATGGAAATATCTACACCGCCATCTACATATCCATAGAAATATCTGCACCGCCATCTGCGTAAACATGGAAATACCTACACGGTCATCTGTGTATAGATGGAAATATCAACACCGCCATCTGTACAAACATGGAAATATCTGCACCGCTATCTGTATAAACATGGAAATACCTACACCGTGGTCTGTATAAACATGGAAATATCTACACCGCTATCTGTATAAACATGGAAATATATACACCGCTATCTCTATAAACATGGAAATATCTACACCGTGATCTGTATAAACATGGAAATATTTACACCGATAACTGTATAAACATGGAAATATCTACACCGCCATCTCTATAAACATGGAAATACCTACACCGCCATCTGTATAAACATGGAAATATCTACACCGCTATCTGTGTAAACCTGGAAATATCTTCACGGCTATCTGTATAAACATGGTAATATCTACACCACCATCTATATAAACATGGAAATATCTATACCGCTATCTGTATAAACATGGAAATATCTACAATGCCATCTGTAGAAAGATGGAAATATCTACAGCGCAATCTGCGTAAACATGGAAATATCTACACCAATATCTGTAAAAACATGGAAATATCTACACCGCTATCTGTATAAACATGGAAATATCTACACCGCGATCTGCATAAACATGGAAATATCTACACCGCGATCTGTATAAACATGGAAATATCTACACCGCTATCTGTAGAAACATGGAAATATCTACACCGCGATCTGCATAAACATGGAAATATCTACACCGCGATCTGTATAAACATGGAAATATCTACACCGCTGTCTGTAGAAACATGGAAATATCTACACAGCTATCTCTATAAACATGGAAATATCTACACCGCCATCTATATAAACATGGAAATACCTACAAGTCATCTGTATAAACATGGAAATATCTACACCGCCATCTGTATAAACATGGAAATACTTACAAAGTTATCAGTATAAACATGGAAATATCTACACCGCCATCTGTATAAACATGGAAATATCTAGACAGCCATTTGTACATACATGGAAATATCTACACCGCTCTCTATATAAACATGGAAATAACTACACCGCTATCTGTATATACATGGAAATATCTACACCGCCATCTACATATCCATAGAAATATCTGCACCGCCATCTGCATAAACATGGAAATACCTACACGGTCATCTGTGTATAGATGGAAATATCAACACCGCCATCTGTACAAACATGGAAATATCTGCACCGCTATCTGTATAAACATGGAAATACCTACACCGTGGTCTGTATAAACATGGAAATATCTACACCGCTATCTGTATAAACATGGAAATATATACACCGCTATCTCTATAAACATGGAAATATCTACACCGTGATCTGTATAAACATGGAAATATTTACACCGATATCTGTATAAACATGGAAATATCTACACCGCCATCTCTATAAACATGGAAATACCTACACCGCCATCTGTATAAACATGGAAATATCTACACCGCTATCTGTGTAAACCTGGAAATATCTTCACCGCTATCTGTATAAACATGGTAATATCTACACCACCATCTATATAAACATGGAAATATCTATACCGCTATCTGTATAAACATGGAAATATCTACAATGCCATCTGTAGAAAGCTGGAAATATCTACAGCGCAATCTGCGTAAACATGGAAATATCTACACCAATATCTGTAAAAACATGGAAATATCTACACCGCTATCTGTATAAACATGGAAACATCTACACCGCGATCTGCATAAACATGGAAATATCTACACCGCGATCTGTATAAACATGGAAATATCTACACCGCTATCTGTAGAAACATGGAAATATCTACACCGCGATCTGCATAAACATGGAAATATCTACACCGCGATCTGTATAAACATGGAAATATCTACACCGCTGTCTGTAGAAACATGGAAATATCTACACAGCTATCTCTATAAACATGGAAATATCTACAAAGCCATCTCTATAAACATGGAAATACCTACAAGTCATCTGTATAAACATGGAAATATCTACACAGCCATCTGTATAAATATGGAAATATCTACACAGCCATCTGTATATACATGGAAATATCTACACCGCTACCTGTATCAACATGGAAATAACTACACTGCTATTTGTATAACCAAGGAAATATCTACACCGTGATCTGTATAAACATGGAAATATCTACACTGCTATTTGTATAAACAAGGAAATATCTACACCGCTATCTGTATAAACATGGAAATAACTACACCGCTATTTGCATAAACAAGGAAATATCTACACCGTGATCTGTATAAACATGGAAATATCTATAACGCCATCTCTATAAACATGGAAATATCTGCAACCCTATCTGTATAAACATGGAAATATCCACACCGCTATCTCTGTAAACATGGAAATAACTACACCGAGATCAGTATAAACGTGGAAATATCTACACCGCTATCTCTATAAACATGGAAATATCTCCACTGCTATCTCTATAAACATCGAAATATCTACACCGCCATCTGTATAAACATGGAAATACTTACAAAGTTATCAGTATAAACATGGAAATATCTACACCGCCATCTGTATAAACATGGAAATATCTAGACAGCCATTTGTACATACATGGAAATATCTACACCGCTCTCTATATAAACATGGAAATAACTACACCGCTATCTGTATATACATGGAAATATCTACACCGCCATCTACATATCCATAGAAATATCTGCACCGCCATCTGCGTAAACATGGAAATACCTACACGGTCATCTGTGTATAGATGGAGATATCAACACCGCCATCTTTACAAACATGGAAATATCTGCACCGCTATCTGTATAAACATGGAAATACCTACACCGTGGTCTGTATAAACATGGAAATATCTACACCGCTATCTGTATAAACATGGAAATATATACACCGCTATCTCTATAAACATGGAAATATCTACACCGTGATCTGTATAAACATGGAAATATTTACACCGATATCTGTATAAACATGGAAATATCTACACCGCCATCTCTATAAACATGGAAATACCTACACCGCCATCTGTATAAACATGGAAATATCTACACCGCTATCTGTGTAAACCTGGAAATATCTTCACCGCTATCTGTATAAACATGGTAATATCTACACCACCATCTATATAAACATGGAAATATCTATACCGCTATCTGTATAAACATGGAAATATCTACAATGCCATCTGTAGAAAGATGGAAATATCTACAGCGCAATCTGCGTAAACATGGAAATACCTACACCAATATCTGTAAAAACATGGAAATATCTACACCGCTATCTGTATAAACATGGAAATATCTACACCGCGATCTGCATAAACATGGAAATATCTACACCGCGATCTGTATAAACATGGAAATATCTACACCGCTATCTGTAGAAACATGGAAATATCTACACCGCGATCTGCATAAACATGGAAATATCTACACCGCGATCTGTATAAACATGGAAATATCTACACCGCTGTCTGTAGAAACATGGAAATATCTACACAGCTATCTCTATAAACATGGAAATATCTACAAAGCCATCTCTATAAACATGGAAATACCTACAAGTCATCTGTATAAACATGGAAATATCTACACAGCCATCTGTATAAATATGGAAATATCTACACAGCCATCTGTATATACATGGAAATATCTACACCGCTACCTGTATCAACATGGAAATAACTACACCGCTATTTGTATAACCAAGGAAATATCTGCACCGTGATCTGTATAAACATGGAAATATCTACACTGCTATTTGTATAAACAAGGAAATATCTACACCGCTATCTGTATAAACATGGAAATAACTACACCGCTATTTGCATAAACAAGGAAATATCTACACCGTGATCTGTATAAACATGGAAATATCTATAACGCCATCTCTATAAACATGGAAATATCTGCACCCCTATCTGTATAAACATGGAAATATCCACACCGCTATCTCTGTAAACATGGAAATAACTACACCGAGATCAGTATAAACGTGGAAATATCTACACCGCTATCTCTATAAACATGGAAATATCTCCACTGCTATCTCTATAAACATCGAAATATCTACACCGCCATCTGTATAAACATGGAAATACTTACAAAGTTATCAGTATAAACATGGAAATATCTACACCGCCATCTGTATAAACATGGAAATATCTAGACAGCCATTTGTACATACATGGAAATATCTACACCGCTCTCTATATAAACATGGAAATAACTACACCGCTATCTGTATATACATGGAAATATCTACACCGCCATCTACATATCCATAGAAATATCTGCACCGCCATCTGCGTAAACATGGAAATACCTACACGGTCATCTGTGTATAGATGGAAATATCAACACCGCCATCTGTACAAACATGGAAATATCTGCACCGCTATCTGTATAAACATGGAAATACCTACACCGTGGTCTGTATAAACATGGAAATATCTACACCGCTATCTGTATAAACATGGAAATATATACACCGCTATCTCTATAAACATGGAAATATCTACACCGTGATCTGTATAAACATGGAAATATTTACACCGATAACTGTATAAACATGGAAATACCTACACCGCCATCTCTATAAACATGGAAATACCTACACCGCCATCTGTATAAACATGGAAATATCTACACCGCTATCTGTGTAAACCTGGAAATATCTTCACGGCTATCTGTATAAACATGGTAATATCTACACCACCATCTATATAAACATGGAAATATCTATACCGCTATCTGTATAAACATGGAAATATCTACAATGCCATCTGTAGAAAGATGGAAATATCTACAGCGCAATCTGCGTAAACATGGAAATATCTACACCAATATCTGTAAAAACATGGAAATATCTACACCGCTATCTGTATAAACATGGAAATATCTACACCGCGATCTGCATAAACATGGAAATATCTACACCGCGATCTGTATAAACATGGAAATATCTACACCGCTATCTGTAGAAACATGGAAATATCTACACCGCGATCTGCATAAACATGGAAATATCTACACCGCGATCTGTATAAACATGGAAATATCTACACCGCTGTCTGTAGAAACATGGAAATATCTACACAGCTATCTCTATAAACATGGAAATATCTACACCGCCATCTATATAAACATGGAAATACCTACAAGTCATCTGTATAAACATGGAAATATCTACACCGCCATCTGTATAAACATGGAAATACTTACAAAGTTATCAGTATAAACATGGAAATATCTACACCGCCATCTGTATAAACATGGAAATATCTAGACAGCCATTTGTACATACATGGAAATATCTACACCGCTCTCTATATAAACATGGAAATAACTACACCGCTATCTGTATATACATGGAAATATCTACACCGCCATCTACATATCCATAGAAATATCTGCACCGCCATCTGCATAAACATGGAAATACCTACACGGTCATCTGTGTATAGATGGAAATATCAACACCGCCATCTGTACAAACATGGAAATATCTGCACCGCTATCTCTATAAACATGGAAATACCTACACCGTGGTCTGTATAAACATGGAAATATCTACACCGCTATCTGTATAAACATGGAAATATATACACCGCTATCTCTATAAACATGGAAATATCTACACCGTGATCTGTATAAACATGGAAATATTTACACCGATATCTGTATAAACATGGAAATATCTACACCGCCATCTCTATAAACATGGAAATACCTACACCGCCATCTGTATAAACATGGAAATATCTACACCGCTATCTGTGTAAACCTGGAAATATCTTCACCGCTATCTGTATAAACATGGTAATATCTACACCACCATCTCTATAAACATGGAAATATCTATACCGCTATCTGTAAAAACATGGAAATATCTACAATGCCATCTGTAGAAAGATGGAAATATCTACAGCGCAATCTGCGTAAACATGGAAATATCTACACCAATATCTGTAAAAACATGGAAATATCTACACCGCTATCTGTATAAACATGGAAATATCTACACCGCGATCTGCATAAACATGGAAATATCTACACCGCGATCTGTATAAACATGGAAATATCTACACCGCTATCTGTAGAAACATGGAAATATCTACACCGCGATCTGCATAAACATGGAAATATCTACACCGCGATCTGTATAAACATGGAAATATCTACACCGCTGTCTGTAGAAACATGGAAATATCTACACAGCTATCTCTATAAACATGGAAATATCTACACCGCCATCTATATAAACATGGAAATACCTACAAGTCATCTGTATAAACATGGAAATATCTACACCGCTATCTGTAGAAACATGGAAATATCTACACCGCGATCTGCATAAACATGGAAACATCTACACCGCGATCTGTATAAACATGTAAATATCTACACCGCGATCTGTATAAACATGTACATACCTACACCGCTATCTGTAGAAACAAGGAAATATCTACACAGCTATCTCTATAAACATGGAAATATCTACACCGCCATCTCTATAAACATGGAAATACCTACAAGTCATCTGTATAAACATGGAAATATCTACACAGCCATCTGTATAAACATGAAAATATCTACACAGCCATCTGTATATACATGGAAATATCTACACCGCTATCTGTATAAACATGTAAATAACTTCACCGCTATTTGTATAAACAAGGAAATATCTACACCGTGATCTGTATAAACATGGAAATATCTACACTGCTATTTGTATAAACAAGGAAATATCTACACCGCTATCTGTATAAACATGGAAATAACTACACCGCTATTTGCATAAACAAGGAAATATCTACACCGTGATCTGCATAAACATGGAAATATCTACAACGCCATCTCTATAAACATGGAAATATCTTCACCCCTATCTGTATAAACATGGAAATATCCACACCGCTATCTCTATAAACATGGAAATAACTACACCGCGATCAGTATAAACGTGGAAATATCTACACCGCTATCTCTATAAACATGGAAATATCTCCACTGCTATCTCTATAAACATCGAAATATCTACACCGCCATCTGTATAAACATGGAAATACTTACAAAGTTATCTGTATAAACATGGAAATATCTACACCGCCATCTGTATAAACATAGAAATATCTACACAGCCATGTGTACATATATGGAAATATCTACACCGCTCTCTATATAAACATGGAAATAACTACACTGCTATCTGTATATACATGGAAATATCTACACCGCCATCTACATATCCATGGAAATATCTGCGCCGCCATCTGTATAAACATGGAAATATCTACACGGTCATCTGTGTATAGATGGAAATATCAACACCGCCATCTGTACAAACATGGAAATATCTGCACCGCTATCTGTATAAACATGGAAATACCTACACCCTGGTCTGTATAAACATGGAAATATCTACACCGCTATCTGTATAAACATGGAAATATATACACCGCAATCTCTATAAACATGGAAATATCTACACGGTGATCTGTATAAACATGGAAATATTTACACCGATATCTGTATAAACATGGAAATATCTACACCGCCATCTCTATAAACATGGAAATATCTACACGGTGATCTGTATAAACATGGAAATATTTACACCGATATCTGTATAAACATGGAAATATCTACACCGCCATCTCTATAAACATGGAAATATCTACACCGCCATCTGTATAAACATGGAAATATCTACACCGCTATCTGTATAAACCTGGAAATATCTACACCGCTATCTTTATAATCATGGTAATATCTACACCACCATCTATATAAACATGGAAATATCTACACCGCTATCTGCATAAACATGGAAATATCTACAATGCCATCTGTAGAAAAATGGAAATATCTACAGCGCAATCTGCGTAAACATGGAAATATCTACACCAATGTCTGTAAAAACATGGAAATATCTACACCGCTATCTGTATAAACATGGAAATATCTGCACCGCAATCTGCATAAACATGGAAATATCTACTCCGCGATCTGTATAAACATGGAAATATCTACACCGCTATCTGTAGAAACATGGAAATAACTACACCGCTATTTGCATAAACAAGGAAATATCTACACCGTGATCTGCATAAACATGGAAATATCTACAACGCCATCTCTATAAATATGGAAATATCTACACCCCTATCTGTATAAACATGGAAATATCCACACCGCTATCTCTATAAACATGGAAATAACTACACCGCGATCAGTATAAACGTGGAATTATGTACACCGCTATCTCTATAAACATGGAAATATCTCCACTGCTATCTCTATAAACATCGAAATATCTACACCGCCATCTGTATAAACATGGAAATACTTAAAAGTTATCTGTATAAACATGGAAATATCTACACCGCCATCTGTATAAACATGGAAATATCTACACAGCCATGTGTACATACATGGAAATATCTACACTGCTCTCTATATAAACATGGAAATAACTACACAGCTATCTGTATATACATGGAAATATCTACCCCGCCATCTACATATCCATAGAAATATCTGCGCCACCATCTGCGTAAACATGGAAATACCTACACGGTCATCTGTGTATAGATGGAAATATCAACACCGCCATCTGTACAAATATGGAAATATCTGCACCGCTATCTGTATAAACATGGAAATATCTACACCGTGGTCTGTATAAACATGGAAATATCTACACCGCAATATGCATAAACATGGAAATATCTACTCCGCGATCTGTATAAACATGGAAATATCTACACCGCTATCTGTAGAAACATGGAAATATCTACACCGCGATCTGCATAAACATGGAAATATCTACACCGCGATCTGTAAACATGTAAATATCTACACCGCGATCTGTATAAACATGTAAATATCTACACCGCTATCTGTAGAAACATGGAAATATCTACACCGCTATCTCTATAAACATGGAAATATCTACACCGCCATCTCTATAAACATGGAAATACCTACAAGTCATCTGTATAAACATGGAAATATCTACACAGCCATCTGTATAAACATGGAAATATCTACACAGCCATCTGTATATACATGGAAATATCTACACCGCTACCTGTATCAACATGGAAATAACTACACCGCTATTTGTATAACCAAGGAAATATCTACACCGTGATCTGTATAAACATGGAAATATCTACACTGCTATTTGTATAAACAAGTAAATATCTACACCGCTATCTGTATAAACATGGAAATAACTACACCGCTATTTGCATAAACAAGGAAATATCTACACCGTGATCTGTATAAACATGGAAATATCTATAACGCCATCTCTATAAACATGGAAATATCTACAACCCTATCTGTATAAACATGGAAATATCCACACCGCTATCTCTATAAACATGGAAATAACTACACCGAGATCGGTATAAACGTGGAAATATCTACACCGCTATCTCTATAAACATGGAAATATCTCCACTGCTATCTCTATAAACATCGAAATATCTACACCGCCATCTGTATAAACATGGAAATACTTACAAAGTTATCAGTATAAACATGGAAATATCTACACTGCCATCTGTATAAACATGGAAATATCTACACTGCCATCTGTATAAACATGGAAATATCTAGACAGCCATTTGTACATACATGGAAATATCTACACCGCTCTCTATATAAACATGGAAATAACTACACCGCTATCTGTATATACATGGAAATATCTACACCGCCACCTACATATCCATAGAAATATCTGCACCGCCATCTGCGTAAACATGGAAATATCTACTCTGCGATCTGTATAAACATGGAAATATCTACACCGCTATCTGTAGAAACATGGAAATATCTACACCGCGATCTGCATAAACATGGAAATATCTACACCGCGATCTGTATAAACATGTGAATATCTACACCGCGATCTGTAAACACATGTAAATATCTACACCGCTATCTGAAGAAACATGGAAATATCTACACAGCTATCTCTATAAACATGGAAATATCTACACCGCCATCTTTATAAACATGGAAATACCTACAAGTCATCTGTATAAACATGGAAATATCTACACAGCCATCTGTATAAACATGGAAATATCTACACAGCCATCTGTATATACATGGAAATATGTACACCGCTACCTGTATAAACATGTAAATAACTACACCGCTATTTGTATAACCAAGGAAATATCTACACCGTGGTCTGTATAAACATGGAAATATCTACACTGCTATTTGTATAAACAAGTAAATATCTACACCGCTATCTGTATAAACATGGAAATATCTACACCGCAATCTGCATAAACATGGAAATATCTACTCTGCGATCTGTATAAACATGGAAATATCTACAACGCCATCTCTATAAACATGGAAATATCTACAACCCTATCTGTATAAACAGGGAAATATCCACACCGCTATCACTATAAACATGGAAATAACTACACCGCGATCAGTATAAACGTGGAAATATCTACACCGCTATCTCTATAAACATGGAAATATCTCCACTGCTATCTCTATAAACATCGAAATATCTACACCGCCATCTGTATAAACATGGAAATACTTACAAAGTTATCTGTATAAACATGGAAATATCTACACCGCGATCTGCATAAACATGGAAATATCTACACCGCGATCTGTATAAACATGGAAATATCTACACCGCAATCTGTAGAAACATGGAAATATCTACACCGCGATCTGCATAAACATGGAAATATCTACACCGCGATCTGTATAAACATGGAAATATCTACACCGCTGTGTGTAGAAACATGGAAATATCTACACAGCTATCTCTATAATCATGGAAATATCTACACCGCCATCTGTATAAACATGGAAATACCTACAAGTCATCTGTATAAACATGGAAATATATACACAGCCATCTGTATAAACTTGGAAATATCTACACAGCCATCTGTATATACATGTTAATATCTACACCGCTATCTGTATAAACATGGAAATAACTACACCGCTATTTGTATAAGCAAGGAAATATCTACACCGTGATCTGTATAAACATGGAAATATCTACACTGCTATTTGTATAAACAAGGAAATATCTACACCGCTATCTGTATAAACATGGAAATAACTACACCGCTATTTGCATAAACAAGGAAATATCTACACCGTGATCTCTATAAACATCGAAATATCTACAACGCCATCTCTATAAACACGGAAATATCTAAACCCCTATCTGTATAAACATGGAAATATCCACACCGCTCCCTATAAACATGGAAATAACTACACCGCGATCAGCATAAACGTGGAAATATCTACACCGCTATCTCTATAAACATGGAAATATCTCCACTGCTATCTCTATAAACATCGACATATCTACACCGCCATCTGTATAAACATGGAAATACTGACAAAGTTATCTGTATAAACATGGAAATATCTACACCGCCGTCTGTATAAACATGGAAATATCTACACAGCCATGTGTACATATATGGAAATATCTACACAACTCTCTATATAAACATGGAAATAACTACACCGCTATCTGTATATACATGGAAATGTCTACACCGCCATCTACATATCCATAGAAATATCTGCGCCGCCATCTGTATAAACATGGAAATATCTACATGGTCATCAGTGTATAGATGGAAATATCAACACCGCCATCTGTACAAACATGGAAATATCTGCATGGCTGTCTGTATAAACATGGAAATATCTACACCGTGGTCTGTATAAACATTTAAATATCTACACCGCTATCTGTATAAACATGGAAATATATACACCGCTATCTCTATAAACATGGAAATATCTACACCGCCATCTCTATAAATGTGGAAATATCTACACCGCCATCAGCATAAACATGGAAATATCTACACCGCTATCTGTATAACCCTGGAAATATCTACACCGCTATCTGTCTAATCATGGTAATATCTACACCACCATCTGTATAAACATGGAAATATCTACACCGCCATCTGTATAAACATGGAAATATCTACAATGCTATCTGTAGAAAGATGGAAATATCTACACCGTAATCTGTGTAAACATGGAAATATCTACACCAATATCTGTAAAAACATGGAAATATCTACACCTCTATCAGTATAAACATGCAAATATCTAAAACGCGATCTGCATAAACATGGAATTATCTAAACCACGATCTGTATAAACATGGAAATATCTACACCGCTATCTGTAGAAACATGGAAATATCTACACGGCGATCTGCATAAACATGGAAATATCTACACCACGATCTGCATAAACATGGAAATATCTACACCGCTATCTATAGAAACATGGAAATATCTACACAGCTATCTCTATGAACATGGAAATATCTACACCGCCATCTGTATAAACATGGAAATACCTACAAGTCATCTGTATAAACATGGAAATATCTACACAGCCATCTGTATAAATATGGAAATATCTACACAGCCATCTGTATATACATGGAAATATCTACACCGCTATCTGTATAAACATGGAAATAACTACACCGCTATTTGTATAAACAAGGAAGTATCTACACCGTGATCTGTATAAACATGGAAATATCTACACTGCTATTTGTATAAACAAGGAAATATCTACACCGCTATCTGTATAAACATGGAAATAACTACACCGCTATTTGCATAAACAAGGAAATATCTACACCGTGATCTGCATAAACATGGAAATATCTACAACGCCATCTCTATAAACATGGAAATAACTACAAGCCTATCTGTATAAACATGGAAATATCCACACCGCTATCTCTATAAACATGGAAATAACTACACCGCGATCAGTATAAACGTGGAAATATCTACACCGCTATCTCTATAAACATGGAAATATCTCCACTGCTATCTCTATAAACATCGAAATATCTACACCGCCATCTGTATAAACATGGAAATACTTACAAAGTTATCTGTATAAACATGGAAATAACTACACCGCCATCTGTATAAACATGGAAATATCTACACCGCCATGTGTACATATATGGAAATATCTACACCGCTCTCTATATAAACATGGAAATAACTACACCGCTATCTGTATATACATGGAAATATCTACACCGCCATCTACATATCCATGGAAATATCTGCGCCGCCATCTGTATAAACATGGAAATATCTACACGGTCATCTGTGTATAGATGGAAATATCAACGCCGCCATCTGTACAAACATGGAAATATCTTCACCGCTATCTGTATAAACATGGAAATACCTACACCGTGGTCTGTATAAACATGGAAATATCTACACCGCTATCTGTATAAACATGGAAATATATACACCGCTATCTCTATAAACATGGAAATATCTACACCGTGATCTGTATAAACATGGAAATATTTACACCGATATCTGTATAAACATGGAAATATCTACACCGCCATCTCTATAAACATGGAAATATCTACACCGCCATCTGTATAAACATGGAAATATCTACACCGCTATCTGTATAAACCTGGAAATATCTACACCGCTCTCTGTATAAACATGGTAATATCTACACCACCATCTATATAAACATGGAAATATCTACACCGCTATCTCCATAAACATGGACATATCTACAATGCCTTCTGTAGAAAGATGGAAATATGTAAAGCGCAATCTGCGTAAACATGGAAATATCTACACCAATATCTGTAAAAACATGGAAATATCTACACCGCTATCTGTATAAACATGGATATATCTACACCGCGATCTGCATAAACATGGAAATATCTACACCGCGATCTGTATAAACATGGAAATATCTACACCGCTATCTGTTTAAACATGGAAATATCTACACCGTGGTCTGTATAAACATTTAAATATCTACACCGCTATCTGTATAAACATGGAAATATATACACCGCTATCTGTAGAAACATGGAAATATCTACACAGCTATCTCTATAAACATGGAAATATCTACACCGCCATCTGTATAAACATGGAAATACCTACAAGTCATCTGTATAAACATGGAAATATCTACACAGCCCTCTGTATAAACATGGAAATATCTACACAGCCATCTGTATATACATGGAAATATCTACACAGCTATCTGTATGAACATGGAAATAACTACACCGCTATTTGTATAAAGAAGGAAATATCTACACCGTGATCTGTATAAACATGGAAATATCTACACTGCTATTTGTATAAACGAGGAAATATCTACACCACTATCTGTATAAACATGGAGATAACTACACCGCTATTTGCATAAACAAGGAAATATCTACACCGTGATCTGTATAAACATGGAAATATCTACAACGCCATCTCTATAAACATGGAAATATCTACAATGCCATCTGTAGAAAGATGGAAATATCTACACCGCAATCTGTGTAAACATGGAAATATCTACACCAATATCTGTAAAAACCTGGAAATATCTACACCGCTATCTGTATAAAGATGGAAATATCTACACCGCGATCTGCATAAACATGGAAATATCTACACCGCGATCTGTATAAACATGGAAATATCTACACCGCTATCTGTAGAAACATGGAAATATCTACACTGCGATGTGCATAAACATGGAAATATCTACACCGCTATCTGTATAAACATGGAAATATCTACACCGCTATCTGTAGAAACATGGAAATATCTACACAGCTATCTCTATAAACATTGAAATATCTACACCGCCATCTGTATAATCATGGAAATACATGTCATCTGTATAAACATGGAAATATCTACACAGCCATCTGTATAAACATAGAAATATCTACACAGCCATCTGTATATACATGGAAGTATCTACACCGCTATCTGTATTAACATGGAAATAACTACACCGCTATTTGTATGAACAAGGAAATATCTACACCGTGATCTGTATAAACATGGAAATATCTACACTGCTATTTGTATAAACAAGGACATATCTACACCGCTATCTGTATAAACATGGAAATAACTACACCGCTATTTGCATAAACAAGGAAATATCTACACCGTGATCTGTATAAACATGGAAATATCTACAACGCCATCTCTATAAACATGGAAATATCTACACCCCTATCTGTAGAAACATGGAAATATCCACACCGCTATCTCTATAAACATGGAAATAACTACACCGCGATCAGTATAAACGTGGAAATATCTACACCGCTATCTCTATAAACATGGAAATATCTCCACTGCTATCTCTATAAACATCGAAATATCTACACCGCCATCTGTATAAACATGGAAATACTTACAAATTTATCTGTATAAACATGGAAATATCTACCCTGCCATCTGTATAAACATGGAAATATCCACAACGCTATCTGTGTAAACATGGAAATATCTACAGAGCTATCTGTGTAAACTTGTTAATATCTACACCGCTATATGTGTAAATTTGGAAATATCTACACCAAAATCTCTGCAAAGTTGGAAATATACACACCGCTATCTCTGTAAACATGGAAATATCTACACCGCTGCCTGTATAAACATGGAAATATCTACACCGATATCTGTATAAACATGGAAATATCTACACCGCTACCTGCATAAACATGGAAATATCTACACTGCAATCTGTATAAACATGGAAATATCTACACCAAGATCTGTATAAACCAGGAAATATCTCCACCGCTATCGGTATAAACATGGAAACATCTACACCGCTATCTGTATAAACATGGAAATACCTACAACGCTATCTGTGTAAACACGGAAATATCTACACAGCTTTCTGTGAAAACTTGGAAATATCTACATCGCTATCTGTGTAAAGATGGAAATGTCTACACTGCAATCTGTGCAAAGATGGAAATATCTACACTGCTATCTCTGTAAGCATTGAAATATCTACACCTCTGTCTGTATAAACATGGAAAAATCTACACCGCTATCTGTATAAACATGGAAATATCTACACCGCCATCTGTATAAACATGGAAATATCTACAACGCCATCTGTACAAACATGGAAATATCTACACCGCCATTTGTAAAAACAAGCAAATATCTACACAGTCGTCTGTATAAACCTGGAAATATCTACACCACAATCTCAATAAACATGGAAATAGCTACACTGCCATCTGTATACACATGGAAATATCTACACAGCCATCTGCATAAACATGGAAATATCTACACCGCTATCTCTATAAACATGGAAATATCTACACCGCTATCTGTATAAACATGGAAATGTCTACATCGCTATCTGTATAAACATGGAAATATCTCCACCGCTATCTGTATAAACATGGAAATATCTACACCGTTATCTCTATAAACATGGAAATATCTACAACACTATCTGTGTAAACGTGGAAATATCTACCCAGCTATCTCTGTAAACTTTGAAATATCTGCACCGCTATTTGTGTAAATATGGAAATATCTACACTGCAATCTGTGCAAACACGGAAATATCTACAACTCTATCTCTGTAAACATGGAAATATATACACTGCTATCTGTATAAACATGGAAATACACCGCCATCTGTGTAAACATGGAAATATCTACACCGCTATCTGTATAAACATGGAAATATCTTCACCGCTATCTCTATAAACATGGAAATACCTACACCGCAATCTCTGTAAAAATGGAAATATCTACACCGCATTCTCTATAAACATGGAAATATCTACACCGCCATCTCTACAAACATGAAAATATCTACACTGCCATCTCCATAAACATGGAACTATCTAAACCGCCAGCTGTATAATCATGGAAATATCTACATCCCTATCTCTATAAACATGGAATTATCTACACTGCCATCTCTATAAAGATGGAAATATCTACACCGCTATCTGTATAAACAAAGAAATACCTTCACAACTATCACTATAAACATGGAAATAGCTACACCACAATCTCTATACACATGGAAATATCTACACAGCCATCTGTAGAAACATGGAAATATCTACACCGCTATCTGTATAAACATGGAAATATCTACAATGCTATCTGTGTAAACATGGAAATATTTACACAGCTATCTCTCTAAACTTAGAAATATCTACACTGCTATCTGAGTAAAGATGTCAATATCTACACTGCAATCTGCGCAAATATGGAAATATCTACACCGGTATCTCTGTAAACATGGAAATAATTACACCGCTATCCCTATAAACACGGAAATATCTACACTGCCACCTGTATAAACACGGAAATATCTACACCGCCATCTGTATAAACATGGAAAAACCTACACCGCCATCTATATAAACATGGAATTATCTACACCGCTATCTGTATAAATATGGAAATATCTACACCGCTATCTCTAATAAACATGGAAATATCTACACCGCTGTCTGTATAAACATGGAAATATCTACACCGCTATCTCTATAAACATGGAAATATCTACACCGCTATCTGTAAAAACATGCAAATATCTACACAGTCATCTGTATAAACATGGAAATATCAACACCACCATCTTTATAAACATGGAAATATCTACACTGCCATCTGTATACACATGGAAATGCCTACACAGTCATCTTTATAAACATTGAAATATCTACGCCGCTATCTCTATAAACATGGAAATATCTACACAGCTATCTAAGTATGGAAATATCTGCATCGCTATCTGTATAAACCTGGAAATATCTACCCCACTATCTGTATAAACAAGGAAATATCTACACCATTATCACTATAAACATGGAAATACCTACACCGCTATCTCTATGAACATGGAAATATCTACAACGCTATCTCTATAAACATGGAAATATCTACACCGCCGTTCTATAAACTTGGAAATATCTACACTGCCATCTGTATAAACATGGAAATATCTACACCGCCATCTGTATAAACATGCAAATATCTACACAGTCACTTGTATAAACATGAAAATATCTACACCACCATCTCTATAAACATGGAAATATCCACACTGCGATCTGTATACACATGGAAATATCTACACTGCCATCTGTGTAAACATGGAAATATCTACACCGCTATCTGTATAAACATGGAAAAACCTACACTGCCATCTGTATAAACATGGAAATATCTACACCGCTATCTCTATAAACATGGAAACACATACACTTCTATGTCTATAAACATGGAAATATCTTAACCGCAATCTCTATAAACATGGAAATATCTACACCGGCATCTCTATAAACATGAAAGTATCTACACCGTCATCTCCAGAAACATGGAACTATCTACACCGCCATCTGTATAAACACAGAAATATCTAAACCACTCTCTGTATAAACATGGAATAATCTACACTGCCATCTGAATAAAGTTGGAAATATCTACACCGTAAGCTGTATAAACATGGAAATATCTACACCGCCATCTGTATAAACATGGAAAAACCTACACCGCCATCTGTATAGAAATGGAAATATCTACACCACTATCTGTATAAATATGGAAATATCTACACTGCTATCTCTTATAAACATGGAAATATCTACACCGCTGTCTGTATAAACATGGAAATATCTACACCGCTATCTCTATAAACATGGAAATATCTACACCGCCATCTGTAAAAAATGCCAATATCTACACAGTCATCTGTATAAACATGGAAATATCTACACCACCATCTTTATAAACATGGAAATATCTACACTGCCATCTGTATAAGCATGGAAATACATACACAGTCATCTGTATAAACATTGAAATATCTACGCTGCTATCTCTATAAAAATGGAAATATCTACAGAGCTATCTGTTTAAGTATGGAAATATCTGCGTCGCTCTCTGTATAAACCTGGAAATATCTACCCCACTATCTGTATAAACAAGGAAATATCTACAATGCCATCTGTAGAAAGATGGAAATATCTACACCGCAATCTGTGTAAACATGGAAATATCTACACCAATATCTGTAAAAACATGGAAATATCTACACCGCTATCTGTATAAACATGGAAATATCTACACCGCTATCTGTAGAAACATGGAAATATCTACACCGCGATGTGCATAAACCTGGAAATATCTACACCGCTATCTGCATAAACATGGAAATATCTACACCGCTATCTGTAGAAACATGGAAATATCTACACAGCTATCTCTATAAACATTGAAATATCTACACCGCCATCTGTATAATCATGGAAATACATGTCATCTGTATAAACATGGAAATATCTACACAGCCATCTGTATAAACATGGAAATATCTACACAGCCATCTGTATATACATGGAAATATCTACAATGCCATCTGTAGAAAGATGGAAATATCTACACCGCAATCTGTGTAAACATGGAAATATCTACACCAATATCTGTAAAAACATGGAAATATCTACACCGCTATCTGTATAAACATGGAAATATCTACACCGCGATCTGCATAAACATGGAAATATCTACACCGCGATCTGTATAAACATGGAAATATCCACACCGCTATCTGTAGAAACATGGAAATATCCACACCGCGATCTGCATAAACATGGAAATATCTACACCGTGATCTGTATAAACATGGAAATATCTACACCGCTATCTGTAGAAACATGGAAATATCTACACAGCTATCTCTATAAACATGGAAATATCTACACCGCCATCTGTATAAACATGGAAATACCTACAAGTCATCTGTATAAACATGGAAATATCTACACAGCCATCTATATAAATATGGAAATATCTACACAGCCATCTGTATATACATGGAAATATCTACACCGCTATCTGTATAAACATGGAAATAACTACACCGCTATTTGTATAAACAAGGAAGTATCTACACCGTGATCTGTATAAACATGGAAATATCTACACTGCTATCTGTATAAACAAGGAAATATCTACACCGCTATCTGTATAAACATGGAAATAACTACACCGCTATTTGCATAAACAAGGAAATATCTACACCGTGATCTGCATAAACATGGAAATATCTACAACGCCATCTCTATAAACATGGAAATAACTACACGCCTATCTGTATAAACATGGAAATATCCACACCGCTATCTCTATAAACATGGAAATAACTACACCGCGATCAGTATAAACGTGGAAATATCTACACCGCTATCTCTATAAACATGGAAATATCTCCACTGCTATCTCTATAAACATCGAAATATCTACACCGCCATCTGTATAAACATGGAAATACTTACAAAGTTATCTGTATAAACATGGAAATATCTACACCGCCATCTGTATAAACATGGAAATATCTACACCGCCATGTGTACATATATGGAAATATCTACACCGCTCTCTATATAAACATGGAAATAACTACACCGCTATCTGTATATACATGGAAATATCTACACCGCCATCTACATATCCATGGAAATATCTGCGCCGCCATCTGTATAAACATGGAAATATCTACAAGGTCATCTGTGTATAGATGGAAATATCAACGCCGCCATCTGTACAAACATGGAAATATCTTCACCGCTATCTGTATAAACATGGAAATACCTACACCGTGGTCTGTATAAACATGGAAATATCTACACCGCTATCTGTATAAACATGGAAATATATACACCGCTATCTCTATAAACATGGAAATATCTACACCGTGATCTGTATAAACATGGAAATATTTACACCGATATCTGTATAAACATGGAAATATCTACACCGCCATCTCTATAAACATGGAAATATCTACACCGCCATCTGTATAAACATGGAAATATCTACACCGCTATCTGTATAAACCTGGAAATATCTACACCGCTCTCTGTATAAACATGGTAATATCTACACCACCATCTATATAAACATGGAAATATCTACACCGCTATCTCCATAAACATGGAAATATCTACAATGCCATCTGTAGAAAGATGGAAATATGTAAAGCGCAATCTGCGTAAACATGGAAATATCTACACCAATATCTGTAAAAACATGGAAATATCTACACCGCTATCTGTATAAACATGGATATATCTACACCGCGATATGCATAAACATGGAAATATCTACACCGCGATCTGTATAAACATTTAAATATCTACACCGCTATCTGTAGAAACATGGAAATATCTACAAGGCGATCTGCATAAACATGGAAATATCTACACCGCGATCTGTATAAACATGGAAATATCTACACCGCTATCTGTAGATACATGGAAATATCTACACAGCTATCTCTATAAACATGGAAATATCTACACCGCCATCTGTACAAACATGGAAATATCTGCATGACTATCTGTTTAAACATGGAAATATCTACACCGTGGTCTGTATAAACATTTAAATATCTACACCGCTATCTGTATAAACATGGAAATATATACACCGCTATCTGTAGAAACATGGAAATATCTACACAGCTATCTCTATAAACATGGAAATATCTACACCGCCATCTGTATAAACATGGAAATACCTACAAGTCATCTGTATAAACATGGAAATATCTACACAGCCCTCTGTATAAACATGGAAATATCTACACAGCCATCTGTATATACATGGAAATATCTACACAGCTATCTGTATGAACATGGAAACAACTACACCGCTATTTGTATAAAGAAGGAAATATCTACACCGTGATCTGTATAAACATGGAAATATCTACACTGCTATTTGTATAAACGAG
This sequence comes from Pan troglodytes, assembly GCF_028858775.2. Classification (NCBI taxonomy): domain Eukaryota; kingdom Metazoa; phylum Chordata; class Mammalia; order Primates; family Hominidae; genus Pan; species Pan troglodytes. The sequence continues at coordinate 3,056,955 of NC_072406.2, forward strand.
GAAATATCTACACCACTATCTGTATAAACATGGAGATAACTACACCGCTATTTGCATAAACAAGGAAATATCTACACCGTGATCTGTATAAACATGGAAATATCTACAACGCCATCTCTATAAACATGGAAATATCTACAATGCCATCTGTAGAAAGATGGAAATATCTACACCGCAATCTGTGTAAACATGGAAATATCTACACCAATATCTGTAAAAACCTGGAAATATCTACACCGATATCTGTATAAAGATGGAATTATATACACCGCGATCTGCATAAACATGGAAATATCTACACCGCGATCTGTATAAACATGGAAATATCTACACCGCTATCTGTAGAAACATGGAAATATCTACACTGCGATGTGCATAAACATGGAAATATCTACACCGCTATCTGTATAAACATGGAAATATCTGCACCGCTATCTGTAGAAACATGGAAATATCTACACAGCTATCTCTATAAACATTGAAATATCTACACCGCCATCTGTATAATCATGGAAATACATGTCATCTGTCTAAACATGGAAATATCTACACAGCCATCTGTATAAACATAGAAATATCTACACAGCCATCTGTATATACATGGAAGTATCTACACCGCTATCTGTATTAACATGGAAATAACTACACCGCTATTTGTATGAACAAGGAAATATCTACACCGTGATCTGTATAAACATGGAAATATCTACACTGCTATTTGTATAAACAAGGACATATCTACACCGCTATCTGTATAAACATGGAAATAACTACACCGCTATTTGCATAAACAAGGAAATATCTACACCGTGATCTGTATAAACATGGAAATATCTACAACGCCATCTCTATAAACATGGAAATATCTACACCCCTATCTGTAGAAACATGGAAATATCCACACCGCTATCTCTATAAACATGGAAATAACTACACCGCGATCAGTATAAACGTGGAAATATCTACACCGCTATCTCTATAAACATGGAAATATCTCCACTGCTATCTCTATAAACATCGAAATATCTACACCGCCATCTGTATAAACATGGAAATACTTACAAATTTATCTGTATAAACATGGAAATATCTACCCTGCCATCTGTATAAACATGGAAATATCCACAACGCTATCTGTGTAAACATGGAAATATCTACAGAGCTATCTGTGTAAACTTGTTAATATCTACACCGCTATATGTGTAAATTTGGAAATATCTACACCAAAATCTCTGCAAAGTTGGAAATATACACACCGCTATCTCTGTAAACATGCAAATATCTACACCGCTGCCTGTATAAACATGGAAATATCTACACCGATATCTGTATAAACATGGAAATATCTACACCGCTACCTGCATAAACATGGAAATATCTACACTGCAATCTGTATAAACATGGAAATATCTACACCAAGATCTGTATAAACCAGGAAATATCTCCACCGCTATCGGTATAAACATGGAAACATCTACACCGCTATCTGTATAAACATGGAAATACCTACAACGCTATCTGTGTAAACACCGAAATATCTACACAGCTTTCTGTGAAAACTTGGAAATATCTACATCGCTATCTGTGTAAAGATGGAAATGTCTACACTGCAATCTGTGCAAAGATGGAAATATCTACACTGCTATCTCTGTAAGCATTGAAATATCTACACCTCTGTCTGTATAAACATGGAAAAATCTACACCGCTATCTGTATAAACATGGAAATATCTACACCGCCATCTGTATAAACATGGAAATATCTACAACGCCATCTGTACAAACATGGAAATATCTACACCGCCATTTGTAAAAACAAGCAAATATCTACACAGTCGTCTGTATAAACCTGGAAATATCTACACCACAATCTCAATAAACATGGAAATAGCTACACTGCCATCTGTATACACATGGAAATATCTACACAGCCATCTGCATAAACATGGAAATATCTACACCGCTATCTCTATAAACATGGAAATATCTACACCGCTATCTGTATAAACATGGAAATGTCTACATCGCTATCTGTATAAACATGGAAATATCTCCACCGCTATCTGTATAAACATGGAAATATCTACACCGTTATCTCTATAAACATGGAAATATCTACAACACTATCTGTGTAAACGTGGAAATATCTACCCAGCTATCTCTGTAAACTTTGAAATATCTGCACCGCTATTTGTGTAAATATGGAAATATCTACACTGCAATCAGTGCAAACACGGAAATATCTACAACTCTATCTCTGTAAACATGGAAATATCCACACTGCTATCTGTATAAACATGGAAATACACCGCCATCTGTGTAAACATGGAAATATCTACACCGCCATCTGTATAAACATGGAAATATCTTCACCGCTATCTCTATAAACATGGAAATACCTACACCGCAATCTCTGTAAAAATGGAAATATCTACACCGCATTCTCTATAAACATGGAAATATCTACACCGCCATCTCTACAAACATGAAAATATCTACACTGCCATCTCCATAAACATGGAACTATCTAAACCGCCAGCTGTATAATCATGGAAATATCTACATCCCTATCTCTATAAACATGGAATTATCTACACTGCCATCTCTATAAAGATGGAAATATCTACACCGCTATCTGTATAAACAAAGAAATACCTTCACAACTATCACTATAAACATGGAAATAGCTACACCACAATCTCTATACACATGGAAATATCTACACAGCCATCTGTAGAAACATGGAAATATCTACACCGCTATCTGTATAAACATGGAAATATCTACAATGCTATCTGTGTAAACATGGAAATATTTACACAGCTATCTCTCTAAACTTAGAAATATCTACACTGCTATCTGAGTAAAGATGTCAATATCTACACTGCAATCTGCGCAAATATGGAAATATCTACACCGGTATCTCTGTAAACATGGAAATAATTACACCGCTATCCCTATAAACACGGAAATATCTACACTGCCACCTGTATAAACACGGAAATATCTACACCGCCATCTGTATAAACATGGAAAAACCTACACCACCATCTATATAAACATGGAATTATCTACACCGCTATCTGTATAAATATGGAAATATCTACACCGCTATCTCTAATAAACATGGAAATATCTACACCGCTGTCTGTATAAACATGGATATATCTACACCGCTATCTCTATAAACATGGAAATATCTACACCGCTATCTGTAAAAACATGCAAATATCTACACAGTCATCTGTATAAACATGGAAATATCAACACCACCATCTTTATAAACATGGAAATATCTACACTGCCATCTGTATACACATGGAAATGCCTACACAGTCATCTTTATAAACATTGAAATATCTACGCCGCTATCTCTATAAACATGGAAATATCTACACAGCTATCTAAGTATGGAAATATCTGCATCGCTATCTGTATAAACCTGGAAATATCTACCCCACTATCTGTATAAACATGGAAATATCTACACCATTATCACTATAAACATGGAAATACCTACACCGCTATCTCTATGAACATGGAAATATCTACAACGCTATCTCTATAAACATGGAAATATCTACACCGCCGTTCTATAAACTTGGAAATATCTACACCGCCATCTGTATAAACATGGAAATATCTACACCGCCATCTGTATAAACATGCAAATATCTACACAGTCACTTGTATAAACATGAAAATATCTACACCACCATCTCTATAAACATGGAAATATCCACACTGCGATCTGTATACACATGGAAATATCTACACTGCCATCTGTGTAAACATGGAAATATCTACACCGCTATCTGTATAAACATGGAAAAACCTACACTGCCATCTGTATAAACATGGAAATATCTACACCGCTATCTCTATAAACATGGAAACACATACACTTCTATGTCTATAAACATGGAAATATCTTAACCGCAATCTCTATAAACATGGAAATATCTACACCGGCATCTCTATAAACATGAAAGTATCTACACCGTCATCTCCAGAAACATGGAAGTATCTACACCGCCATCTGTATAAACACAGAAATATCTAAACCACTCTCTGTATAAACATGGAATAATCTACACTGCCATCTGAATAAAGTTGGAAATATCTACACCGTAAGCTGTATAAACATGGAAATATCTACACCGCCATCTGTATAAACATGGAAAAACCTACACCGCCATCTGTATAGAAATGGAAATATCTACACCGCTATCTGTATAAATATGGAAATATCTACACTGCTATCTCTTATAAACATGGAAATATCTACACCGCTGTCTGTATAAACATGGAAATATCTACACCGCTATCTCTATAAACATGGAAATATCTACACCGCCATCTGTAAAAAATGCCAATATCTACACAGTCATCTGTATAAACATGGAAATATCTACACCACCATCTTTATAAACATGGAAATATCTACACTGCCATCTGTATAAGCATGGAAATACATACACAGTCATCTGTATAAACATTGAAATATCTACGCTGCTATCTCTATAAAAATGGAAATATCTACAGAGCTATCTGTTTAAGTATGGAAATATCTGCATCGCTCTCTGTATAAACCTGGAAATATCTACCCCACTATCTGTATAAACAAGGAAATATCTACAATGCCATCTGTAGAAAGATGGAAATATCTACACCGCAATCTGTGTAAACATGGAAATATCTACACCAATATCTGTAAAAACATGGAAATATCTACACCGCTATCTGTATAAACATGGAAATATCTACACCGCTATCTGTAGAAACATGGAAATATCTACACCGCGATGTGCATAAACCTGGAAATATCTACACCGCTATCTGCATAAACATGGAAATATCTACACCGCTATCTGTAGAAACATGGAAATATCTACACAGCTATCTCTATAAACATTGAAATATCTACACCGCCATCTGTATAATCATGGAAATACATGTCATCTGTATAAACATGGAAATATCTACACAGCCATCTGTATAAACATGGAAATATCTACACAGCCATCTGTATATACATGGAAATATCTACAATGCCATCTGTAGAAAGATGGAAATATCTACACCGCAATCTGTGTAAACATGGAAATATCTACACCAATATCTGTAAAAACATGGAAATATCTACACCGCTATCTGTATAAACATGGAAATGTCTACACCGCGATCTGCATAAACATGGAAATATATACACCGCGATCTGTATAAACATGGAAATATCTACACCGCTATCTGTAGAAACATGGAAATATCCACACCGCGATCTGCATAAACATGGAAATATCTACACCGTGATCTGTATAAACATGGAAATATCTACACCGCTATCTGTAGAAACATGGAAATATCTACACAGCTATCTCTATAAACATGGAAATATCTACACCGCCATCTGTATAAACATGGAAATACCTACAAGTCATCTGTATAAACATGGAAATATCTACACAGCCATCTATATAAACATGGAAATATCTACACAGCCATCTGTATATACATGGAAATATCTACACAGCTATCTGTATGAACATGGAAATAACTACACCGCTATTTGTATAAAGAAGGAAATATCTACACCGTGATCTGTATAAACATGGAAATATCTACACTGCTATTTGTATAAACAAGGAAATATCTACACCACTATCTGTATAAACATGGAGATAACTACACCGCTATTTGCATAAACAAGGAAATATCTACACCGTGATCTGTATAAACATGGAAATATCTACAACGCCATCTCTATAAACATGGAAATATCTACAATGCCATCTGTAGAAAGATGGAAATATCTACACCGCAATCTGTGTAAACATGGAAATATCTACACCAATATCTGTAAAAACCTGGAAATATCTACACCGCTATCTGTATAAACATGGAAATATCTACACCGCGATCTGCATAAACATGGAAATATCTACACCGCGATCTGTATAAACATGGAAATATCTACACCGCTATCTGTAGAAACATGGAAATATCTTCACCGCGATGTGCATAAAAATGGAAATATCTACACCGCGATCTGCATAAACATGGAAATATCTACACCGCTATCTGTAGAAACATGGAAATATCTACACAGTTATCTCTATAAACATGGAAATATCTACACCGCCATCTGTATAAACATGGAAATACATACAAGTCGTCTGTATAAACATGGAAATATCTACACAGCCATCTGTATAAACATGGAAATATCTACACAGCCATCTGTATATACATGGAAAAATCTACACCGCTATCTGTATTAACATGGAAATAACTTCACCGCTATTTGTATGAACAAGGAAATATCTACACCGTGATCTGTATAAACATGGAAATATCTACACTACTATTTGTATAAACAAGGAAATATCTACACCGCTGTCTGTATAAACATGGAAATAACTACACCGCTATTTGCATAAACAAGGAAATATCTACACCGTGATCTGTATAAACATGGAAATATCTGCAACACCATCTCTATAAAAATGGAAATATCTAAACCCCTATCTGTATAAACATGGAAATATCCACATCGCTCTCTATAAACATGGAAATAACTACACTGCGATCAGCATAAACGTGGAAATATCTACACCGCTATCTCTATAAACATGGAAATATCTCCACTGCTATCTCTATAAACATCGAAATAACTACACCGCCATCTGTATAAACATGGAAATACTGACAAAGTTATCTGTATAAACATGGATATATCTACACCGCCATCTATATAAACATGGAAATATCTACAATGCCATCTGTATAAACATGGAAATATCTACACAGCCATGTGTACATATATGGAAATAACTACACCGCTCTCTATATAAACATGGAAATAACTACACCGCTATCTGTATATACATGGAAATATCTACACCGCCATCTACATATGCATAGAAATATCTGCGCCGCCATCTGTATAAACATGGAAATATCTACACGGTCATCTGTGTACAGATGGAAATATCAACACCGCCATCTGTACAAACATGGAAATATCTGCACCGCTATCTGTATAAACATGGAAATATCTACACCGTGGTCTTTGTAAACATGGAAATATCTACACCGCTATCTGTATAAACATGGAAATATATACACCGCTATCTCTATAAACATGGAAATATCTACACCGTGATCTGTATAACCATGGAAATATTTACACCGATATCTGTATAAACATGGAAATATCTACACCGCCATCTCTATAAACATGGAAATATCTACACCGCCATCTGTATAAACATGGAAATATCTACACCGCTATCTGTATAAACGTGAAAATATCTACACCGCTATCTGTATAAACATGGTAATATCTACACCACCACCTATATAAACATGAAAATATCTACACCACCATCTGTATAAACATGGAAATAACTACAGCGCTATCTGTATAAACCTGGAATTATCTACACCGCCATCTGTATAAACATGGAAATATCTACACCGCAATCTGTATAAAGATGGAAATATCTCCACCGCTCTCTGTATAAACATGGAAATATCTATATCGCTTTCTGTATAAACATGGAAATTTCTACACCGCTATCTGTATACACATGGAAATATCTACACCGCTATCTCTAGAAACATGGAAATATCTACACCGCCATCTGTATAAACATGGAAGTACCTACACCGTCATCTGTATAAACATGGAAATATGTACAATGCCACCTGAATGAAGTTGGAAATATCTGCACCGTGAGCTGTAAAAACATGGAAATATCCACACCGCTCTCTGTATAAACATGGAAATACCAACACCGCTATCTGTATAAACATGGAAATATCTACATTGCTATCTGTATATACATGGAAATATCTACACCACTATCTCTATAAACATGGAAATTCCTACACCGCCATTTCTTTAAACATGGAAATATCTACACTGCTGTATGTATAAACATGGAAATATCTACACCGCCATCTGTATCAACATGGCCATATCTACACGGCTATCTGTATAAACATGGAAATACCTACACCGCTATCTTTATAAACATGGAAATATCTACACCACTATCCCTATAAACATGGAAATATCTACACCGCTATCTGTATAAACATGGAAATATCTCCACCGCTATCTGTATAAACATGGAAATGTCTACACCGCTATCTGTATAAACAAGGAAATATCTACACCGCCATCTGTGTTAACATGGAAATATCCACACCGCCATCTGTGTAAACATGGGAAAATCTACACCGCTTTCTGTATAAAGATGGAAATAACTACACCACTATCTGTAAAACGTGGAAATCTCTACACCGCTATCTGTATAAACATGGAAAATCTACCCGCTATTTTTATACACGTGGAAATATCTTCAACGCTATCTGTATAATCGTGAAAATATCTCAACCGCTATCTGTATGAACCTGGAAATATCTACACCGCTATCTGTATCAACATGTAAATATCTACACCGCTCTCTGTAGAAATATGGAAATATCTACAATGCTATCTGTGTAAACATGGAAATATCTTCACAGCTATCTGTGTAAACTTGGAAATATCTACACCGCTATCTGTGTAAAGATGGCAATATCTACACAGCAATCTGCGCAAAGATGGAAATATCTACACCACAGTCTGTGCAAATATGGAAATATCTACACTGCTATCTCTGTAAACATGGAAATATCTACACCGCTATCTGTGTAAACAGGGTAATATCTACACTGCCATCTGTATAAACATGGAAATATCGACACAGCTATCTGTATAAACATGGAAATATCTACACCGCAATCTGTGCAAAGATTGAAATATCTACTATGCTATCTCTGTAAATATGGAAATATCTACACCGCTATCTGTATAAACATGGCAATATCTACACCGTTATCAGTATAAACATGGAAATATCTACACCGCCATCAGTATAAACATGGAAATATCTACATCGCCAACTGTATAAACATGGAAATATCTACACCACTATCTTTATATGTATGGAAAAAACTACACCGCTATCTGTATAAACATGTAAATATCTACACTGCTATCTATATAAACATGAAAATATCTACACCGCCATCTGTATAAACATGGAAATATCTACACTGCCATCTGTATAAACATGGAAATATCTATACCGCTATCTGTATAAACATGGAAATATCTACACCACTATCTGTATAAACATGCAAATATCTACAATGCTATCTGTGTAAACATGGAAATATGTACACAGCTATGTGTGTAAACTTGGAAATATCTACATCGCTATCTGTGTAAACATGGAAATATCTACACTGCTATATGTATAAACATGGAAATATCTACTCCGCTATCTATATAAAAATGGAAATATCTACACCACCATCGGTATAAACATGGAAATAACTGCCACGCCATTTGTATAAACATGGAAATATCTACACCGCTATCACTATAAATATGGAAATATTTACACCGCTGTCTGTATAAACATGGAAATATCTACACCGCTATCTGTATAAAGATGGAAATATCTACACCGCTATCTGTAAAACGTGGAAATATCTACACAGCAATCTGTATAAACGTGGAAATATCTTCAACGCTATCAGTATAAACGTGGAAATATCTACATCGCTATCTTTATAATCGTGGATATATCTAAACCGCTATCTGTATAAACCTGGAAATATCTACACCGTTATCTGTATCAACAAGGAAATATTTACACCGCTATCTGAGGAAATATGGAAATATCTACAATGCTATCTGTGTAAACATGGAAATATTTACAGAGCTATCTGTCTAAACTTGAAAATATCTACACTGCTATCTGTGTAAAGATGGCAATATCTACACTGCAATCTGCGCAAATATGGAAATATCTACACTGGTATCTCTGTAAACATGGAAATTCCTTCACCTCTATCCCTATAAACATGGAAATATCTACACTGCCACCTGTATAAACACGGAAATATCTACACTGCCATCTGTATAAACATGGAAAAACCTACACCGCCATCTGTATAAACATGGAAATATCTACACCAATATCTGTATAAATATGGAAATATCTATACCGCTATCTCTTATAAACACGGTAATATCTACACCGCTGTCTGTATAAACATGTAAATATCTACACCGCTATCTCTATAAACATGGAAATATCTACACCGCCATCTGTAAAAACATGCAAATATCTACACAGTCATCTGTATAAACATGGAAATATCTACACCACCATCTTTATAAACATGTAAATATCTACACTGACATCTGTACACACATGGAAATACCTACACAGTCATCGTATAAACATTGAAATATCTACGCCGCTATCTCTATAAACATGGAAATATCTACACAGCTATCTGTTTAAGTATGGGAATATCTACATCGCTATCTGTATAAACATGGAAATATCTACACCGTTATGACTATAAACATGGATATTCCTACACCGCTATCTCTATAAACATGGAAATATCTTCACCGCTATCTCTATAAACATGGAAATATCTACACCGCCGTTCTATAAACTTGGAAATATCTACACTGCCATCTGCATAAACATGGAAATATCTACACCGCCATCTGTAAAAACATGCAAATATTTACACAGTCATTTGTATAAACATGGAAATATATACACCACCATCACTATAAACATGGAAATAACCACACTGCGATCTGTATACACACGGAAATATCTACAAAGCCATCTGTATAAACGTGGAAATATCTACACCGCTATCTCTATAAACATGGAAACACCTACACTGCTATGTCTATAAAGATGGAACTATCTTAACCGCAATCTCTATGAACACGGAAATATCTACACCGGCATCTCTATAAACATGGAAATATCTACACTGCTATCTGTATAAACATGGAAATATCTACACCGCTATCTGTATAAACATGGAAATACCTACATCGCTATCTGTATATACATGAAAATATCTACATCGCTATCTATATAAACAAGGAAATAGCTCCACCGCTATCTCTATAAACATGGTAATATCTACACCGCTATCTTTATAAACATGGAAATAACTACAGCGCTATCTGTATAAACTTGGAAATATCTACAACACTATCTGTGTAAACATGGAAATATCTACACCGCTATCTGTATAAACATGGAAAATCTACTCCGCTATCTGAATAAACATGGAAAAATCTACACCACGATCTGTATGAATATGGAAAATCTACACCACTACCTGTATAAACATGGAAATATATACTCCGCTATCTGTATAAACATGGAAATATCTAAAACTCTATCTGTGTAAACATGGGTATATCTACACAGCTATCTGTGTAAACATGGAAATATGTACACCGCTATCTGTATAAACATGGAAATATCTACACCGCTATCTGTATAAAGATGGAAATATCTACACCGCTATCTGCATAAACATGGAAATATCTACACGACGATCTGTATAAACATGGAAATATCTACACCGCTATCTGTATAATCATGGAAATATCTACACCGCTATCTGTATAAACATGGAAATATCTACACCTCTATCTGTATAAATATGGAAATATTTACACCACTATCTCTATAAACCTGGAAATGTGTACACCGCTATCTGTGTAAACATGGAAATAACTACGTGGCTATCTCTATAAACATGGAAATATCTACACCGCCATCTGAATAAATATGGAAATAACTACACGGACATCTGTATAAACATGGAAATTTCCATACCACTATCTGTATATACATTGGGAAATATACACTGCCGTCTGTATAAACATGGAAATATCTACTCAACCATCTGTATAAACATGGAAGTATCTACACAGCCATCTCTATAAGCATGGAAATATCTGCACAGCCATCTGTATAAACATGGAAATATCTCCACCGCTATCTGTTTAAACATGGAAATATCTACTCCGCTATCTGTGTAAACATGGAAATATCTACACCTCCATCTGTATAAACATGGAAATATCTACACTCCCATCTGCATACACATGGAAATATCTACACAGCCATCTGTATACCCTTGGAAATATCTGCACAGCCATCTGTAGAAACATGGAAATGTCTACACCGCTATCTGTATAAACATGGAAATACCTACACCACAATCTGTATAAACACGGAAATATCTACACCGCTATCTGTATAATCATGGAAATATCTACACCACTATCTGTATAAACCTGGAAATATCTACACCGCCATGTGTATAAACATGGAAATATCTCCACCGCTATCTGTATAAACATGGAAATATCCCCAATGCTATCTGTATAATCATGGAAATATCTATACCGTTATCTCTATAAACATGGAAATATCTACACCGCTATCGGTATAAACATGGAAATATCTACACTGCCATCTGTAAAAATATGAAAATACCTACAGAGTAACCTGTAAAAACATGGAAATATCTACACCTCCATATGTATAAACATGGAAATATCTACACTGCCATCTGTATACACATGGAAATATCTACACAGCCTTCAGTATAAACTTGGAAATATCTACACCGCTATCCCTATAAACATGGAAATACCTACACCGCAATCTGTATAAACATGGAAATATCTACACAGCTATCTGTACAAACATGGAAATATCTACACCACTATCAGTATAAACTTTGAAATATCTACACCGCTATCTCTATAAACATGGAAATATCTACACTGCCATCTGCACAAAAATGGAAATATCTAACAGTCACCTGTATAAACATGGAAATATCTACACCACTATGTGTAGAAACATGGAAATATCTTCACTGCCATCTGTATAAACTTGGAAATATCTACACAGCCATTTCTATGAACATGAAAATATCTACACTGCTATCTGTATAAACTTGAAAATATCTAGACCGCCATCTGTAAAAACATGGAAATATCTACACAGTCATCTGTATAAAAACGGAAATATCTACACCACCATCTTTATAAACATGGAAATATCTACACTGCCATCTGTATACTCATTGAAATATCTACACAGCCATCTGTAGATACATGGAAATATCTACACTGCTGTCTTTATAAACATGGAAATAGCTACACCACAATCTGTATCAACATGGAAATACTAACAAAGTTATCTGTATAAACATGGATATATCTACGCCGCCATCTGTATAAACATGGAAATATCTACAGAGCCATGTGTAGATACATGGAAATATCTACACCGCTATCTCTATAAACATGGAAATAGCTACACCGCAATCTGTATCAAGATGGAAATATCTACACCGCTATCTGTATAAACATGGATATATCTAAACCACTATCTGCGTAAACATGGAAATATCTACACCGCCATCTGTTTAAACATGGAAATATCTCCACAGCTATCTGAATAAACATGGAAATATCTACACCACTATCTATATAAACATGGAAATATCTATACCGCTATCTGTATAAATATGGAGATATCTACACCGCTATCTGTATAAACATGGAAATATCTACACCGCTATCTGTATAATCATGGAAATATCTACACCGCTATCTGTATAAACATGGAAATATCTACACCGCTTCCTGTATAAACATGGAAATATCTACACCGCTATCTGTATAAACGTGGAAATATCTACAAGGCTATCTGTATAATCCTGGAAATATCTACACCGCGCTCTGTATAAACATGGAAATATCTACACCGCGATCTGTATAAACATGGAAATATCTACACTTCCATCTGCTTACACATGGAAATATCTACACAGCCATCTGTATAAACTTGGAAATATCTACACCGCTATCTCTGTAAACATGGAAATACCTACACCGCAATCTGTATAAACATGGAAACATCTACACCGCTATCTGTATAAACCTGGAAATATCTACACTGCTATCTGTACAAACATGCAAATATCTACAACGCTATCTGTGTAAACATGGAAATACCTACACCGCTATCTGTGTAAACATGGAAATATCTACAACGCTATCTGTATAAACATGGAAAGATCTACAACGCTGTCTGTATAAACATGGAAATATCTACATCTCTGTCTGTATAAACATGGAAATATTTCCACCGCTATCTGTATAAGTTTGGAAATATCTACACCACTATCTTTATAAACATGGAAATATTTACACCGCTATCTGCATAAACATGGAAATATCAACAACAGTATCTGTATTAACATGGAAATATCTACATGGCTATCTCAATGAACATGGAAATATCTACACCGCCATCTGAATAAACATGGAAATAACTACACAGTCATCTGTATAAACATGGAAATATCTACACCACTATCTGTATAAACATGGAAATATGTACATGGTTATCTCTATAAACATGGAAATATCTACACGGACATCTGTATAAACATGGAAATATCTACAGAGTCATTTGTATAAACATGGAAATATCTACACCAATATCTGAATAAACATAGAAATATCTACACAGCCATTTCTATAAACATGGAAATATCTACACTGCTATCTGTATAAACATGGAAATATCTAGACCGCCATCTGTAAAAACATGGAAATATATTCACAGTCATCTGTATAAACAGGGAAATATCTACACCACCATCTTTATAAACATGGAAATATAGACACAGTCATCTGTATAAAAAGGAAATATCTACACCACCATCGTTATAAACATGGAAATATCTGCACTGCCATCTGTATACTCATGGAAATATCTACACAGCCATCTGTATAAACATGGAAATATCTCCACCACTATCTCTATAAACATGGAAATAGCTACACCGCAATCTGCATCAACATGGAATTATCTACACCGCTATCTCTATAAGCATGGATAAACTACACCACTATCTGCATAAACATGGAAAGATCCACACTGCTGTCTGTATAAATATGGAAATGACTACATTGCTGTCTGTATAAACATGGAAATATCTCAACCGCTGTCTGTATATTCATGGAAATATCTACACCACTATCCTTATAAACATGGAAATATTTACACCGCTGTCTGCATAAACATGGAAATATCAAGAACACTATCTGTATACACAGGGAAATATCTACACAGCCATCTGTATAAACATGGAAATAACTACACGGCAATCTCTGTAAACATGGAAATACCTTCACCGCTATCTGTATAAAAATGGAAATAGCCACACCGCTATCTGTATTAACATGGAAATATCTACACCGCCATCTGTAAAAACTTGGAAACATCTACAAAGTCATCTGTGTAAACAAGGAAATATCTGCCCCTCCATCTGTATAAACATGGAAATATCTAAAATACAATCTGTATACACATGGAAATATATACACAGCCATCTGTATAAACATGGAAATAACTACACCGCTATCTCTATAAACATGGAAAAACCTAAACAGCAATGTGCATAAACATGGAAATATCTACACCGCTATCTGTATAAACATGGAAATATCTGCACTGCTATCTGTATAAACTTGGAAATATCTACACCGCCATCTGTATAAACATGGAAATATCTCCACCGCTATCTGTATAAACATGGAAATATCTATCCCACTATCTATATAAACATGGAAATATCTACACCGCTATCTGTATAAACTTGGAAATATCTACACGGCCATCTCTATAAACATGGAAATATCTACACCTCCATCTGCATAAACATGGAAATATCTACACCGCAATCTGTATAAACATAGAAATACATACACTGCCATCTGTAGAAAGATGGAAATATCTGCACTGCGATCTGCAAAAACATGGAAATATCTTCAACTCGACCTGTATAAACATGGAAATATCTACACCGCTATCTGTATAAATATGGAAATATCTACACCGCTATCTGCATAAACATGTAAATATCTACAACACTATCTGTGTAAACATGGAAATATCTACACAGCTATCTGTGTAAACATGGAAATATGTACACCGCTGCCTGTGTAATGATGGAAATACCTACACCGCAATCTGTGCAAATATGGAAATATCTACACCGCTATCTCTGTAGGCATGGAAATATCTACACCGCTATCTGTATAAACATGGAAATATCTACACCGCTATCTGTATAAACATGGAAATATCTATACCACTATCTATATAAACATGGAAATATCTACACCGCTATCTGTATCAATATGGAAATATCTGCACCGCTATCTCTATAAACATGGAAATTTCTACACCGATATCTGTATAAATATAGAAATATCTACGTGGCTACCTCTGTAAACATGGAAATATCAATACCGCAATCTGTATAAACATGGAAATACCTACACGGTCATCTCTAAAAACATGGAAATATCTACACAACTATTTGTATATACATGGAAATATCTACACTGCCATCTGTATAAACATGGAACTATCCACACAGCCATCTCTATAAACATGGAAATATCTACCCCGCCATCTGCATAAACAAGTAAATATCTACACCGCTATCTGTATCAATATGCAAATACCTGCACTGCTATCTACATAAACATGGAAATGACTAAACCGCTATCTGTATAAACATGGAAATATCTACATGGCTATATCTATAAACATGGAAATGTCTACACAGCCTTCTGTAAAAATATGAAAATATCTACAGAGTAATCTGTATAAACATGGAAAAATCTACACCTCCATCTGTATAAACATGGAAATATCTACACTGGCATCTATATACACATGGAAATATCTACACAGCCATCTGTATAAACTTGGAAATATCTACACCGCTATCCCTGTAAACATGGAAACACATACACCGCAATCTGTATAAACATGGAAATATCTACACAGCTTTCTGTACAAACATGGAAATAACTACACCACTATCTGTATAAACTTGGAAATATCTACACAGCTATCTCTATAAACATGGAAATATCTACACCGCCATCTGCATAAAAATGGAAATATCTAAACAGTCATCTGTATAAACATGGAAATACCTACACCACTATGTGTATAAACATGGAAATATCTTCACTGCCATCTGTATGAACTTGGAAATATCTACACAGCCATTTCTATAAACATGGAAATATATACACTGCTATCTTTATAAACATGGAAATATCTAGACCGCCATCTGTATAAACATGGAAATATCTACACAGTCATCTGTATAAACATGGAAATATCTACACCACTATCTCTATAAACATCGAAATGTCTACACCGCTATCTGTATAAACATGGAAATATCCACATGGCTATGTCTATAAACATGGAAATGTCTGCACTGCCATCTGTTTAAACATGGAAATACCTACACAGTCATCTGTATAAACGAGGAAATATCTACACCACTATCAGTATAAACATGGAAAACCTACACTGCCATCTGTATAAACATGGAAGTATCTACAAAGCCATCTTAATAAACATGGAAATATCTACACAGCCATCTCTATAAACATGGAAATATCTACACCGCTATCTGTATAAACATGGAAATAGCCACACCGCTATCTGTATAAACATGGAAATATCAACACCGCCATCTGTAAAAACTTGGAAATATGTACACAGTCATCTGTATAAACATGGAAATATCTACACCTCCATCTGTATAAACATGGAAATATCTACACTGCCATCTGTCTATACATGGAAATATCTACAACGCTATCTCTATAAACATGGAATTAACTACACCGCTATCTGTATAAACATGGAAATATCTACACCGCTATCTGTATAAACATGGAAATATCTACACCGCTATCTGTTTAAACATGGAAATATCTCCACCGCTATCTCTATAAACATGGAAATGGCTGCACTGCTATCTGTATAAGCATGGAAATATCTACATGGCTATATCCATAAACATGGAAATATGCACACCGCCATCTGTATAAACATGGAAATACCTACACAGTCATCTGTATAAACATGGAAATATCTACACCACTATCTGTAAAAACATGGAAATATCTACACAGTCATGTGTATAAAGATGGAAGTATCTGCACTGTCATCTGTATAAACATGTAAGTAACTACACCCCTATCTATATAAACATGGAAATACCTACACCGCAAACTGTATAAACATGGAAATATCTACACTGCTATCTGTATAAACATGGAAATATCTACACCGCTATCTGTATAAATATGGAAATATCTACACCGCTATCTCTATATACATGGAAATGTCTACACCGCTATCTGTATAAACATGGAAATTTCTACACCACTGTCTGAATAAACATGGAAATATCTACACTGCTATCTGTATAGACATGGCAATATCAACACCGCTATGTGAATAAATATGGAAATATGTAAACCTGTATCTGTATAAACATGGAAATGTCTACACCGCTATCTGTATAAACATGGAAATATCTACATGGCTATCTCTATAAACATGGAAATATCTACACCGCCATCTGTATAAACAAGGAAATACCTACAGAGTCATCTGTATAAACATGGAAATATCTACACCACTATCTGTATAAAATGGAAATATCTACAACGCTATCTGTGTAAACATGGAAATATCTACACAGCTATCTGTATAAACATGGAAATACGTACACCGCTATCTGTGTAAAGATGGGAATACCACAATGCAGTCTCTGCAAATATGGAAATATATACAGCGCTATCCCTGTAAACATGGAAATATCTACACCGCTATCTGTATAAACATGGAAATATCTACACCACACTCAGTGTAAACATGGAAATAACTACACCAGGATCTGTATAAACATGGAAATATCTACACCGCTATCTGTATCAACATGGAAATACCTAAACCGCTATCTGTATAAACATGGAAATATCTCCACCACTATCTGTATAAATACGGAAATATCTCCACTGCTATCTCTATAAACATGGAAATGGCTACACCGCTATCTGTATCAACATGGAAATTTCTACATGGCTATCTCTATAAACATGGAAATATGTACACCGCCATCTGTATAAACATGGAAATACCTACACAGTCATCTGTATAAACATTTAAATATCTACACCACTATCTGTATGAACCTGCAAAAATCTACACCGCTATCTCTATAAACATGGAAATATCTACACCGCTATCTGTATAAATTTGGAAATATTAACACCGCCATCTGTATAAACATGGAAATATCTACATCGCCATCTGTATAAACATGCAAATACTTACCCAGTCATCTGTATGCACATGGAAATATCTACAAAACTATGTGTATAAATATGGAAGTATCTACACCGCCAGCTGTATAAACATGGAAATATCTACCCTGCCATCCGTAGAAAGATGGAAATATCTACACCGCTATCTCTATAAATATGGAAATAACTACACCGCCATCTGTTTAAACATGAAAATATCTACACTGCCATCTCCATAAAGATGGAAGTATCTACTCCGCCATGTGTATAAACACGGAAATATCTACACCACCATCTATGTAGACATGGAAATATCTACACCGCCATCTGCATGTCCATGGAAATATCTACGCCGCCATCTGTATAAACATGGAAATATCTACACGGCCATCTGTGTATGGATGGAAATATCAACACCACCATCTGTACAAACATTGAAATATCTACACCGCTATCTCTATAAACATGGAAATATCTGCACTGCCATCTGTAAAAACGTGGAAATACCTATACAGTCATCTGTATAAACATGGAAATATCTACAATGCCATCTGTATACACATGGAAATATCTACACAGCCATCTGTATAAACATGTAAATATATACACTGCTATCTCTATAAACATGGAAATATCTACACCGCCATCTCTTTAAACATGAAAATATCTACACTGCCATCTCCATAAACATGGAACTAACTACTCCGCCATCTGTATAAACATGGAAACATCTACACCGCCATCTGTGTGAAAAAGGAAATATCTACAATGCCATCTGTATAAAGATATAAATATCGGCACCGCGAGCTTTATAAACATGGAAATATCTACATCGCTATCTGTATAAACGTGGAAATATCAACACCGCTATCGGTATAAACATGGAAATATCTACAACGCCATCTACATAAAAATGGAAATATCTACACCGCTATGTCTAGAAACATGGAAATACCTACACCACTATCTCTATAAACATGGAAATAACTACACCGCTATCTGTATAAACATGGAAATATCTACACCGCTATCTGTATAAACATGGAAATATCTACACCGCGATCTGTATAAACATGGAAATATCTACACCGCGATCTGAATAAACATGGAAATAACTTCACCTCGATCTGTATAAACATGGAAATATCTACACCGCTATCTGTATAAACATGGTAATATCTACACCACCATCTATATAAACATGGAAATATCTACACCGCCATCTCTATAAACATGAAAATATCTACACTGCCATCTCCATAGAGATGGAAGTATCTACTCCGCCATGTGTATAAACACGGAAATACCTACACCACCATCTGTGTAAACATGGAAATATCTACACCGCTATCTGTATAAACATGGAAATATCCACACCGCCATCTGCATGTCCATGGAAATATCTACGCCGCCATCTGTATAAACATGGAAATATCTACACCGCTATCTGTATAAACATGGAAATAACTACACCGCAATTTTTGTAAACAAGGAACTATCTACACCGTGATCTGTATAAACATGGAAATATCTACACCGCCGTCTCTATAAACATGGAAATATCTACAACCCTATCTGCATAAACATGGAAATATCCACACCGCTATCTCTATGAACATGGAAAAATCAACACCGCTGTCTCTATGAACATGGAAATATCTACACCGCCATCTCTATAAACATGGAAATATCTACAACCCTATCTGCATAAACATGGAAATATCCACACCGCTATCTCTATAAACATGGAAAAATCAACACCGCTATCTCTATAAACATGGAAATATCTACACCGCTATCTGTATAAACATGGAAATATCCACACCGCCATCTGCATGTCCATGGAAATATCTACGCCGCCATCTGTATAAACATGGAAATATCTACACCGCTATCTGTATAAACATGGAAATAACTACACCGCTATTTTTATAAACAAGGAAATATCTACATCGTGATGTGTATAAACATGGAAATATCTACACCGCCATCTCTATAAACATGGAAATATCTACAACCCTATCTGCATAAACATGGAAATATCCACACCGCTATCTCTATAAACATGGAAAAATCAACACCGCTGTCTCTATGAACATGGAAATATCTACACCACCATCTCTATAAACATGGAAATATCTACACCACGATCAGTATAAACATGGAAATATCTACACCGCCATCTGTATAAACATGGAAATACTTACAAAGTTATCTGTAAAAACATGAAAATATCTACACCGCCATCTGTATAAACATGGAAATATCTACACAGCCATGTGTATATACATGGAAATATCTACACCGCTATCTGTATAAACATGGAAATAACTACACCGCTATCTGTATAAACATGGAAATATCTACACGGTCATCTGTGTATAGATGGAAATATCAACACCGTCATCTGTACAAACATGGGAATATCTGCACCGCTATGTGTATAAACATGGAAATATCTACACCGCGGTCTGTATAAACATGGAAATATCTACACCGCTATCTGTATAAAAATGGAAATATCTACACCGCTCTTTCTATAAACATGGAAATATGTACACCGTGATCTGTATAAACATGGAAATATCTACACCGCTATCTGTATATACATGGAAACTTCTACACCGTTATCTGTATAAATATGGAAATATCTACACCGCTATCTCTATAGACATGGAAATATCTACACCGCCATCTGTATACACATGGAAATACCTATACAGTCATTTGTGTAAACATGGAAATATCTACACCACCATCTGTATAAACATGGAAATATCTACAATGCCATCTGTATACACATGGAAATACCTACACGGCAATCTGTGTATAGATGGAAACATCAACACCGCCATCTGTACAAACATGGAAATATCTACACTGCTATCTCTATAAACATGGAAATATATACACTAAGGTCTGTATAAACATGGAAATATCTACACCGGTATCTGTATAAACATGGAAATATCTACAACACGATCTCTATATACGTGGAAATATACACACCGCTATCTGTATAAACATGGAAATATCTGCACCGCTATCTCTACAGACATGGAAATATCTACACTGCCATCTGTATAAACATAGGAATACCTATACAGCCCTTTGTATAAATATAGAGATATCTGCATAGGCAACTGTATAAACATGGAAATATCTGCACCGCTATCTGTAAAAACATGGAAATACTTACACCGCTGTCTCTATAAACATGGAAATATATACACCGCTATCTCTATGAACATGGAAATATCTACACGGCCATCTGTGTACAGATGGATATATCAACACCGCCATTTGTAGAAACATGGAAATATCTACACCGCTATCTCTATAAACATGGAAATAACTGCACTGCCATCTGTAAAAACATGGAAATACCTATACAGTCATCTGTATAAACATGGAAATATCTAAAATGCAATCTGTATACACATGGAAATATCTACACAGCCATCTGTATAAACATGTAAATATCTACATTGCTATGTCTATAAACATGGAAATATCTACACTGCCATCTCTATAAACATGAAATTATCTACTCTGCCATCTCCATAAACAGTTAACTAACTACTCCACCATCTGTATAAACATGGAAACATCTACACCGCCGTCTGTGTGAATAAGGAAATATCTACAATGCCGTCTGTATAAAGATATAAATATCTGCACCGTGAGCTGTATAAACATGGAAATACCTACATCGCTATCTGTATAGACGTGGAAATACCAACACCGCTATCGGTATAAACATTGAAATATCTACAACGCCATCTATATAAACATGGAAATATCAACACCGCTAAGTCTATAAACATGGAAATACCTACACCGCTATCTCTATAAACATGGAAATATCTACACCACTATCAGTATTAACATGGAAATATCTACACCGCTATCTGTTTAAACATGGAAATATCTACAACGCGATCTGTATAAACATGGAAATATCTACACCGCGATCTGTATAAACATGGAAATATCTTCACCACGATCTGTATAAACATGGAAATATCTACACCGCTTTCTGTATAAATATGGTAATATCTACACCACCATCTATATAAACACGGAAATATCTACACCGACATCTGTATAAACATGGAAACATCTACAATGCCATCTGTAGAAAGATGGAAATATCTACACCGCAATCTGTGTAAACATGGAAATATCTACACCGATATCTGTAACAACATGGAAATATCTACACCGCTATCTGTATAAACATGGAAATATCTACACCGCGATCTGTATAAACATGGAAATATCTACCGCGCCATCTCTATAAACATTGTAATATGTACACTGCCATCTGTAAAAACACGGAAATATCTACACAGTCATCTGAATAAACATGGAAATATCTACACCACCATCTGTATAAACATGGAAATACCTACAATACCATCTGTATACACATGGAAATATCTACACAGACATCTGTATAAATATGGAAATATCTACACCGCCATGTGTATATACATGGAAATATCTACACCGTTATCTGTATAAACATGGAAATAACTACACCGCTATCTGTATAAACTTGGAAATATCTACACGGTCATCTGTATACAGATGGAAATATCAACACCGCCATCTGTACAAACATGGAAATATCTGCACCGCTATCTGTATAAACATGGAAATATCTACACCGCGGTCTGTATAAACATGGAAATATCTACACCGCTATCTGTATAAACATCGAAATATATACACCGCTCTTTCTATAAACATGGAAATATCTACACCGTGATCTGTATAAACATGGAAATATCTACACCGCTATCTGTATAAACATGGAAATTTCTACACCGTTATCTGTATAAATATGGAAATATCTACACCGCTATCTCTATAAACATGGAAATGTCTACACCGTCATCTGTATAAACATGGAAATACCTATACAGTCATTTGTGTAAACATGGAAATATCTACTCCGCCATCTGTATAAACTTGGAAATACCTACAAAGCCTCCTGTATAAACATGGAAATATCTACACAGCCATCTGTATAAACATGGAAATATCTACACAGCCATGTGTATATACATGGAAATATCTACACCTCTATCTATATAAACATGGAAATAACTACACCGCTATCTGTATAAACATGGAAATATCTACACCGCCATCTACATATCCATGGAAATATCTGCGCCGCCATCTGTATAAACATGGAAATATCTTCACGGTCATCTGTGTATACATGGAAATATCAACATCGCCATCTGAACAAACATAGAAATAGGTGCACTGCAATCTGTATAAACATGGAAATATCTAGACCGCGGTCTGTATAAACACGGAAATATCTACACCGCTATCTGTATAAACGTGGAAATATCTACACCGCTATCTCTATAAACATGGAAATAACTACACCGCTACTTGTATAAACAAGGAAATATCTACACCGCCATCTGTTTAAACATGGAAATATATACACAGACATCTGTTTATACATGGAAATAACTACACCGCTATCTGTATAAACATGCTAATAACTACACCGCTATCTGTATAAATGTGGAAATATTTGCACCGCTATCCCTATAAACATGGTAATATCAACACCGCGATCTCTATATACATGGAAATATCTACACCATGATCTGTATAAACATGGAAACATCTACACCGTGATCTCTATAAACATGGAAAAATCTACACCGCCATCTCTATAAACATGGAAATATCTACATCCCTATCTTTATAAACATGGAAATATCCACACCGCTATCTCTATAAACATGGAAAAATCAACACCGCTATCTCTATGAACATGGAAATATCTACACCGCCATCTCTATAAACATGGAAATATCTACAATGCTATCTCTATAAACATGGAAATAACTACACTGCCATCTGTAGAAAAATGGAAATATATACACCGCTATCTCTATAAATATGGAAATATCTACAAGGCCATCTCCATAAACATGAAAATATCTACACTGCCATCTAAATAAAGATGGAAGTATCTACTCCGCCATGTGTATAAACACGGAAATATCTACACCACCATCTGTGTAAACATGGAAATATCTACACCACTATCTGTATAAACATGGAAATATCTACACGGCCATCTGTGTATAGACGGAAATATCTACACCGCCATCTGTGCAAACATGGAAATATCTACACCGGTATATCTATATACATGGAAATATCTGCACTGCCATCTGTAAAAACATGGAAATACCTATACAGTCATCTGTATAAACATGGAAATATCTACAATGAAATCTGTAGGCATATGGAAATATCTACACAGCCATCTGTATAAACATGTAAATATCTACACTGCTATCTCTATAAACATGGAAATATCTACACCGCCATCTCTATAAACATGAAAATGTCTACTCTGCCATCTCCATAAACATGGAACTAACTACTCCGCCATCTGTATAAACATGGAAACATCTACACCGCCATCTGTGTGAATAAGGATATATCTACAATGCCATCTGTATAAAGATATAAATATCTGCACCGAGAGCTGCATAAACATGGAAATATCTACATTGATATCTGTATAAACGTGGAAATACCAACACCGCTATCGGTATAAACATGGAAATATCTACAGCGCCATCTATATAAACATGGAAATATCTACACCGCTATGACTATAAACATGGAAATACCTACACCGCGATCTCTATAAACATGGAAATATCTACACCGCTATCTGTATAAACATGGAAATATCTACACCGCTATCTGTAGAAACATGGAAATATCTACACCACTGTCTCTATAAACCTGGAAATATCTACACCGTTATCTGTATTAACGTGGAAATACCTACACCGCTATCTCTATAAACATGGAAATACCTACACCGCTATCTCTATAAACATGGAAATATCTATAACGCTATCTGTATAAACATGGAAATATCTACACCGCGATCTGTATAAACATGGATATATCTACACCGCGATCTGTATAAACATGGAAATATCTTCACCACGATCTGTATAAACATGGAAATATCTACACCGCTATCTGTGTAAACATGGTAATATCTACACCGCCATCTATATAAACATGGAAATATCTACACAACCATCTGTATAAACATAGAAATATATACAATGCCATCTGTAGAAAGATGGAAATATCTACACCGCAATCAGTGTAAACATGGGAATATCTACACCGAAATCTCTAAAAACATGGAAATATCTAGACAGCTATCTGTATAAACATGGAAATATCTACACCGCGATCTGTATAAACATGGAAATATCTACACCGCGATCTGTATAAACATGGAAATATCTACACTGCTATCTGTATAAACATGGAAATATCTACACAGCTATCTCTATAAATATGGAAATATCTACACTGCTATCTGTATAAACATGGAAATACCTACAAAGTCATCTGTATAAACATGGAAACATCTTCACAGCCATCTGTATAAACGTGGAAATATCTTCACAGCCATCTGTATATACTTGGAAATATCAACACCGCTATCTGTATAAACATGGAAATACCTACAAAGTCATCTGTATAAACATCGAAACATCTACACAGCCATCTGTAAAAACGTGGAAATATCTTCACAGCCATCTGTATATACATGGAAATATCTACACCGATATCTGTATAAACATGGAAATAACTACACCTCTATTTATATAAACAAGGAAATATCTACACCGTGATCTGTATAAACGTGAAAGTATCTACACCTCTATTTTTATAAACAAGGAAATATCTTCACCGCCATCTGTTTATACATGGAAATATATACATAGACATCTGTTTTTACATGGAAATATCTACACCGCTATCTCTATAAACATGCTAATAACTACACCGCTATCTGTACAAATGTGGAAATATTTGCACCGCTATCTCCATAAACATGGAAAAATGAACACCGCTATCTCTATGAACATGGAAATACCTACACCGCCATGTCTATAAACATGGAAATATCTACACCGCGATCAGTATAAACGTGGAAATATCTACACCGCTATCTGTATAAACATGGAAATATCTCCACTGCTATCTCTATAAACATCGAAATATCTACACCGCCATCTGTATAAACATGGAAATACTTACAAAGTTATCGGTATAAACATGGAAATATCTACACTGCCATCTGTATAAACTTGCAAATATCTACACAGCCATGTGTATATACATGGAAATATCTACACCTCTATCTATATAAACATGGAAATAAATACACCTCTATCTGTGTAAACATGGAAATATCTACACCGCCATCTACATATCCATGGAAATATCTCCGCCGCCATCTGTATAAACATGGAAATATCTACACCGCAATCTCTATAAACATTGAAATATCTACACCACCATCTGAATAAACATACAAATATATAAACCGCTATCTGTATAAATATGGAAATATCTACACCGATATCTCTGTAAACATGGAAATATCTACACCGCTACCTGTATAAACATGGACATATCTACACCGCTATCTCTATAAACATGGAAATATCTACACCGATACCTGCATAAACTTGGAAATATCTACAACACCATCTCTAGAAACATGGAAATATCTACGCCGCTATCAGTATAAACTTGGAAATATCTCCTCCACTCTCTGTATAAACATGGAAATATCTATACTGCTATCTGTATAAACATGGAAATATCTACACCGCTATCTGTATAAACATGGAAATATCTACACCGCAATCTCTATAAACATTGAAATATCTACAACACTATCTGTGTAAACATGGAAATACCTACACCGCTGTCTGTGTAAACATGGAAATATGTACACCGCAATCTCTGTGAAGATGGAAATACCTACACCGCCATCTATGCAAATATGGAAATATCTACACCTCTATCTCTGTAAACATGAAAATATCTACACCACTCTCTGTATAAGCATGGAAATATCGACACCGCTATCTGTATAAACATGGAAATATCTACACCATAATTTGTATAAACATGGATATATCTATACCGCTATCTGTATAAACATGGATATATCTACACCGCTATCTATATAAACTTGGAAATATCTACACCACTATCTCTATAAACTTGGAAATATCTCCTCCGTTATCTGTATAAATATGGAAATAACTACACCGCTATCTCTATAAACATGGAAATGGAAATGTCTACACTGCTCTCTGTATAAACATGGAAAAATCTACACCGCCATCTGAATAAACATACAAATATCTACACTGCTATCTCTATAAATATGGAAGTATCTACACCGCTATCTCTGTAAACGGGGAAATATCTACACCGCTACCTGTATAAACATGGAAATATCTACATCGCCTTCTGTATAAACATGTAAATATCTACACTGCCATCTGTATAAACACGGAAATAACTTCACCGCTATCTCTATAAACATCGAAATATCTACACTGCCATCTGTATATACATGGAAATAGCTACACAGTCATCTGTATAAACATGGAAACATCTACACCACTAACTGTATAAACGTGGAAATATCTACAATGCCATCAGTATAAACATGGAAATATCTACACAGCCATCTCTATAAACATGGAAATATCTACAACGCTACCTCTATAAACATGGAAATAGCCACACCGCTATCTGCATAAACATGGAAATATCTACACTGCCATCTATACACACATGGAAATATCTACACAGTCATCTGTATAAAGACGGAAATATCTAAACAGTTATCAGTATAAACATGGAAATATCTACACCGCTATCTGTATAAAGGTGGAAATATCTACACCGCAATCTGTGGAAATATGGAAATATCTAAACATCTATCTCTGTAAACATGGAAATATCTACACCAATATCTGTATAAACATGGAAATATCTACATCGCTATCTGTATAAACATGGATATATCTACACCGATATCTGTATAAACATGGAAATATCTGCACCGCTTTCTGTATAAATATTTAAATAACTACACCGCCATTTGTGTAAACATACAAATATCTACAGAGTCATCTGTATACACATGGAAACATCTACACCGCCATCTGTATAAACATGGATGTATCTACACAACTCTCTCTATAAACAAGGATATACCTACAGCGCTATCTCTATAAACATGGAAATATCAACACCACAATCTCTACAAACATGGAAATATCTACACCGCCATCTATATAAACATGAAAATATCTACACAGCCATCTCCATAAACATGGAACTATCTACACAGCCATCTGTATAAACATGGAAATATCTACACCGCTATCTGTATAAAGATGGAAATATCTACACCGCTATCTCTATAAACATGGAAATATCTACAGAGCCATCTGTATAAACATGGAAATATCTACACTGCTATCTGTATAAACATGGAAATATCTACAACGTTACCTGTATAAATATGGAAATATCTACATCGCTATCTGTATAAACAGGGAAATATCTCCACCGCTATCTGTATAAACATGGAAATATCTGCACCGCTATCTGTATAAACATGGAAATATCTACACCGCTATCTGTATAAACATGGAAATATCTACAACGCTGTCTGTGTAAACATGGAAATAACTACACAGCTATCTGTGTAAACTTGGAAATATCTACACAGGTATCTGTGTAAAAATGGAAATATCTACACGGCAATCTGTGCAAAGAGGGAAATATCTACACCGCTTTCTCTGAAAACATGGAAATATCTACACCGATATCTGTATAAACATGGAAATATCTAAACCGCTATCTGTATAAACAAGGAAATATCTAAACCGCCATCTGTAGAAACATGGAAATATCTACACCGCCATCTGTATAAACATGGAAATACCTACACAACTATCTGTAGAAATATGGAAATATCTACACCGCTATCTCTATAAACATGGAAATACCAACTCCGCTTTCTCTATAAACATGGAAATATCTACATCGCAATCTCTATAAACATGGAATTATCTACACCGCCATCTCTATAAACATGAAAATATCTACACTGCCATCTTCAGAAACATGGCTGTATCTACACCGCGATCTCTATAAACATGGAAATATCTACACCACTATCTGTATAAACATGGAAAAATCTTCACTGCCATCTGTATAAAGATGGAAATATCTGCACTGCGAGTTGTATAAACATGGAACTATCTACACCGCTATATCTATAAACATGGAAATACCTACAAAGCCATCTCTATAAACATGGAAATATCTACACCGCTATCTGTATAAACATGGAAATATCTACACCGCTATCTGAATAAACCTGGAAAGATCTACACCGCTATCTGTATAAATATGGAAATATCTACAATGCTATGTCTCTAAACATGGAAATGTCTACACCGCTAACTGTATAAACATGGAAATATCTACATCGTTATCTCTAAAAACATGAAAATATCTACACTGACATCTGTATAAACATGGAAATAACTTCACAGTCATCTGTATAAACATGGAAATATCTACACCACCATCTGTATAAACATGGAAATATCTGCACGGAAAGCTGTAGAAACATGGAAATATTTAGACAGTCATCTCTATAAACATGGAAATATCTACACCGCTATCTGTATAAACATGGAAATACCCACACCGCTATCTGTATAAACATGGAAATATCCACACCGCTATCTGTATAAACATGGAAATATCTTCACCGCTATCTTTATAAACATGGAAATATCTGCAACTCTATCTGTGTAAACATAGAAATATCTACACGGCTATTTGTGTAAACATGGAAATATCTGCACCGCTATCTGTATAAAGATGGAAATATCTACACCACTATCTGTAAAACGTGGAAATATCTACACCGCTCTCTGTATAAACCTGGAAATATCTACACCGATATCTGTATAAACAAGGAAATATCTACACCGCCATCTGTATAAACATGGAAATACCTACACCGCTATCTGTATAAATATGGAAATATCCACACCGCTATCTCTATAAACATGGAAATACCTACACCGATTTCTCTATAAACATGGAAATATCTATGCTGCAATCTCTATATACATGGAAATATTTACACCGCCATCTCTATAAACATGAAAATATCTACACCACCATATTCAGAAACATGGCTGTATCTACACCACCCTCTGTATAAACATGGAAATATCTACACCACTATCTGCATAAACATGGAAATGTCTTCACTGCCATCTGTATAAACTTTGAAATATCTACACCGCAATCTGTATAAAGATTTAAATATCTACACCACAATCTGTATAAATATGGGAATACCTACACCGCTACCTCTATAGACATGTAAATATCTACACCGCTATCTGCATAAACATGGAAATATCTACAGTGCCATCTGTATAAAGATGGAAATATCTACACCGCGAGCTGTATAAACATGTAAATATCTACACCGCAATCTGTATAAACATTGAAATATCTACAATGATATCTCTGTAAACATGGAAATATCTACACAGCTATCTGTGTAAACTTGGAAATATCTGCAATGCTATCTGTGTAAATTTGGCAATACTTACACCGCAATCTTTGCAAAGATGGAAATATCTACACCGCTATCTCTCTAAACATGGAAATAACTACACCGCTATCTGTATAAACATGGATATATCTACACTGCCATCTGTATAAACATGGAAATATCTACAGCGCCATCTGTATAAACATGGAAATATCTACACTGCCATCTGTACACACATGGAAATATCTAAACAGCCGTCTGTATAAACATGGAAATATCTACACCGCTATCTCTATAAACATGGAAATATCTACACCGCTATCTCTATAAACATGGAAATATCTACATCGCTATGTGTATAAACAGGGAAATATCTCCATCGCTATCTGTATAAACATTTAAATATCTACACCGTTATCTTTATAAGCATGGAAATATCTACACCGCTATCTGTATAAACAAGGAAATATATACAATGCTATCTGTGTAAACATGGAAATATCTACACATCTATCTGTGTAAACTTGGAAATATCTACACAGCTATCTTCGTACACATGGAAATATCTACACGGCAATCTGTCCAAAGATGGAAATATCTACACTGCTATCTCTGTAAACATGGAAATATCTACACCGCTACCTGTATAAACATGGAAATACCTACACCGCTGTCTGTATAAACAAGGAAATATCTACACCGCCATCTGTAGAAACATGGAAATATCTAAACCGCAGTCTGTAGAAACATGGAGATACGTACACCGCTATCTGAATATATATGGAAATATCTGCACCGCTATATCTATAAACATGGAAATACCTACACCGCTTTCTCTATAAACATGAAAATATCTACACTGCTATCTCTATATACATGGAAATATCTACACCTCCATCTCTATAAACATGAAAATATCTACACCAGCATATCCAGAAACATGGATGTATCTACACCCCTATCTGTATAAACATGGAAATATCTACTCCACTATCTGTATAAACATGGAAATATCTTCACTGCCATCTGTATAAACATGGAAATATCTACACCGCGATCTGTATAAAGCTGGAAATATCTACACCGCAATCTGTATAAATATGGAAATAACTACACCGCTCTCTCTATAGACATGGAAATATCTACACCGCTATCTGCATAAACTTGGAAATATCTACACTGTCATCTGTATAAAGATGGAAATATCTACACCGCGAGCTGTATAAACATGGAAATATCTACACCGCGATCTGCATAAACATCGAAATATCTACACTGCGATCTGTATAAACATGGAAATATCTACACCGCTCTCTGTATAAACATGGAAATATCTACACAGGTATCTCTATAAATATGGAAATATCTACACCGCCATCTGTATAAACATGGAAATACCTTCAAAGTCATCTGTATAAACATGGAAATATCTACACCGCCATCTGTATAAACAGGGAAATATCTACACAGCCATCTGTATATACATGGAAATATCTACACCGCTATCTCTATAAACATGGAAATAACTACACCGCTATTTGTATAAACAAGGAAATATCTACACCGCCATCTGTTTAAACATGGAAATACATACACAGACATCTGTTAATACATGGAAATATGTACACCGCTATCTGTATAAACATGCTAATAACTACACCGCTATCTGTATAAATGTGGAAATATTTCCACCGCTATCCCTATAAACATGGTAATATCAACACCACGATCTGTATAAACATGGAAATATCTACACCATGATCTTTATAAACATGGAAATATCTACACCGCGATCTGTATAAACATGGAAATATTTACACTGTGATCTGTATAAACATGGAAATATCTACACCGCCATCTCTATAAACATGGAAATATCTACACCCCTATCTGTATAAACATGGAAGTATCCACACAGCTATCTCTGTAAACATGGAAAAATCAACACCGCTATCTCTATGAACATGGAAATATCTACACCGCCATCTCTATAAACATGGAAATATCTTCACTGTGATCAGTATAAACATGGAAATATCTACACTGCTATCTGTATAAACATGGAAATATCTCCACTGCTATCTCTATAAACATCGAAATATCTACACCGCCACCTGTATAAACATGGAAATACTTACAAAGTTATCTGTATAAACATGGAAATATCTACACAGCCATGTGTATATACATGGAAATATTTACAACGCTACCTATATAAACATGGAAATAACTACACCGCTATTTGTATACACATGGAAATATCTCCACTGCTATCTCTATAAACATCGAAATATCTACACCGCCATCTGTATAAACATGGAAATACTCACAAATTTGTCTGCATAAACATGGAAATATCTACACCGCCATCTGTATAAACATGGAAATATCTACACAGCCATGTGTACATACATGGAAATATCTACACCGCTCTCTACATAAACATGGAAATAACTACACCACTATCTGTATATACATGGAAATATCTACACCACCATCTACATATCCATAGAAATATCTGCGCCGCCATCTGCATAAACATGGAAATATCTACACCGGTATCTGCATAAACATGGAAATATCTACACCACGATCTGTATAAATATGGAAATACATACACCGCTATTTGTATAAACATGGAAATATCTGCACCGCTATCTCTATAAACATGGAAATATCTACAAAGCCATCTGTATAAACATGGAAATAACTACATAGTCATGGGTAGGAACATGGAAATATCTACACTGCCATCTGTATAAACATAGAAATATCTACACAGCCCTCTGTATAAATATGGAAATATCTGCATAGGCATCTGTATAAACATGGAAATATCTGCACCGCTATCTGTATAAACATGTAAATACCTACACCGCTGTCTGTATAAACATGGAAATATGTACACCGCTAGGTGTATAATCATGGAAATATCTCCACTGCTGTCTGTATGAACATGGAAATATCTCCACCGTTATGTGTATAAACATGGAAATATCTACAGCGCCATCTGTATAAACATGGAAAAAGCTACAATACCATCTGTATACACATGGAAATATCAACACAGACATCTGTATAAGTATGGAAATATCTACACCGCCATCTGTATAAACATGGAAATATCTACCCTGCCATCTGCAGAAAGATGGAAATATCTACACCGCTATATCTATAAATATGGAAATATCAACACCGCAATCTCTTTAAGCATGAAAATATCTACACTGCCATCTCCATAAAGATGGAAGTATCTACTCCGCCATGTGTATAAACACGGAAATATCTACACCACCAACTGTGTAAACATGGAAGTATCCATACCGCTATCTGTATAAACTTGGAAATAACTACACCGCCATCTGCATGTCCATGGAAATATCAACGCCGACATCTGTATAAACATTGAAATATCTACACGGCCATCAGTGTATAGATGGAAATATCAACACCTCCATCTGTACAATCATGGAAATATCTACATCGCTATCTCTATAAACATGGAAATATCTGTACTGCCATCTGTAAAAACATGGAAATACCTATACAGTCATGTGTATAAACATGGAAATATCTACAATGCCATCTGTATACACATGGAAATATCTACACAGCCATCTGTATGAACATGTAAATATCTACACTGCTATCTCTATAAACATGGAAATATCTACACCGCCATCTCTATAAACATGAAAATATCTACACTGCCATCTCCGTAAACATGGAACTAACTACTGCGCCATCTGTATAAACATGGAAACATCTACACCGCCATCTGTGTGAATAAGGAAATATCTACAATGCCATCTGTATAAAGATATAAATATCTGCACCGCGAGCTGTATAAACATGGAAATATGTACATCTATATGTGTATAAACGTGGAAATACCAACACCGCTATCGGTATAAAAAAGGAAATATCTACAACGCCATCCACATAAAAATGGAAATATCTACACCGCTATGTCTATAAACATGGAAATACCTACACCGCTATCTCTATAAACATGGAAATATCCACACCGCCATCTGCATATGCATGGAAATATCTACAACGCCATCTGTATAAAGATGGAAATATCTATGCGGCAATCTGTGTACAGATGGAAATATCAACACCGCCATCTGTGCAAACATGGAAATATCTACACTGCTATCTGTATAAACATAGAAATACCTACACTGCAGTCTGTATAAACATGGAAATATGTACACCGGAATCTGTGTAAACATAGAAATATCTACACCACGATCTGTATAAACATGGAAATATTTACACGGCTATCTGTATAAACCTGGAAATATCCACACTGCTATCTCTATGAATATGGAAATACCTATGCCGCCATCTGTATAAACATGGAAATAACTACACAGTCTTGTGTAGGAACATGGAAATATCTACACCACCGTATGTATAAAGATGGATATATCTACAACGTTATCTGTGTAAACATGGAAATATCTACACAGTGATCTGTACAAACATGGAAATATGTACAGCACTCTCTGAATAAAGATGGAAATATCTACACCGCTATCTGTAAAAACATGGAAATATCTACACCACTATCTGTATAAATATGGAAATATTTACACCACTATCTCAATGAACATGGAAATACCTACACCGCAATCTCTATAAACATGGAAATATCTACACCGCCATCTGTATTAACATGGAAATATCTACAAAGTCATCTGTATAAACCCGGAAATATCTACATTGTCATCTATATAAACATGGAAATATCTACAGAGAACTCTGTATAAACATGGAAATATCGGCACAGCCATCTGTATAAACATGGAAATATCTACACTGCTATGTGTATTAACGTGGAAATATCTCCATTGCTATCTGTATAAACATGGACATATCTCCACCGCAATCTGTATAAACATGGAAATATCTACACAGTCATCTGTAGAAATATGGAAATATCTACACCGCTATCTCTATAAACATGGAAATAACTACACCGCTATCTCCATCAACATGGAAATATATACACCGCCATCTCTTTAAACATGGAGATATCTACAACGCCATCTACGTAAACAAGAAATTATCTTCATTGCCATTTATATAATCATGGAAATATCTACACCGCCATCTCTATAAACATGGAAATATCTACACGGCCATTTGTAGAAAGATGGAAATATCTACACCGCCATCTGTATAAACGTGGAAATATGTACACCGCTATCTGTATAAACATGGAAATATCTACGCCGCAATCTGTATAAACATGGAAATATCTACACCGCTATCTGTATAAATATGTAATATCAAAACTGCTATTTCTATAAAAATGGAAATATCTACACTGCTATCTGTATAAACATGGAAATATCCTCACTGCTATCTCTATGAACATGGATATATCTACACCGCTATCTCTATAAACATGGAAATATCTAAACCGCCATCTCTATAAATATGGAAATATCTACACCGTTATCTGTATAAACATGGAAATATCTACACTGCAATCAGTATAAACATGGAAATATCTACACCGCGATCTGAATAAACATGGAAATATCTTCACCACGATCTATATAAACATGGAAATATTTACACCGCTATCTGTAAAAACTTGGTAATATCTACACCACCATCTATATAAAGATGGAAATATCTACACCGCCATCTGTATTAACATGGAAATATCTACACAGTCATATGTATAAACCTGGAAATATCTACACTGTCATCTATATAAACATGGAAATATCTACAGAGAACTCTGTATAAACATGGAAATATGGGCACAGCTATCTGTATAAACATGGAAATATCTACACCGCTATGTGTATTAACGTGGAAATATCTCCATTGCTATGTGAATAAACATGGACATATCTCCACCGCAATCTGTATAAACATGAAAATATCTACACCGCTATCTCTATATACATGGAAATATCTACACTGCCATCTGTACAAACATGGAAATATCTACACAGTCATCTGTAGAAATATGGAAATATCTACACCGCTATCTCTATAAACGTGGAAATAACTACACCGCTATCTCCATCAACATGGAAATATATACACCGCCATCTCTTTAAACATGGAGATATCTACAACACCATCTACATAAACAAGAAAATATCTACATTGCCATCTATATAAACATGGGAATATCTACACCGCCATCTCTATAAACATGGAAATATGTACACAGCCATCTGTATAAACATGGAAATATCTACACAGCCTTCCGTATACACCTGGAAATATCTACAGCGCTATCTGTATAAACATGGAAATAACTACACCGCTATTTGTATACACAAGGAAATATCTACACAGCCATCTGTATATCCATGGAAATATCTACACCGCTATCTGTATAAACATGGAAATAACTACACCGCTATTTGTATAAACAAGGAAATATCTACACCGTGATCTGTATAAACATGGAAATATCTACACCGCTATTTGTATAAACAACGAAATATCTACACCGCTATCTCTATAAACATTAAAATAACTACACCGCTATTTGTATAAACAAGGAAATATCTACACCGTGATCTGTATAAACATGGAAATAACTACACCGCTATTTGTATAAACAAGGAAATATCTACACCGCCATCTGTTTAAACATGGAAATATATACACAGACATCTGTTTATACATGGATATATCTACACCACTATCTGTATAAACATGTTAATAACTACACCGCTATCTGTATAAATGTGGAAATATTTACACCGATATCCCTATAAACATGGTAATATCAACACCGCGATCTGTATAAACATGGAAATACCTACACCATGATCTGTATAAACATGGAAATATCTACACCGCCATCTCTATCAACATGGAAGTATCTACACCCCTAACTGTACAAACATGGAAATATCCACACCACTATCTCTATAAACATGGAAAAATCAACACCGTTATCTCTATGAACATGGAAATATCTACACCGCCATCTCTATAAACATGGAAATATCTACACTGCGATAAGTATAAACGTTTTAATATCTACACCGCTATCTCTATAAACATGGAAATATCTCCACTGCTATCTCTATAAACATCGAAATATCTACACCGCCATCGGTATAAACATGGAAATACTTACAGAGTTATCGGTATAAACATGGAAATATCTACACCGCCATCTGTATAAACATGGAAATATCTACACAGACATGTGTATATACATGGAAATATTTACACCGCTATCTATATAAATACGGAAATATCTACACCGCTATCTGTATAAACATGCAAATATCTACACCGCCGTCTACATATCCATGGAAATATCTGCGCCGACATCTGTATAAACATGGAAATATCTACACGGTCATCTGTGTATAGATGGAAATATCAACACCACCATCTGTATAAACATGGAAATTTGTACACCGTTATCTGTATAAGCATGGAAATATCTACACCGCTATCTCTATAAAGATGGAAATATCTACACCGTGATCTGTATAAACATAGAAGTATTTACACTGCTATCTGTATAAACATGGAAATATCTACACCGTTATCTGAATAAATATGGAAATATCTACACCGCTATCTCTATAAACATGGAAATATCTACACCGCCATCTGTATAAACATGGAAATAACTACACAGTCATGTGTAGGAACATGGAAATATCTACACCACCGTTTGTATAAAGATGGAAATATCTACAACGCCATCTATATAAACATGGAAATATCTACACAGTGATCTGTGCAAACATGGAAATATGTACAGCACTCTCTGAATAAACATGGAAATATGTACGCCGCTATCTGTAAAAACATGGAAATATCTACACCACTATCTGTATAAATATGGAAATATTTACACCGCTATCTCAATAAACATGGAAATATCTACACCGCTATCTCTATAAACATGGAAATATCTACACAGCCCTCTGTATAAATATAGAGATATCTGCATAGGCATCTGTATAAACATGGAAATATCTGCACCGCTATCTGTATAAACATGGAAATACCTACACCGCTGTCTCTATAAACATGGAAATATGTACACCGCTATGTGTATAAACATGGATATATCTCCACTGCTGTCTGCATAAACATGGAAATATCTCCACCGTTATCTGTATAAACATGAAAATATCTACAGCGCCATCTCTATAAACATTGAAATATCTACACTGCCATCTGTAAAAACATGGAAATATCTACACAGTCATCTGAATTAACCGGGAAATATCTACACGACCATCTGTATAAACAAGGAAATACCTACAATACCATCTGTATAAACATGGAAATACCTACACAGACATATGTATAAATATGGAAATATATACACCACCATCTGTATAAACATGGAAATATCTACATTGCCATCTGTAGAAAGATGGAAATATCTACACCACTATCACTATAAATATGGAAATATCTACACCGCCATCTCTATAAACATGAAAATATCTACACTGCCATCTTCATAAAGATGGAAGTATCTACTCCGCCATGTGTATAAACACGGAAGTACCTACACCACCATCTGTGAAAACATGGAAATATCTACACCGCTATCTGTATAAACATGGAAATATGTGCACCTCGATCTGTGTAAACATGGAAATATCTACACCGTGATCTGTAGAAACATGGAAATATCTTCACCACGATCTGTATAAACATGGAATTATCTACACCGCTCTCTGTATAAACGTGGTAATATCTACACCACCATCTATATAAACATGGAAATATCTACACCGCCATCTGTATAAACATGGAAATATCTACAATGCCATCTGTAGAAAGATGGAAATATCTACACCGCAATCTGTGTAAACATGGAAATATCTACACCAATATCTGTAAAAACATGGAAATATCTACACCGCAATCTGTATAAACATGGAAATATCTACACCGCGATCTGTATAAACATGGAAATATCTAGAGCGCCATCTCTATAAACATTGAAATATCTACACTGCCATCTGTAAAAACATGGAAATATCTACACAGTCATCTGAATAAACATGGAAATATCTACACCACCATCTGTATAAACATGGAAATACCTACAATACCATCTGTGTACACATGGAAATATCTACACAGACATCTGTATAAATATGGAAATATCTACACCACCATCTGTATAAACATGGAAATAGCTTCACTGCCATCTGTAGAAAGATGGAAATATCTACACCGCTGTCTCTATAAATATAGAAATAACTACACCGCCATCTCTATAAACATGAAAATAACTACACTGCCATCTCCATAAAGATGGAAGTATCTACTCCGCCATGTGTATAAACACGGAAATATCTACACCACCATCTGTGAAAACATGGAAATATCTACACCGCTATCTGTATAAACATGGAAATATCTACACCGCCATCTGCATGTCCATGGAAATATCTATGCTGCCATCTGTATAAACATGGAAATATCTACACGGCCATCTGTGTATAGATGGAAATATCAACACCGCCATCTGTAAAAACATGGAAATATCTACACCGCTATCTCAATAAACATGGAAATATCTGCACTACCATCTGTAAAAACATGGAAATACTTATACAGTCATCTGTATAAACATGCAAATATCTACAATGCCATCTGTATACACCTGGAAATATCTACAGAGCCATCTGTATAAACATGTAAATATCTACACTGCTATCTCTATAAACATGGAAATATCTACACCGCCATCTCTATAAACGTGAAAATATCTACACTGCCATCTCTATAAACTTGGAACTAACTACTCCGCCATCTGTATAAACATGGAAATATCTACACCGTGATCCGTATAAACATGGAAATATCTACACCGCGATCTGCATAAACATGGAAATATCTTCACCACGATCTGTATAAACATGGAAATATCTACACCGCTATCTGCATAAACATGGTAATATCTACACCACCATCTATATAAACATGGAAATATCTACACCGCCATCTGTATAAACATGGAAATATCTACAATGCCATCTCTAGAAAGATGGAAATATCTACACCGCAATCTGTGTAAACATGGAAATATCTACACTGATATCTGTAAAAACATGGAAATATCTACACTGCTATCTGTATAAACATGGAAATATCTACACCGCGATCTGTATAAACATGGAAATATCTACACCGCGATCTGTATAAACATGGAAATATCTATACGGCTATCTGTATAAACATGGAGATATCTACACAGCGATCTCTATAAACATGGAAATATCTACACCGCCATCTGTATAAACATGCAAATACCTACAAAGTCATCTGTATAAACATGGAAATATTTACAAACCATCTGTATAAACATGGAAATATCTACACAGCCATCTGTATATACATGGAAATATCTACACCGCTATCTGTATAAACATGGAAATAACTACACCGCTATTTGTATAAACAAGGAAATAACTACACCGTGATCTGAATAAACATGGAAATATTTACACTGCTATCTGTATAAACATGGAAATTTCTACACCGTTATGTGTATAAACATGGAAATATTTACAATGCCATCTGTATACACATGGAAATACCTACACGGCAATCTGTGTATAGATGGAAACATCAACACCGCCATCTGTACAAACTTGGAAATTTCTACACTGCTATCTCTATAAACATGGAAATATCTACACTGCGGTCTGTATAAACATGGAAATATCTACACCGGTTTCTGTATAAACATGGAAATATCTACACCACGATCTGTATAAACATGGAATTATATACACCACTATCTGTATAAACATTGAAATATCTGCACCGCTATCTCTATAGACATGGAAATATCTACAAAGCCATCTGTATAAACATAGAAATACCTACACAGTCATGTGTAGGAACATGGAAATATCTACACTGCCATCTGTATAAACATAGAAATATCTACACAGCCCTCTGTATAAACATGGAGATATCTGCATAGGCATCTGTATAAACATGGAAATATCTGCACCGCTCTCTGTATAAACATGGAAATACCTTCACCGCTGTCTCTATAAACATGGAAATATGTACACCGCTATGTGTATAAACATGGATATATCTCCACTGCTGTCTGTATAAACATGGAAATATCTCCACCGTTATCTGTATAAACATGGAAATATCTACAGAGCCATCTCTATAAACATTGAAATATCTACACTGCCATCTGTAAAAACATGGAAATATCTACACAGTCATCGGAATAAACATGGAAATATCTACACCACCATGGGTATAAACATGGAAATACCTACAATACCATCTGTATATACATGGAAATATCTACACAGACATCTGTATAAATATGGAAATATCAACACGGCCATCTGTATAAACATGGAAATATCTACAACGCTATCTCTGTA
This sequence comes from Pan troglodytes, assembly GCF_028858775.2. Classification (NCBI taxonomy): domain Eukaryota; kingdom Metazoa; phylum Chordata; class Mammalia; order Primates; family Hominidae; genus Pan; species Pan troglodytes. The sequence goes on from NC_072406.2 coordinate 3,099,957, forward strand.
AACATGGAAATATCTACACAGCTATCTGTGTAAACTTGGTAATATCTACACCGCTGTCTGTATAAACAAGGAAATATCTTCACCGACATCTCTATAAACATGAAAATATCTACACTGCCATCTTCAGAAACATGGATGTATCTACACCGCCATCTGTATAAGCATGGAAATGTCTATAACGCTATCTCTGTTAACATGGAAATAACTACAAAGCTATCTGTGTAAACTTGGAAATATCTACACAGCTATCTGTGTAAAAGTGGAAATATCTACACAGCAATCTGTGCAAAGATGGAAATATCTACACCGCTATCTCTGTAAACATGGAAATATCTACACCGCTATCTGTATAAACATGGAAATATCTATACTGCAGTCTCTATAAACATAGAAATATCTCCACCATTATCTGCATAAACATGAAAATATCCACACCGCTATCTGTATAAACATGGACATATCTACACCGCAATCTGTATAAACATGGAAATATCTACAACGCTATGTGTGTAAACATGGAAATATCTACACAGCTGTCTGTGTAAACTTGGAAATATCTACACAGCTGTCTGCGTAAACATGGAAATATCTACACGGCAATCTTTGCGAAGATGGAAATAACTACACCGCTATCTCTGAAAACATGGAAATATCTACACCGCTACCTCTATAAACATGGAAATATCTACACCGCTGTCTGTATAAACAAGGAAATATCTACACCACCATCTGTAGAAACATGGAAATATCTACACCGCCATCTGTATAAAGATGGAAATATATACACCGCAATATGCATAAAAATGGAAATACCTACACCGCTATCTCTATAGACATGGAAATATCTACACTGCTCTCTGTATCAACATGGAAATATCCACACCGCTATCCCTATAAACATGGAAATGTCTACACCATTATCTGTATAAACATGGAAATATCTACATGGCTATCTCAATAAACATGGAAATATGAAAACCGCTATCTGCATAAACACGGATATATCTACACCGCTATCTGTATAAATATGGAAATATCTACATCGTTATCTTTATAAATATGGAAATATCTTCACCGCTATCTCTGTAAACATGGAAATATCTACACTGCTACCTGTATATACATGGACATGTCTACACCGCTATCTCTATAAACATGGAATTATCTACACCGCTACCTACATAAACTTCGAAATATCTACACCACCATATCTAGAAACATGGAAATATCTACACCGCTATCTGTATAAACATGGAAATATCTACACCGCTATCTGTATAAACCTGGAAATATCTACGCTGCTATCTGTATACAAGTGCAAATATCTACAGCGCTATCTGTATAAACATGAAAGTGTCTCCACCGCTATCTGTATAAACATGGAAATATCTACACTGCTATCTTAATAAACATCTAAATATCTACACCGCAATCTCTATAAACATGGAAATACCTACAATACTATCTGTGTAAACATGGAAATATCTACACAGCTGTCTGTGTAAACGTGGAAATATGTACACCGCAATCTGTGTGAGGATGGAAATATCTACACCGCAATCTGTGGAAATATGGAAATATCAACACATCTATCTCTGTAAATATGGAAATATCTACTCCACTATCTATATAAACATGGAAATATCTATAGCGCTGTCTGTATAAACATGGAAATATCTACACCACGATCTGTATAAACGTGGATATATCTACACCGCTATCTGTATAAACATGGAAACATCTACACCGCTATGTGTATAAACATGGAAATGTCTAAACGTCTCTCTGTATAAATATGGAAATATCTACACCGCTATCTGTATAAACATGGAAATGTCTACACCGCTATATGTATAAACATGGAAATATCTACATGGCTATTTCTATAAATTTGGAAATATCAACACCGCCATCTGTATAAACATGGAAATACCTTCACAGTCATCTGTATAAACATAGAAATATCCACACCACTATCTGTATAAACACGGAAATACCTACACTGCCATCTGTATAAGCATGGAAATAGCTTAACCGCTATCTGTATAAACATGGAAATACCTACACCGCCATCTGTAAAAATATGGAAATATCTACACAGTCATGTGTAGAAACATGGAAATAACTACATCGCCATCTGTATACACATGGAAATAACTCCAACGCTATCTGTATAAACATGGAAATACCTACACCGCTATCTGTATAAACATGGAAATATCTACACCGCTATTTGTATAGACATGGAAATATCTACACCGCAATCTGTACAAACATGCATATATCTACACTGCTATCTGTATACACATGGAAATATCTACACCGCTATCTGTATAAACATGGAAATATCTACACTGCCATCTGTATAAACATGGAAATAGCCACAATGTTATCTGTATAAATATGGAAATATCTACACCGCCAACTGAATAAACATGGAAATATCTACACGGCTATCTGTGTAAATATGGAAATATCTACACCGCTACCTCTATAAACGTGGAAATATCTACACAGCTATCTGTATAAACATGGATATATGTACACCGCTATCTGTATAAACATGGAAATAACTACACCGCTATTTGTATAAACAAGGAAATATCTACACTGCCATATGTTTAAACATGGAAATATATACACAGACATCTGTTCATAAATGGAAATATCTATACCGCTATCTGTATAAACATGCTAATAACTACACCGCTATCTCCATAAATGTGGAAATATTTGCACCGCTATCCCTATAAACATGGTAATGTCAACACCGCGATCTGTATAAACATGGAAATACCTACACCATGATGTTTATAAAAATGGAAATATCTACACCGCGATCTGTATAAACATGGAAATATCTACACTGTGAACAGTATAAACATGGAAATATCTACACCGCCATCTCTATAAACATGGAAATAACTTCACCCCTATCTGTATAAGCATGGAAATATCCACACCGCTATCTGTATAATCATGGAAAAATCAACACCGCTATCTCTATGAACATGGAAATATCTACACCGCCATCTCTATAAACATGAAAATATCTACACCGCGATCAGTATAAACGTGGAAATATCTACACCGCTATCTCTATAAACATGGAAATATCTCCACTGCTATCTCTATAAACATCGAAATGTCTACACCGCCATCTGTATAAACATGGAAATACTTACAAAGTTTTTGGTACAAACATGGAAATATCAACAAAGCCATCAGTATAAACATGGAAATATCTAAACAGCCATGTGTATATACATGGAAATATCTACACCGCTATCTATATAAACATGGAAATATCTACACCGCCATCTCTATAAACATGGAAATATCTACACTGCCATTTGTAGAAAGATGGAAATATCTACACCGCCATCTATATAAACTTGGAAATATCTACACCGCTATCTGTATAAACAGGGAAATTTCTACACCGCAATCTGTATAAACATGGAAATATCTACACTGCTATCTCTATGAACATGGAAATATCTACAATGCCATCTGTAAAAACATGGAAATACCTATACAGTCATATGTATAAATATGGAAATATCTACGATGCCATCTGTATACACATGGAAATATCTACACAGCCATCTGTATAAACATTTAAATATCTACACTGCTATCCCTATAAACATGGAAATATCTACACCGCCATCTCTATAAACATGAAAATATCTACACTGCCATCTCCATAAACATGGAACTAACTACTCCGCCACCTGTATAAACAAGGAAAGATCTACACCGCCATCTGTGTGAATAAGGAAATATCTACAATGCCATCTGTATAAAGATATAATTATCTGCACCGCGAGCTGTATAAACATGGAAATATCTACATCGCTATCTGTATAAACGTGGAAATACCAACACCGCTATCGGTATAAACATGGAAATATCTACAACGCCATCTATATAAACATGGAAATATCTACACCGCTATGTCTATAAACATGGAAATACCAACACCGCTATCACTATAAACATGGAAATATCCACACCGCCATCTGCATATCCATGGAAATATCTACAATGCAATCTGTATAAAGATGGAAATATCTACACGGCAATCTGTGTACAGATGGAAATATCAACACCGCCATCTATACAAACATGGGAATACCTACACCGCTATCTGTATAAACATAGAAATACCTACAATGAAGTCTGTATAAACATGGAAATATATACACCGGTATCTGTATAAACACGGAAATATCTACACCACGATCTGTATAAACATGGAAATATTTACACCGCTATCTGAATAAACCTGGAAATATCTACATTGCTATCTCTATAAATATGGAAATATCTACACCGCCATCTGTATAATCATGGAAATAACTACACAGTCATGTGTAGGAACATGGAAATATCTACACCACCGTTTGTATAAAGATGGAAATATCTACAACGTTATCTGTATAAACAAGGAAATATCTACACAGTGATCTGTATAAACATGGAAATATGTACAGCACTCTCTGAATAAAGATGGAAATATCTACACCGCTATCTGTAAAAACATGGAAATATCTACACCACTATCTGTATAAATATGGAAATATTTACACCGCTATCTCAATAAACATGGAAATATCTACACCGCTATCTCCATAAACATGGAAATATCTACACCGCCATCTGTATTAACATGGAAATATCTACACAGTCATCTGTATAAACCTGGAAATATCTACACTGTCATCTATATAAACATGGAAAAAACTACAGAGAACTCTGTATAAACATGGAAATATTGAAACAGCCATCTGTATAAACATGGAAATATCTACACCGCTATCTGTATAAACATGGAAATATCTACGCCGCTATGTGTATTAACGTGGAAATATCTCCATTGCTATCTGTATAAACATGGACATATCTCCACCGCAATCTGAATATACATGAAAATATCTACAACGGTATCTCTATAAACATGGAAATACCTACAGACTCATCTGTAGAAATATGTAAATATCAACACCGCTATCTCTATAAACATGGAAATGACTACACCGCTATCTCTATAAACATGGAAATATCTACACCGCTATCTCCATCAACATGGAAGTATATACACCGCCATCTCCTTAAACATGGAGATATCAACAACGCCATCTACATAAACAAGAATATATCTACATTGCCATCTATATAAACATGGAAATATCTACACCACCATCTCTATAAACCTGGAAATATCTACACTGCCATTTGTAGAAAGATGGAAATATCTACACCGCCATCTATATAAACGTGGAAATATCTACACCGCTATCTGTATAAACATGGAAATATCTACACCGCAATCTGTATAAACATGGAAATATCTACAACGCTGTCTGTATAAATATGAAATATCAAAACCGCTATCTCTATAAAAATGGAAATATCTACACTGCTATCTGTATAAACATGGAAAAATCCTCACTGCTATCTCTATGAACATGGATATATCTACACCGCTATCTCAATCAACATGGAAATATCTACACCGCCATCTCTATAAACATGGAAATATCTACACCGCCATCTCTATAAACATGGAAATATCTACACCGCGATCTGTATAAACATGGAAATATCTACACCGCTATCTGTATAAACATGGAAATATCTACACTGCGATCTGTATAAACATGGAAATATCTACACCACTATCTGTATAAACATGGACATTTCTACACCGCAATCTGTATAAACATGGAAATATCTACACTGCTATCTCTATAAACATGGAAATATCTACAATGCCATCTTTAAAACCTGGAAATACCTATACAGTCATCTGTATAAATATGGAAATATCTACGATGCCATCTGTATAAACTTCGAAATATCTACACAGCCCTCTGTATATATATGGAAATATCTGCATAGGCATCTGTATAAACATGGAAATATCTGCACCGCTATCTGTATAAACATGGAAATACCTACACTGCTGTCTGTATAAACATGGAAATATGTACACCGCTCTGTGTATAAACATGGAAATATCTCCACTGCTCTCTGTATAAACATGGAAATATCTCCACCATTATCTGTATAAACATGGAAATATCTACAGCGCCATCTCTATAAACATTGAAATATCTACACTGCCATCTGTAAAAACATGGAAATAACTACACAGTCATCTGAATAAACATGGAAATATCTACACCACCATCTGTATAAACATGGAAATACCTACAATACCATCTGTATACACATGGAAATATCTACACAGACATCTGTATAAATATGGAAATATCTACACCGCAATCTGAATAAACATGGAAATATCTACACTGCCAGTTGTAGAAAGATCGAAATATCTACACCGCTATCTCTATAAATATCTAAATATCTACAACGCCATCTCTATAAACATGAAAATATCTACACTGCCATCTCCATAAAGATGGAACTATCTACTCCGCCATGTGTATAAACACGGAAATATCTACATCACCATTCGTGTAAACATAGAAATATCTACACTGCTATCTGTATAAACATGGAAATATCTACACCACCATCTGCATGTCCATGGAAATATCTATGCCGCAATCTGTATAAACATGGAAATATCTACACGGCCATCTGTGTATAGATGGAAATATCAACACCGCCATCTGTACAAACATGGAAATATCTGCATCGCTATCTCTATAAACATGGAAATATCTGCACTGCCATCTGTAAAAACATTGAAATACCTATACAGTCATCTGTGTAAACATGGAAATATCTACACCACCATCTGTATAAACATGGAAATATCTACAATGCCATGTGTATACACATGGAAATACCTACACGGCAATCTGTGTATAGATGGAAACATCAACTCCGCCATCTATACAAACATGGAAATATCTACACCGCTATCTCTATAAACATGGAAATATCTACACTGTGGTCTGTATAAACATGGAAATATCTACACCGGTATCTGTATTAACATGGAAATATCTACACCACGATCTGTATAAACATGAAAATATTTACACCGCTATCTGTATAAACATGGAAATATCTGCACCGCTATCTCTATGAACATGGAAATATCTACAAAGCCATCTGTATAAACTTGGACATACCTACACAGTCATGTGTAGGAACAGGGAAATATGTACACCGCTATGTGTATAAACATGGAAATATCTACACCGCGATCTGTATAAACATGGAAATATCTACACCGTTATCTGTACAAACATGGAAATATCTACACAGCTATCTCTATAAACATGGAAATACCTACACCGCCATCTGTATAAACATGGAAATACCTACAAAGTCATCTGTATAAACATGGAAATATATACACAGCCATCTGTATATACATGGAAATATGTACACCTCTATCTGTATATACATGGAAATATCAACACCGCTATCTGTATAAACATGGAAATATCTACACCGTTATCTGTATAAATATAGAAATATCAACACAGCTATCTCTATAAACATGGAAATATCTACACCGCCATATGTATAAACATGAAAATATCTACACTGCTATCTCTATAAACATGGAAATATCTACAATGCCATTTGTAAAAACAAGAAATACCTATATAGTCATCTGTATAAACATGGAAATATCTACACCACCATACGTATAAACGTGGAAATATCTACAATGCCATCTGTATACACATAGAAATACCTATACGGCAATCTGTGTATAGATGGAAACATCAAAACCGCCATCTGTACAAACATGGAAATATCTACACCGCTATCTCTATAAACATGGAAATATCTACACTGCGGTCTGTATAAACATGGAAATACCTACACCGGTATATGTATAAACATGGAAATATCTACACAGCCCTCTGTATAAACATGGAAATATCTACACCGCGATCTGTATAAACATGGAAACACCTACACCGTTATCTGTATAAACATGGAAATATCTACACAGCTATCTGTATAAACATGGAAATACCTACACCGCCATCTGTATAAACATGGAAATACCTACAAAGTTATCTGTATAAACATGGAAATATCTACACAGCCATCTGTATATACATTGAAATATCTACACCGCTATCTGTATAAACACGGAAATATCTACACCGCTATCTGTATAAACATGGTAACATCTACACCACCACCTATATAAACATGGAAATATCTACACCGCCATCTGTATAAACATGGAAATACATACACAGTCATCTGTATAAACATAGAAATAGCCACACCACTATCTGTAGAAACATGGGAATATCTACACTGCCATCTGTATAAACATGGAAATATCTACACAGCCATCTCTAGAAACATGGAAATATCTACTCCGCCATTTGTAAAAATATGGAAATATCTAAACAGTCATGTGCATAAACATGGAAATATCCTCACCTCCATCTGTATAAACAGGGAAATATCTGCACTGCCATCTGTATGCACATGGAAATATCTACACAGCCATCTGTATAAACATTTAAATATTTTCACTGCTTTCTCTATAAACATGGAAATAACTACACCGCTATTTGTATAAACATGAAAATATCTACACTGCTATCTGTGTAAACATGGAATTATCTCCACGGCCATCTGTGTAAACATGGAAATATCTACACTGCTATCTCTATAAACATGGAAATGCCTACACCGCTATCTGTATAAACATGGAAATATCTACACCGCTATCTGTAAATACATGGAAATACATACACACTCATCTGTATAAACATGGAGATACCTAAACCACTATCTGTGTAAACGTGGAAATATCTACACTGCCATCTGTACAAACATGGAAATATCCTCACAGCCATCTCTGTAAGCTTGGAAATATCTACACCGCTATCTCTATAAACATGGAAATAGCCACACCGCTATCTGTATAAACATGGAAATATCCACACCTCCATCTGTATAAACATGGAAATATCTACACTGCCATCTGTAAACACATGGAAATATCTACACAGCCATCTGTATAAACATGGAAATGTCTACAGTGCTATCTCTATAAGCATGGAAATACCTACACCGCTATCTGTATAGACATGGAAATATCTACACTGCTATCGTATAAACATGGAAATATCTACACTGACATCTGTATAAACATGGAATTATCTCCACCGCCATCTGTATAAACTTGGAAATATCTACGTGTATATTTCTATATATATGGAAATATCTACACCGCCATCTGTATAAACATGGAAATAACTACACAGTCATCTGTATTAACATGGAAATATCCACACCACTATCTGTATAAACATGGAAATATCTACACTGCCATCTGTATAAACATGGAAATATCTACACAGCCATCTCTAGAAACATGGAAATATCTACACCGCCATTTGTAAAAATATGGAAATATCTAAACAGTCATGTGCATAAACATGGAAATATCTACACCTACATCTGTATAAACATGGAACTATCTACATTGCCATCTGTATACACAAGGAAATATCTACACAGACATCTGTATAAACATGGAAATATCTACACTGCTATCTCTATAAACATGGAAATACCTACACAGCTATCTGTATAAACATGGAAATATCTACACTACTATCTGTAAAACATGGAAATATCTGCACTGCCATCTGTATAAAGATTGAATTATCGCCACCGCCATCTGTATAAACATGGAAATATCTACACTGCTATCTTTATAAACATGGAAATATCTACACCGCTATTTGTATAAACATGGAAATATCTACACTGCTATTTGAATAAACATGGAAATATCTACACTGCCATCTGTATAAACATGGAATTATCTCCATCGCCATCTGTATAAACATGGAAATATCTACACTGCTATCTCTATAAACATGGAAATACCTACACCGCTATCTGTATAAACATGGAAATATGTACAACATTATCTGTATAAACATGGAAATATCAACACCGGTATCTCTCTAAACATGGAAATACCTACACCGCTATCATTATAAACATGCAAATATCTAAACCGCCATCTGTATAAACATGGAAATATCTACACTGCTATCTGCATAAACTTGGAATTATCTACGCCATGTGTATAAACATGGAAATATCTCCACCGCTCTCTGTATAAACATGGAAATATCTCCACAGCTATTTGTATAAACATGGAAATATCTATACCACTATCTGAATAAACATGGAAATATCTACACCTCTGTCTGTGTAAACATGGAAATATTTACACCGCTATCTGTATAAACATGGAAATAGTTCCACCGCTATCTGTATAAACATGAAAATATCTACACCGCTATCTTTATAAACATGGAAATATCTACACAGCAATCTGTATAAACATGGAAAAATCTACAACACTATCTGTGTTAACATGGAACTATCTACACAGCTGTCTGTGTAAACATGCAAATATGTACACCGCTATCTTTGTGAAGATGGAAATATCTACAACGCAGTCTGTCCAAATATGGAAATATCGACACCTCTATCTCTGTAAGCACGGAAATATCTAAACCGCTATCTGTATGAACATGGAAATATCTACACTGCCATCTGTATAAACATGGAATTATCTCCACCAACATTTGTATAAACATGGAAATATCTACACCGCTATGTGTATAAATATGGAAACATATACACCGCTATCTGTATAAACATGGAAATGTCTACACCGCTATCTGTATAAACATGGAAATATTTACATGGATATTTCTATAAATATGGAAATATCTACACCGCCATCTGTATAAACATGGAAATACCTACACAGTCATCTGTATAAACATGGAAATATCCACACCACAATCTGTATAAACATGGAAATATCTACACTGCCATCTGTAGAAACATGGAAATATCTACACAGCCATCTCTAGAAACATGGAAATATCTACACAGCCATTTATAAAAATATGGAATTATCTAAACAGTCATGTGCATAAACATGGAAATATATACACCTCCATCTGTATAAACATGGAAATATGTACACTGCCATCTGTTTACACGTGGAAATATCTACACAGCCATCTGTATAAACATGGAAATATCTATACTGCTATCTCTATAAACATGGAAATACCTACACCGCTATCTGTATAAACATGGAAATATCTACACTGCTATCTGTATAAACATGGAAATATCTACACTGCCATCTCTATAAACATGGAATTATCTCCACCGCCATCTGTATAAACATGGAAATATCTACACTGCCATCTCTATAAACATGGAAATACCTACACCGCTATCTGTATAAACATGGAAATAGCTACACCGCTATCTGTATATACATGGAAATACCTACACAGTCATCTGTATAAACATGGAAATACCTAAATCACTATCTGTATAAACGTGGAAATATCTACACAGCCATCTGTATAAACATGGGAATATCCTAACAGCCATCTCTATAAACATGGAAATATCTACACCGCTATCTCTCTAAACATGGAAATAGCCACACCGCTATCTGTATAAACATGGAAATATCTACACCTCCATCTGTATAAACATGGAAATATCTACACTGCCATCTGTATAAACATGGAAATATCTACACAGCCATCTGAATAAACATGGAAATATCTACACTGCTATCTCTATAAACATGGAAATATCTACACAGCCATCTGAATAAACATGGAAATATCTACACTGCTATCTCTGTAAACATGGAAATATCTACACTCCCATCTGTATAAACATGGAATTATCTCCACCGCCATCAGTATAAACATGGAAATATCTACACTGCTATCTCTATAAACATGGAAATAGCCAGACCCCTGTCTGTATAAACAATGAAATATCTACACCGCTATCTGTATATACATGGAAATAGGTACACAGTCATCTGTATAAACATGGAAATACCTAAATCACTATCTGTATAAACGTGGAAATATATACACTGCCATCTGTATAAACATGGAAATATCCTCACAGCCATCTCTATAACCATGGAAATATCTACACCGCTATGTCTATAAACATGTAAATACGACAGCGCTATCTGTATAAACATCAAAATATCTACACCTCCTTCTGTATAAACATGGAAATATCTACACTGCCATCTGTATACACATGGAAATATCTACACAGCCATCTGTATAAACATGGAAATATCTACAGTGCTATCTCTATAAACATGGAAATACCTACACCGCTATCTGTATAAACATTTAAATAACTACACTGCTATCTGTATAAACATGGAAATATCTACACTGCCATCTCTATAAACATGGAATTGTCTCCACCGCCATCTGTATAAACATGGAAATATCTACACTGCAATCTCTATAAACATGGAAATAACTACACCACTATCTGTATAAACATGGAAATATCTACACATCCATCTGTATAAACATGGAATTATCTCCACCGTCATCTGTATAAACATGGAAATATCTACACTGCCATCTGTATAAACATGGAATTATCTCCACCGCCATCTGTATAAACATGGAAATATCTACACTGCTATCTCTATAAACATGGAAATACCTACACCACTATCTGTATAAATATGGAAATATTTACACTGCCATCTGTATAAACATGGAATTATCTCTACCGCCATCTGTATAAACATGGAAATATCTACACTGCTATCTCTATAAACATGGAAATACCTTCACCGCTATCTGTATAAACATGGAAATACCTACACCGCTATCTGTATATACATGGAAATACCTACACAGTCATCTGTATAAACATGGAAATACCTAAACCACTATCTGTATAAACTTGGAAATATCTACACTGCCATCTGTATAAACATGGAAATATCCTCACAGCCATCTCTATAAACCTGTAATTATCTACACCGCTATCTCTATAAACATGGAAATAGCCACACCGCTCTCTGTATAAACATGGAAATGTCTACACCTCCATTTGTATAAACATGGAAATATCTACACTGCCATCTGTATACACATGGAAATATCTACACAGCCATCTGTATAAACATGGAAATATCTACACTGCTATCTCTATAAACATGGAAATACCTACACAGCTATATGTATAAACATGGAAATATCTACACTGCTATCTGTATAAACATGGAAATATCTACACTGACATCTGTATAAAGATGGAATTATCTCCACCACCATCTGTATAAACATGGAAATATCTACACTGCTATCTCCATAAACATGGAAATACCTACACCGCTATCTGTATAAACATGGAAATATCTACACCGCTATCTATATATACATGGAAATACCTACACAGACATCTGTATAAACATGGAAATACCTAAACCACTATCTGTATAAACTTGGAAATATCTACACTGCCATCTGTATAAACATGGAAATATCCTCACAGCCATCTCTATAAACATGGAAATATCTACACCGCTGTCTCTATAACATGGAAATAACTACATCGCTATCTGTGTAAACATGCAAATATCTACACCGCTATCTGTATAAACATGGAAATATCTACCCCACTATGTACATAAACTTGGAAATACCTACACCGCCATCACTATAAACCTGGTAATATCTCCACCGCTATCTGTATAATCATGGAAATATCTACACAGCTATCTGTGCAAATTTGGAAATATCTATACCTCTATCTCTGTAAACATGGATATATCTACACCGCTATCGGTATAAATATGGAAATATCTACACCGCTATCGGTATAAACATGGAATTATCTACACCACGATCTGTATAAACATGGATATATCTACACCACTATCTGTATAAACATGGAAACGTCTACACCGCTATCTGTATAAACATGGAAATATCTACACCGCTATCTGTATAAGTATGGAAATATATTCACCGCTATCTCTATAAACATGGAAATGTCTACACCGCTTTCTGTATAAACATGGAAATATCTACATGGATATTTTTATAAATATGGAAATATCTACACCGCCATCTCTATAAACATGGAAATACCTACACAGTCATCTGTATAAACATAGAAATAGCCACACCACTATCTGTAGAAACATGGGAATATCTACACTGCCATCTGTATAAACATGGAAACGTCTACACCGCTATCTGTATAAACATGGAAATATCTACACCGCTATCTGTATAAGTATGGAAATATATTCACCGCTATCTCTATAAACATGGAAATGTCTACACCGCTTTCTGTTTAAACATGGAAATATCTACATGGATATTTTTATAAATATGTAAATATCTACACCGCCATTTGTAAAAATATGCAAATATCTAAACAGTCATGTGCATAAACATGGAAATATCCTCACCTCTATCTGTATAAACAGGGAAATATCTGCACTGCCATCTGTATACACATGGAAATATCTACACAGCCATCTGTATAAACATGGAAATATCTTCACTGCTATGTCTATAAACATGGAAATACCTACACTGCTATCTGTGTAAACATGGAATTATCTCCACGGCCATCTATGTAAACGTGGAAATATCTACAATGATATCTCTATAAACATGGAAATGCCTACACCGCTATCTGTATAAACATGGAAATATCTACCCCGCTATCTGTAAATACATGGAAATACATACACACTCATCTGTATAAACATGGAGATACCTAAACCACTATCTGTGTAAACGTGGAAATATCTACACTGCCATTGGAACAAACATGGAAATATCCTCACAGCCATCTCTATAAACTTGGAAATATCTACACCGCTATCTCTATAAACATGGAAATAGCCACACCGCTATCTGTATAAACATGGAAATATCCACACCTCCATCTGTATAAACATGGAAATATCTACACTGCCATCTGTAAACACATGGAAATATCTACACAGCCATCTGTATAAACATGGAAATGTCTACAGTGCTATCTCTATAAGCATGGAAATAACTACACCGCTATCTGTATAGACATGGAAATATCTACACTGCTATCGTATAAACATGGAAATATCTACACTGACATCTGTATAAACATGGAATTATCTCCACCGCCATCTGTATAAACTTGGAAATATCTACGTGTATATTTCTATATATATGGAAATATCTACACCGCCATCTGTATAAACATGGAAATAACTACACAGTCATCTGTATTAACATGGAAATATCCACACCACTATCTGTATAAACATGGAAATATCTACACAGCCATCTCTAGAAACATGGAAATATCTACACCGCCATTTGTAAAAATATGGAAATATCTAAACAGTCATGTGCATAAACATGGAAATATCTACACCTCCATCTGTATAAACATGGAACTATCTACATTGCCATCTGTATACACAAGGAAATATCTACACAGACATCTGTGTAAACATGGAAATATCTACACTGCTATCTCTATAAACATGGAAATACCTACACAGCTATCTGTATAAACATGGAAATATCTACACTACTATCTGTAAAACATGGAAATATCTGCACTGCCATCTGTATAAAGATTGAATTATCGCCACCGCCATCTGTATAAACATGGAAATATCTACACTGCTATCTCTATAAACATGGAAATACCTACACCGCTATTTGTATAAACATGGAAATATCTACACTGCTATTTGAATAAACATGGAAATATCTACACTGCCATCTGTATAAACATGGAATTATCTCCATCGCCATCTGTATAAACATGGAAATATCTACACTGCTATCTCTATAAACATGGAAATACCTACACCGCTATCTGTATAAACATGGAAATATGTACAACATTATCTGTATAAACATGGAAATATCAACACCAGTATCTCTCTAAACATGGAAATACCTACACCGCTATCATTATAAACACGCAAATATCTAAACCGCCATCTGTATAAACATGGAAATATCTACACTGCTATCTGCATAAACTTGGAATTATCTACGCCATGTATATAAACATGGAAATATCTCCACCGCTCTCTGTATAAACATGGAAATATCTCCACAGCTATTTGTATAAACATGGAAATATCTATACCACTATCTGAATAAACATGGAAATATCTACACCTCTGTCTGTGTAAACATGGAAATATTTACACCGCTATCTGTATAAACATGGAAATAGTTCCACCGCTATCTGTATAAACATGAAAATATCTACACCGCTATCTTTATAAACATGGAAATACCTACACAGCAATCTGTATAAACATGGAAAAATCTACAACACTATCTGTGTTAACATGGAACTATCTACACAGCTGTCTGTGTAAACATGCAAATATGTACACCGCTATCTTTGTGAAGATGGAAATATCTACAACGCAGTCTGTCCAAATATGGAAATATCTACACCTCTATCTCTGTAAGCACGGAAATATCTAAACCGCTATCTGTATGAACATGGAAATATCTACACTGCCATCTGTATAAACCTCGAATTATCTCCATCAACATTTGTATAAACATGGAAATATCTACACTGCTATCTCCATAAACATGGAAATAACTACATCGCTTTCTGGGTAAGCATGGAAATATCTACACCGCTATCTGTATATACATGGAAATAACTACACAGTCATCTGTATAAACATGGAAATACCTAAACCACTATCTGTATAAACTTGGAAATATCTACACTGCCATCTGTATAAACATGGAAATATCCTCACAGCCATCTTTATAAACATGGAAATATCTACACCGCTATCTCTATAAACATGGAAATACCTACACCGCTATCTGTATAAACATTTAAATATCTACACTGCTATCTGTATAAACATGGAAATATCTACACTGCCATCTCTATAAACATGGAATTATCTCCACCGCCATCTGTATAAACATGGAAATATCTACACTGCTATCTCTATAAACATGGAAATACCTACACCACTATCTGTATAAACATGGAAATATCTACACATCCATCTGTATAAACATGGAAATATCTCCACCGCCATCTGTATAAACATGGAAATATCTACACTGCCATCTGTATAAATATGGAATTATCTCCACCGCCATCTGTATAAACACGGTAATAACTACACTGCTATCTCTATAAACATGGAAATACCTACACCACTATCTGTATAAACATGGAAATATCTACACTGCCATCTGTATAAACATGGAATTATCTCCACCGCCATCTGTATAAACATGGAAATATCTACACTGCTATCTCTATAAACATGGAAATACCTTCACCGCTATCTGTATAAACATGGAAATACCTACACCGCTATCTGTATATACATGGAAATACCTACACAGTCATCTGTATAAACATGGAAATACCTAAACCACTATCTGTATAAACTTGGAAATATCTACACTGCCATCTGTATAAACATGGAAATATCCTCACAGCCATCTCTATAAACATGGAAATATCTACACCGCTATCTCTTTAAACATGGAAATAGCCACACCGCTGTCTGTTTTAACATGGAAATATCTACACCTCCATCTGTATAAACATGGAAATATCTACAATGCCATCTGTATAGACATGGAAATATCTACACAGCCATCTGTATAAACATGGAAATATCTTCACGGCTATCTCTATAAACATGGAAATACCTACACCGCTATATGCATAAACATGGAAATATCTACACTGCCTTCTGTATAAACATGGAAATATCTACACTGCCATCTGTATAAACATGGAATTATCTCCACCGCCATCTGTATAAACATGGAAATATCTACACTGCTATCTCTATAAACATGGAAATACCTACACCGCTGTCTGTATAAACAATGAAATACCTACACCGCTATCTGTATATACATGGAAATACATAAACAGTCATCTGTATAAACATGGAAATACCAAAACCACTATCTGTATAAACGTAGAAGTATATACACTGCCATCTGTATAAACTTGGAAATATCCTCACAGACATCTCTATAAACATGGAAATATCTACACCGCTATCTCTATAAACATGGAAATAACTACATCGCTGTCTGTGTAAACATGCATATATCTACACCGCTATCTGTATAAACATGCAAATATTTACACCGGTATCTACATAAACTTGGAAATATCTACACCGCCATCTCTATAAACATGGTAATATCTCCACCGCTATCTGTATAATCATGGAAATATCTACACAGCTATCTGTGCAAATATGGAAATATCTACACCTCTGTCTCTGTAAACATGGAAATATCTACACCGCTATCTGTATAAACATGGAAATATCTACACCACGATCTGTATAAACATGGATATATCTAAACCGCTATCTGTATAAACATGGAAACATCTACACTGCTATCTGTATAAACATGGAAACATCTACACTGCTATCTGTATAAACATGGAAATATCTACACAGCCATCTGTATAAACATGGAAATATCTACACCGCTATCTCTATAAACATGGAAATGTCTACACCGCTGTCTGTATAAACATGGAAATATCTTCATGGCTATCTCTCTAAACATGGAAATATCTACACCGCCATATGTGTAAACATGGAAATACCAACACTGTTATCTGTATGCACATGGAATTATCTACACCACTATCTCTATAAACATGAAAATACTTACACCACCATCTCTATAAACATGGAGATATTTACACCGCTATCTCTATAAACATAGAAATAACTACACCGCCATCTCTATAAACATGGAAATATCTACACCGCCATCTGAATAAACATGGAAATATCTACACAGACATCTGTATAAACATGGAAATATCTACACCGCTATCTGTATAAACTTGTAAATATCTACACCACCATCTCTATAAACATGAAAATATGTCCACCGCTATCTGTATAAACTTGAAAATATGTCCACCGCTATCTGTATAAACATAGAAATATCTACACCGCTATCTGTATATACATGGAAATATCTACACCGCTATCTGCAAAAACATGGAAATATCAAGCCTGCTATCTCTATAAACATGGGAATATCTACACCGCCATCTGTATAAACATGGAAATATGTTCACAGCCATCTGTATAAACATGGAAATAACTACACCGCTATGTGTTAAAATATGGAAATATCTACACCGTTATCTGTATAAACATGGAATTATCTAGACCGCTATCTGTATAAACATTAAAATAACTTCATTGCTATCTGTAAAAACATGGAAATATCTCCTCCGCTATCTGTACAAATATGGAAATATCCACACCGCTGTCCCTATAAACATGGAAATGCCTACACCGCTATCCGTATAAACATGGAAATATCTACACCGCTATCTGTATAAATATGGAAATACCCACACCGCTGTCCCTATAAACATGGAAATGCCTACACCGCTATCTGTATAAACATGGAAATATCTACATGGCTATCTCTATAAACATGGAAATATCAACACCGCTATCTGCATAAACACAGAAATATCTACACCGCTATCTGCATAGACATGGAAATATCTACATCGTTATCTGTACAAACATGGAAATATCTCCATCGCTATCTCTATGAACATGGAAATATCTCCACCGCTATCTCTATAAACTTGGAAATATCTTCACCGCTATCTTTATAACCATGGAAATATCTACTCCACTATCTGTATAAACATGGATATATCTACACTGCCATCTGTATAAACATGGTAATAGCCACACCGCTATCTGTATAAACATGGAAATATCTACACCGCTATCTGTATAAATATGGAAATATCCACACCGCTATCCCTATAAACATGGAAATGTCTACACCGCTATCTGTATAAACATGGAAATATCTATATGGCTATCTCTATAAACATGGAAATGTCAACACCGCTATCTGCATAAACACGGAAATAACTACACCGCTATCTGCATAAACATGGAAATATCTACATCGTTATCTGTACAAACATGGAAATATCTCCACCTCTATCTCTATGAACATGGAAATATTTCCACCGATATCTCAGTAAACTTGGAAATATCTGCACTGCCATCTTTATAAACATGGAAATATCTTCTCCACTATCTTTATAAACATGGATATATCTACACTGCCATCTGAATAAACATGGTAATAGCCACACCGCTATCTCTACAAACATGGAAATATCTACACCACCATCTGAATAAACATACAAATATCTACACCGCTATCTTTATAAATATGGAAATATCTTCACCGCTATATCTGTAAACATGGAAATATCTACACCACCATCTCTATATACGTGGAAATATCTACACCGCCATCTATATAAACCTGAAAATATCTGCACTGTGATCTCCATAAACATGGAAATATCTACACCACCATCTGTATAAGCACGGAATTATCTACACCGCTATCTGTAAAAACATGGAATTATCTACACTGCCATCTCTATAAAGATGGAAATAACAACACCGCGAGCTGTATAAACATGGAAATATCTACAATGGTAGTTGTATAAACATGGAAATACCAACACCACTATCTGTATAAACATTGAAATATCTACACCGCTATCTGAATAAACATGGATATATATACATCGTTATGTGTATAAACATGGAAATATCTACAACGCTATCTTTATAAATATGGAAATATCTCCACCGCTATCTGTATAAACATGGATATATCTACACTGACATCTGTATAAGCATGGAAATATCTACACCGCCATCTGTATAAACATGGAAATATCTACACCGCTATCTATATAAAAATGGAAATATCTACACCGCCATCTCTATAAATGTGAAAATATCTACACGGCCATCTCCATAAACATGAAACTATCTACACCGCCATCTGTATAAACATGGAAATAGCTTCTATGCTATCTGAATAAACATGGAAATATCTACACCACTATCTCTATAAACATGGAAATACCTACACCACTATCTCTATACAGATGGAAATAGCTACACCTCTATCTCTATAAACATAGAAATATCTACACTGCCATCTCTGTAAACATGGAAATATCTACACCGCCTACTGAATGAACATGGAAATGTCTACACCGCTGTCTGTATAAACATGGAAATTTCTACACCGCCATCTGTATAAACATGGAAATATCTAAACTGCCATCTGAGGAAAATGGAAATTTCTACACAACGATCTGTATAAACATGGATATATGTACACAGCTACCTGTATAAACATGGAAATATCTACACGGCTCTCTTTATTAACATAGAAATATCTACACCACGATCTGTATAAACAAGGAAATATCTCCACCTTTATCTGTATAAACATGGAAATATCTACTCCGCCATCTGTATATACATGGAAATATCTACACAGTCATCTGTATAAACATGGAAATACCTACACCACCATCTCTGTAAACATGATAATATTTACATCGCCATCTCCATAAACATGGAACAATCTACACCTCTATCTGTATAAACATGGAAATAACAACACAGCTATCTGTATAAACATGGAAATATCTAAACAGATATCTGTATAAGCATGGAAATGTCTACACAGCCATCTGTATAAACATGGAAATATCTCAACCTCTATCTGTATAAACATGCAAATATCTACAGCGCTATCTATATAAACATGGAAATATCTCCACCGCTATCTGTATAAACATGGAAATATCTAAACCGTTATCTTTATAAACATGGAAATATCTACACTGCAATCTCTATAAACATGGAAATATCTACAACACAATCTGTGTAAACATGGAAATATCTTCACAGCTGTCTGTGTAAACATGGAAATATGTACACCGCAATCTGTGTGAATATGGAAATATCTACACCTCTGCCTCTGTAAACATGGAAATATTTACACCACGATTTGTATAAAGATGGATATATCTACACCGCTATCTGTATAAACATGGAAACATCTACACCGCTATCTGTATAAACATGGAAATATCTACACCGCTATCTGTATAAATATGGAAATATCTACACCGCTATCTCTATAAACATGGAAATGTCTACACCGCTGTCTGTATAAACATGGAAATATCTTCATGGCTATCTCTCTAAACATGGAAATATCTACACCGCGATATGTATAAACATGGAAATACCTACACAATCATCTGCATAAACTTAGAAATACCTACCCCACTATCTGTATAAACATGGAAATATCTACACTGCAATCTGTATAAACATGGAAATACCTACACAGCCATCTCTATAAATATGGATATATCTACACCGCTATCTGTATAAACATGGAAATATCCACACTGCTATCTGTGTAACATGGAAATATTTACTCCGCCATCTGTAAAAAACATGGAAATATCCACACATTCATCTGTATAAACATGGAAAGAACTACACACCCATCTGTATAAACATGGAAATATCTACACTGCCACCTGTATAGACATGGAAATATCTACACAGTCATCTGTATAAACATGGAGATATCTACACCGCTATCTCTATAAACATGGAAATACCTGCACCGCTGTCTGTATTAACATGGAAATATCTACACCGCTATCTCTATATACTTGGAAATATCTACACCGCCGTCACTATAAACATGAAAATACGTCCACTGCTATCTGTATAAACTTGAAAATATCTCCACCGCTATCTGCATAAACTTGGAAATATCTACACCACCATCTCTATAAACATGGAAATATCTCCACCGCCAACTGTATAAACATGGAAATCTCTCCACCGCTCTCTGTATAAACATGGAAATATCTACACCGCTATCTGTGTAAACATGGAAATATCTACACCGCTATCTGTATAAACATGGAAATATCTACACCGCTATCTGTATAAAAATGCAAATATCTACAGTGCTATCAGTATAAACATGGAAATATCTTCACCGCTATCTGTATAAACATTTAAATATCTACACTGCAATCTTTATAAAGATGGAAATATCTACACCGCAATCACTATAAACATGGAAATGTCTTAAACACTATCTGTATAAACATGGAAATATCTACACAGCTGTCTGTGTAAACATGGAAATATGTACACCGCAATCTGTGTGAGGATGGAAATATCTATACCGCAATCTGTGCTAATATGGAAATATCTACACCTCCATCTCTGTAAACATGGAAATATCAACACCACTATCTGTATAAACATGGAAATATCTACAACGCTATCTGTATAAACATGGAAATATCCACACCACAATCTGTATAAACATGGATATATCTACTCCGCAATCTGTATAAACATGGAAATATCTACACAACTATCTGTATAAACATGGAAATATCTGCGCCGCTATCTGTATAAATAGGGAAATATCTTCAACGCTATCTCTATAAACATGGAAACGACTTCACTGCTATCTGTATAAACATGGAAATATCTACATGGCTATCTCTAAAAACATGGAAATATCTACACCGCCTTCTGCATAAACATGGAAATAACTACACTGCTATCTCTATAAACATGGATATATCTACACTGCCATCTGTATATACGTGGAAATACCTACACAGTCATCTGTATAAACATGGAAATATCTACACAGTCATCTGTATATAGATGGAAATATCTATACAATTATCTGTATGAACATGGAAATATCTACAACAATATCTGTATAAAGGTGGAAATATCTACACCGCAATCTGTGCAAATATGGAAATATCTACACATCTATCTCTGTAAATATGGAAATATCAAATCAGCTATCTATATAAACATGGAAATATCTACACCGCTGTCTTTATAAACAAGGAAATATATGCACTACGATCTCTATAAACTTAGATATATCTACACCGCTGTCTGTCTAAACATGGAAACATCTACACCGTGATCTGTATAAACATGGAAATATCTACACCGCTATCTGTATAAATATGGAAATATCAACACCGCTATCTATAAACATGGAAAAGTCTACACCGCTATCTGTTTAAACATGGAAATATCTACATGGCTATTTCTATAAATATGGAAATATCTACACTGCCATCTGTATAAACATGGAAATATCTACACAGCCATCTCTATAAACATGGAAATATCTACATCGCTATGTGTAAAACATGGAAATAGCTAAAACGCTATCTGTATAAACATGGAAATATCTACACTGCTATATGCATAAACATGCACATATCTACAGCGCTATCTGTATAAACATGGAAATAGCCACACCGCTATCTGCATAAACATGGAAATATCTACACTGCCATCTGTGTACACATGGAAATATCTACCCAGTCATCTGTATAAAGATGGAAATACCTATACCGTTATCTGTATGAACATGGAAATATCTACAACAATATCTGTATAAAGGTGGAAATATCTACAGCGCAATCTGTGCAAATATGGAAATATCTACACATCTATCTGTGTAAATATGGAAATATCAACTCTGCTATCTATATAAACATGGAAATATCTACACCGCTGTCTGTATAAACTTGGAAATATCTACACCAAGATCTGAATAAACATTGATATATCTACACCGCTATCTGTATAAACATGGAAACATCTACACCGCTATCTGTATAAACATGGAAATATCTACACCGCTATCTGTATAAATATGGAAATATCTACACCGCTATCTCTATGAACATGGGAATGTCTACACCGCTATCTGTATAAACATGGAAATATCTACATGGCTATTTCTATAAATATGGAAATATTTAAACCGCCTTCTCTATAAACATGGAAATACGTACACAGTCATCTGTATACACATAGAAATATTCACACCACTATCTGTATAAACACGGAAATATCTACACTGCCATCTGTATAAACATGGAAATATCTACACAGCCATCTCTAGAAACATGGAAATATCTACATCGCTATCTGTATAAACATGGAAATAGCTAAACCGCTATCTGTATAAACATGGAAATATCTACAGCGCTATCTGCATAAACATGGAAGCCTGTACACAGTCATCTGTATAAACATGGAAATAACTACACCGCTGTCTGTATAAACATGAAAATATATACACCGCTATCCGTATAAACATGGAAATATCTACACCGCTATCTGTATAAATATGGAAATATCCACACCGCTATCCCTATAAACATGGAAATGTCTACACCGTTATCTGTATAAACATGGAAATATCCACATGGCTATCTCTATAAACGTGGAAATATCAACACCGCTATCTGCATAAACACGGAAATATCTACACCGCTATCTGCATAAACATGGAAATATCTACATCGTTATCTGTACAAACATGGAAATATCTCCACCGCTATCTCTATGAACATGGAAATATCTCCACCGCTATCTCAATAAACTTGGAAATATCTGCACTGCTATCTTTATAAACATGGAAATATCTACTCCACTTTCTCTATAAACATGGATATATCTACACTGCCATCTGAATAAACATGGTAATAGACACACCGCTATCTGTATAAACATGGAAATATCAACACCACCATCTGAATAAACATACAAATATATACACCGCTATCTTTATAAATATGGAAATATCTTTACCGCTATCTCTGTAAACATGGAAATATCTACACCGCTACCTGTATAAACATGGATATGTCTACACCGATATCTCTATAATCATGGAATTATCTACACCGCTACCTAGATAAACTTCGAAATATCTACACCACCATCTCTAGAAACATGGAAATATCTCCACCGCTATCTGTATAAACATGGAAATATCTACACCACAGTCTGTATAAACATGGATATATCTACACCGCTATCTGTATAAATATGGAAATATCTACACCGCTATCTATAAAAATGGAAAAGTCTACACCGCTATCTGTTTAAACATGGAAATATCTACATGGCTATTTCTATAAATATGGAAATATCAACACTGCCATCTGTATAAACATGGAAATATCTACACAGCCATCTCTATAAACATGGAAATATCTACATCGCTATCTGTATAAACATGGAAATAGCTAAACCGCTATCTGTATAAACATGGAACTATCTACACCGCTATCTGCATAAACATGCACATATCTACAGCGCTATCTGTATAAACATGGAAATATCTCCACCGCTATCTGTATAAACATGGAAATATCTACACCGCAATCTCTATAAAAATGGAAATATCTACACCGCTATCTGCATAAACTTGGAAATATCTACACCACCATCTCTATAAACATGGAAATATCTCCACCGCCAACTGTATAAACATGGAAATATCTCCACCGCTCTCTGTATAAACATGGAAATATCTACACCGCTATCTGTATAAACATGGAAATATCTACACCGCTATCTGTATAAACATACAAATATCTACAGTGCTATCAGTATAAACATGGAAATATCTCCACCGCTATCTGTATAAACATGGAAATATCTACACCGCTATCTTTATAAACATGCAAATATCTACACTGCTATCTTTATAAACATGGAAATATCTACACCGCAATCTCTATAAACATGGAAATACCTACAACAGTATCTGTGCAAACAAGGAAATAACTACACAGCTGTCTGTGTAAACATGGAAATATGTACACCGCAATCTGTGTGAGGATGGAAATATCTACACCGCAATCTGTGCAAATATGGAAATATCTACACATCTATCTCTGTAAATATGGAAATATCTACTCCGCTATCTATATAAATATGGAAATATCTACACTGCTGTCTGTATAAACATGGAAATATCTACACCATGATAGGTATAAACATGGAAATATCTACACAGCTATCTGTATAAACATGGAAACATCTACACCGCTATCGGTATAAACATGGAAATATCTACACCGCTATCTGTATAAATATGGAAATGTCTACACCGCTATCTCTATAAACATGGAAATGTCTACATCGCTATCTGTATAAACATGGAAATATCTACATGGCTATTTCTATAAATATGGAAATATCTACACCGCCGTCTGTATAAACATGGAAATAACTTCACAGTCATCTGTATAAACATAGAAATATCCACACCACTATCTGAATAAAGACGGAAATATCTACACTGCCATCTGTATAAACATGGAAATATGTACACAGCCATCTCTATAAACATGGAAATATCTACATCACTATCTGAATAAACATGGAAATAGCTAAACCGCTATCTGTATAAACATGGAGATATCTACACCGCCATCTGTAAAAATATGGAAATATCTACACAGTCATCTGTAGAAACATGGAAATATCTACACCGCCATGTGTATGCACATGGAAATATCTCCACCGCTATCTGTATAAACATTGAAATATCTACACCACTATCTGTATAAACATGGAAATATCTCCTCCGTTATCTGTATAAATATGGAAATATCTACACCGCTATCTCTGTAAACACGGAAATATCTACACCGCTACCTGTATAAACATAGAAATAACTACACCACCATCTCTATAAACATGGAAATATCTACGCCGCTATCTGCATATACTTGAAAATATCTACAGCACCATCTCTATAAACATTGAAATATCTCCAACGCTATCTTTATAAAAATGGAAACATCTCCACCGCTATCTGTATAAACTTGGAAATATCTACACCGCTATCTGTATAAACATGCAAATATCTACAGCGCTATCTGTATAAACATGGAAATATCTCCACCGCTATCTGTATAAACATGGAAATATCTACACTGCTATCTTTATAAACACGGAAATATCTACACCGCAATCTCTATAAACATGGAAATACCTACAACACTATCTGCGTAAACAAGGAAACATCTACACAGCTGTCTGTGTAAACATGGAAATATGTACAAGGTAATCTGTGTGAGGATGGAAATATCTACACCGCAGTCTGTGCAAATATGGAAATATCTACACCTCTATCTCTGTAAACATGGAAATATCTACACCACAATCTGTATAAACATGGAAATATCTACACCACTATCTGTATAAACATGGAAATATCTGCTCCGCTATCTGTATAAATATGGAAATATCTACACCGCTATCTCTATAAACATGGAAATGTCTACACCTCCTTCTGTATAAACATGAAAATATATACACTGCCATCTGTATAAACACGGAAATAACTACACCGCTATCTCTATAAACCTGGAAATATCTACACAGCTACCTGTATAAACATGTACATATCTACACCGCTATGTCTATAAACGTGGAATTATCTACACCGCTCCCTGCATAAAATTGGAAATATCTACACCACCATCTCTAGAAACTTGGAAATATCTCCACCGCTATCTGTATAAACATGGAAATATCTCCACCACTCCCAATATGAACATGGAAATATCTACAACGCGGTCTGTATAAACACGGAAATATCTACACCGCTATCTGTATAAACATGGAAATATCTACACCGCTATCTTTACAAACATGTAAATATCTACACCACAATCTGTATAAACATGGAAGTATCTACAACACTATCTGTGTAAACATGGAAATATGTACACAGCTGTCTGTTTAAACCTGGAAATATCTACACCACAATCTGTATAAACATGGATATATCTACACAGCTATCTGTATAAAAATGGAAGTATCTACACCACTATTTGTATAAACATGGAAATATCTACTCCGCTATCTGTATAAATATGGAAATATCTACACCACTATCTCTATACACATGGAAAGGTCTACACCGCTATCTGTATAAACATGGAAATATCTACATGGCCATCTCCACAAACACGGAACTGTCTACACCGACATCTGTATAAACATGGAAATACCTACACCACTATCTGAATAAACATGGAAATATCTACACCACGGTCATTATAAACATGGAAATACCTACACCACCATTTCTATACACATGGAAATATATACACCGCTATCTCTATAAACATAGAAATATCAACACCGCCATCTCTGTAAACATGGAAATATCTACACCGCCTTCTGAATGAACATGGAAATATCTACACCGCTATCTGTATAAACATGGAAATATCTAAACTGCCATCTGAGGAAAATGGAAATATCTACACCACGATCTGTATAAACATGGAAATATGAACACCGCTACCTGTATAAACATGGAAATATCTACACGGCTCTTTGTATAAACTTAGAAACATCTACAACACGATCTCTATAAACAAGGAAATATCTCCACCGCTATCTGTATAAACATGGAAATATCTACACCGCCATCTGTATAAACATGGAAATATCTGCACAGTCATCTGTATAAAAATGGAAATATCTACACCACCATCACCACAAACATGATAATAACTACACCGCCATCTCCATAAACATGGAACAATCTACACCGCTATCTGTATAAACATGGAAATAACAACACAGCTATCTGTATAAACATGGAAATACTTAAACCACTATCTCTATAAACATGGAAATATCTATAATGCTATCTGTGTAAACATGGAAATGTCTACAGAGCTATCTGTGTAAACATGGAAATATCTACAATGCTATCTGAATAAACTTGGAAATATCCACACCGCAATCTGTTCAAAGATGGAAATATCTACACCGCTATCTGTGTAAACATGGTAATATCTACACCGCTAACTGTATAAACATGGAAATATCTACACTGATATCTGTATAAATATGGAAATATCTGCACCGTCATCTCTATAAACATGGAAATATCTACGCAGCAATCTGTATAAACATAGAAATATCTACAAAGCTATCTGTATAAATATGGAAATACCTACACTGCTATCTCTATAAACATGGAAATACCTACACCGCTATCTGCATAAACATGGAAATATCTACACCACTATCTCTATAAACATGGAAATACCTACACCACCATCTGTATAAACATGGAAATATCTAGACAGTCATCTCTATAAACATGGAAATATCTACACCGTTATCTGTGTAAACATGGAAAGACCGACACCGCTATCTGTATAAACATGGAAATATCTGCACCGCTATCTGTTTAAACATGGAAATATCTGCAACTCTATCTGTGTAAACATCGAAATATCTACACGGCTATCTGTGTAAACATGGAAATATCGGCACCGCTATCTGCATAAAGATGGAAATATCTACACCACCATCTGAAAAACTTGGAAATATCTACACCGCTCTCTGTATAAACGTGGAAATATCTACACCGATATCTGTATAAACATGGAAATATGTACAC